>NC_081574.1:24475146-24527973 GCF_022355385.1 Mustela nigripes
GGGAGGGTATGTGCTTTGGTGAGTGCTGTGAAGTGTGTAAACCTGGCGATTCACATACCTGTACCCCTGGAGATAAAAATATATGTTTATAAAAATAAAAAATTTTAACAAAAGCAGTATCTGCAAAGTGCAATAAAGCACAATAAAATGAAAAAAAAAAAAAAAAGTGGGACTACCATAACATGGCTCATGAGGGTGAGCAAGCATGCTTGCCTCTATCTCTAAAATGCATCCATGGCACCCACTGGAATGTTTTGCATGAAGAACATACCTCAAAACCCAGCTATATGTTTACCTTATGGTGTATACATAGTAAGCATTGGGTCATTGACTGTCCAAATTCATTATATTTTGTTCAACTCTTTTTTAAAATTTTAATTTGCCTAGGTATTTATGCACAATTATATTAATATAAATTGTCCATTTTCTATGTATCCTATAACTTCTACTGCCATTCATTCGGCATCTGTTTGTTGAAGGCCCAATGTATGCAATCCTATAACATTTCAGTTATCTTGCCTTTTATTTTATTTTATTTTATTTTATTTTATTTTATTTTTAGATATTATGGTCTATTCAGCTATTAATCAGAACTAAATGTTGTCCTTAAGGTTCTCATAGTTTAGTACAGAGATGTCATGTACACAGATAACAGTAATAGAAAAATATGACTTCTAAGAGTTTTCTCTGGATGGAGGGGAAATACATTTCCATTGCTGTTTTTCCCAAGTCCAAAATTGTAAGAAAACCTAAAAATTTGATAATTGTTGCCAGGTAATTTTCATTTCCACTTTCTGGTACATTTACTGGGTAGGAGTAACTTTCAGGAGTGGGTTTGTCCGATGAGCACCTTAATGAGTTTTCTTTTAAGCAATGTTGTGCCAGGGACCTATTTGGGTTAGAAATGGAAAGACAATTGCTTGACAGAGAAGGTAAAAAAAAAAAGGTGGAGGTTGAGGATTGACACCTAAGAAGAGAAGAAGAGTCTTGAGAGTAGTCTTTCTCAGATGATGATACTCCCATGCATGAATTATGGACAATCAGTTGCAGTAAATGGCTCATGAATTTTTAGGAGAGCAGCATTCTAATTGCAGTTATTGGTAGTCAATCGGTACTCGGAAATCCCTCTTATTAAATCAAAATTTTAGAAAAATCTCTTGTAAGTACTTTATCTTTGTGGTGGTGGGCCTTTTGAGGAATGAAAGATTTGAGATCCAGCATATCAGAACATAACATAGAAAAAGGACACAGTAGTCATTAAAAATTGGTCAGAGTAAGGATCAATAATTCAGTGAATAGAAAACTATAATAAAAGGAAAGAATTTACCAGGAAAAAAAATGTAATTTATACCATAGCCCCCAGCCCAGAGTTAGTAGAAGAAAAAATAGATTTCCCATTAATTATAGAATGAGAATCTTTCAAAATATTATATATGGTTATGAAAGTAAAGAACAACCAAGAAGCCTTAAGGGAAATATGAGATGTGAAAATAAATATCTGGGCTACAGTACGAAGTGATTCAGGCAGAGATTCAGGCAGAACTCAGAGTATATCAGATGAGGAACAGAACAGTCTGAAGGAAGCCCTTCATAGAGTGTGTGCTCAGTGTTTGTCAGCTGGGGTTGCCACCGCCCATGACATTCCTTGGATGCCTTCCTTTTCAGGTGTATTATCTTCTGATCTATTTTTCAAGGCTCATCTTAACAGTTGAGGAACTTACTTTTTCTATGAATTTGTTGCAAATCATTACTGTTTAAGCAATCTCCAATCTATGCACAATCTGTTCTTCAGAAACAAGTGATTTTGTCTCTAAATAAAGAAATTCGGATGTCAAAATTCTAAAATTTGACATGACTTAAGTATTGTAGGCAAAACATCGTGTGCATATTTTGTTGCATATATTATTAAGTTCTCCATTCTAGATTTTTTACCTGGACTGCACACTTATATAAGACAGAGTTGCCATATAGGACTAAAATTCTGACTGAAGCAGTTAGCACAGTGGAAGGTATATGACCAAGTATTATTAATATAAGTGTATACAAATGAAAGCATCAGTGATTGGGCTCTTTAGAGAAAGAGGGCTCTCTAAAATCATGGTAGCACCAAATATTATTCTCTTACCATCTCTGTGGGTCCTTATAGATACCTTCCCATTACTATCTGTATATGTCCTTATAAATACATCCCCATATAATAAGAATCCTTCAGGAAGAATCAATCTCAGTTAATTATGTATTTAGTTCATAAGTAATTTTATAATTTCATAAACTATTTTAATTCCTACAATCACTACACCATGCTTGTATTATCTCTTGTATTTACCTTATGACCCTCCCAGGTAGATAGTATCATATTTGCATTTTACTGGTAAGGGAAAGGAGAAGCACAGAAGGGCTGAGTATCTCTCACCCAAGTCATCATCAAGCACAGAGTGGACTGCCTCCACTGCAGGCAGTCTAACCCTCAAGTTGATACATTTAGCTACTATCTTTGGTAGCCATGCAACTGTGCATCATTGAGTATTTGTTTTCGGAAGTGTTACTAGGTATCAGTTATGTTCAGGAAACATTTAATGAGTGCCTGGCCCTGCTCTTGGGATTGGTAACACAAACATGAGTAATAATCACCCTTGCCACAGTCAGGCACCCCCCCACAGTCCTTCTAACCCACACCTCTCATCAGAACAATCACCTGTATTCCTGCTACAAGCTTGACAGACATCACCATGGCTGCCCTATAAGAAGGCATGTGACTGACCTTGAAAACTGAATGGTTTGAGACTGGTGTCTTCTTTTCTTGCATAAGAATGAACTGGAGCGCTAATGAATCCATCTAAGACCCTAAAGTGGATAATTTTTGCTCACTCCTGAATCCACTTCTTTACCGATATCACCCCTGGGAAGGTAGAGAGACTGATCTGATTGAAAAGTTTGGAGAAACAATGCATGCTCTGTTCAGCTCTTCCATCGTTTTGGGGAAATGAGTTGCTCTGGGGTGGTGAGGGGGAGGATTGCAAGGACTGGTTGGGGAAGCCTGTAGGTTCTAGGATTCACTATTAGCATACCAGCTGGGCCAACAGTTTCAACCACATTCTACGACAAGTTCTCTCTCAGTCTGCAGGGTGGGAAAGAGAATATTTCTTTTAGGAAACTCACACCCTTTTACTAGATAGAATTCTTTTTTTTTTTTTTTTTTTTTCCAACAGGGAACAGAAAAAGAGTATCTGGGCCATAACTACCTAGGTAAATATTTACAATTTGCTAAGCTGTCACCCTTATGTGTGTATGGGTGTGGGGTGGGGGAGGGTGTGCAGATAGATAATCCTAAAGAACAGTAGCTAAACTCTTGCTTCTTTTCTTGGGCATGATTGCAATGTGTTAAAATTTTCATTTTCTTGCCCAGAATCACCTACTCTACTATAACCACATAATATCTGAGATCCTTTGGAAATAGAGATCTTAAATTATTGGAGACATCAGTTATAGGAAATAGTTTTCTGAGATAAAAGCTGTAATTTCATTTTTGTCACATATATTTGACGTTTGACTGTCATAGTCTCTAGCTTTCCTCAGTAGACCTATCTGTATAGCCAGTCAGCTTCCAGCCTTCCTGCATCCATTTATATTTTAGTATCAATATTGTAACTATGTTATAAAGTTTATAACTCATAGCATTTTAGTATAGTCATATAGAATCAAGAAATGTATCATAATTGCACAAAGGGGCCATTAAGTCGGCTGGCTAGAGTAAAAACACTTATAAATGAAGCTGGATTAAACCTTGCAGCAAGTAAGGGGATCTAGGATGTCCAAGCCAGGGGGTGTGATACTTCATCCTGCTCACCTCAGGCTGATGGGACTCAGGTGAGATTTATATTTCCATATGTAACAGCAATGTGGCTACATTGCAGATACACTGAGTTCGGGCAGCTTTTACAATGCTCTAAAGTGTTCTAGAGCAACATTCAATTCACCATTGATTTATATGGGAGTTATTACTTACAATATTTGTACTCCCAACACAAGTTGATTTAATTTACTCAAATTTCCCGGTAATCATATAGTACACCGACCTGGAAAGGACATTCTTTCTCTTTCCTTACTTTCCTGGAAAGGAGAACAGCTACCCAACCCCTCCATGTGAATTTAATGCACTTTTTTTGTTGTTGTCGTTTAACCTATGGCAGTCGTCAATAGAGGCTTGCTAAGGAGTTGGAAAGGTTAAGGCACTTTGGCATCACTCTCTGGGAAATGAGGATTCTAGCATTGTTGCCTCTAGAGTTTATTTACTAGACAATGAAATGCAAAACCTGAACAAAGATAAACACTCTGTTCGCAGTGAGGCTGCAAAATGGAAAGTGTTTAATCTCGGAAAAGACCAACTGTGTCATCACCTTCTTTTCCCTGCACATACGGGATTGTTCCCTTTGGTAGAATCTTTTTTTTCTCTCTCTGTCCAGTCCAGACTTAAGTGATACCAGATGTTGGCTGTCCAGCAAGATTTTGTTCATTTCTCGCCTGGAAAATCAGCTTTCTCTTTTTCCTCATTTCTTTTAAAACAAGGTGAAACAACATTTAACAAATTGTCCTTGACTATACAAAGCATGAATTGATGTTAATAATCTTCTGCATCATTTACTAAAAAAATATTTACTAAGTGGCCACTCTGAACTGGATACTACACCAGTTGCAGTTTGATCCCAACCTAGTAACATAAAAGTTTCAAGAATTTCCAAGAATAATAACTTTATGTAAATTAATATTATGATATTTATGTGTGTATGTGTATGTCTGTGTCTATCTTTAGTTATTTTATGGAAAACTTATTTTGCATTAAAGCACACTGACATTTGTCCTAAATGTGTCCATATAAAGCAGTTGTTATTGGGTGAGGAGACCTACATCCAATATTCCTTTTTCATTGATCCATAAGAGGATACTTTAGCTGGTGACAGGAGTCCTGGAGCAAAGTGGAGATTCTCTACAAACAGTAAATTAGTTCCAAAATCTATGAAGGTATAAGTCATCAATATGACTTTGAGTTTAATTATACTCATGTGCCCTGCCTTGAGAACACAGTATGCATTCAAGCATGAAGCAAGCGATCTGATAGTAGAATTGGGCAGGAAACAATCTAAGGTAGTATTTAAGAACATGGGTTTTAGGGGAAACTAGAACTGCCCAGGAAGGTCAAGAAAGCATACGAAAGAGCTTCAGATTCAAATCTGTAGCGGTTAGGAACAGGAAGAGGTAAACAGCAATGGTTAACATGGAGCAATGGCCATAACAGTCTGCTAGGTCTGCCCTAACTATGTACCATAGGCCGGGTGACTTCAACAACAGAAATTTATAGCCTTACAGTTCTGGAGGCTGGAAGTCCGAGATCAAGGTGTTGGCAGGTTTGGCTCTCTGAAGCCCTCTCTCCATAGCTTTCAGATGGCTGCCTTAATATTGTGTTTTTACATGGGCCTTTCCCTGTGCAAGCACATCCCCAGTGTCTCTTTTTGTGTCTAAGTTTCCTCTTCCTATCAGGACATTAGCCAGATTGTATTAAGGCCCTCCTAAACAGTGTCATTTTCACTTAATCATCTCTTTAAAGGCTCTATTTCCTAGTATCATCAGAATTCTGAGGCCCTAGAAATTAGGGCTTCCACATGTAACTTTGAGGAAAGTGATCATAATTTAGCCTAAAACAATGGCCATGAATCTGGCAGGAAATCAGTCATTGTGGTGGACACCAGCATGGACGGGTAGTAACTATGGAGACACAGAGCCTCCTCCTGACCAGCCCACATCTTATAAGCCTCATGAACCAGAAGCAACCTTGAGAGTAAAGGTAGGGTGAGATTTTAAGTTGGGTGAAGATTGACCTGAATTAGCTAAAATTCATGGCTACTATCTAACGACATAACCATTAAGTGCAGTTACAGGAAAATTAAAAAGTAGCTTTGCTCTGGACTGCGTCAGCAACGTGGAATTATACCTGCTCTGTCTATATGTCCTACAGTTCCTGGCTATTTCACAATATCAGGCTGCAAATAACCAAAAGAGATTCAGGCTAATTGAAGTAAAGCAGTTTATTGAAAAGGTTCAGGGAACTCAAGAATTAATGGAAGGCTGCCCAGAGAAGATGTAGGAATGACATGAATTAAGCAGCTCGCGAAAGATAACTGGCAAGAGGTAAGAAGCAAAACAGTGGTCTTATAGTTGAAAGGGTCTTGACAGGACACTGAGAACACTACTCTGGTGACTTTCACCACCAGGTGAATGACCTCGGGCCACTCTACTCGTCCTTCCGTCACTTCCTCAAGAACCAAAGACGTGTTTATTGCCTGTGGGGTACTAGAATAAGGAGAGAAAGAGCTGTCTTCTAAGCTTTGTACTGGACAACTGTCTCTTGGAATTTTCCTTAATTCAAGACTATATACAACAGGCCAAGATCATTGCTCACTAGGCAGTAAGAATGCTACTTGAGAGAAAGAACAGAAGCTGGAAAACCCGACTATAACATCACCCACTGTCCTGGTACATGAAAAGCATCCAATAGAGTGGAGATGCTGTTTCTCTAATACTTACTATTGCATGTTATCTGTTCTAAGAATTCCCTAGGGAACAGAAAGGTCAGTATAGCCTAGAATAGTTGGATAGACTTTAACAGAGGGTGTTGGAGGTGGGCACGTCTCGAAGCATGGGATGTGAATAATTAGAATAGGAGACCCAGCAGGTTCCAGGGTGGAGTAGCATGAGCACAGATAGGTAGACAGGAGATCAGCATGATGGATCGCCAGTGGGAGGATGGCTCCCTGAGCAGACCGCGGGCTCCTTCTGGCAGGCTGAGGCAGACCAGCTTGGATACTTCCAGAGGGAGCTGCATATAGGAAACTCTTATGTTTCCACAAGAAGGAGTTTGATTTATTGGTTAAAAGAAAGCCATTGTAGGTTCTCGAGCATCAGTTTCCCAGTGGTCCAACGTCTCCTTTGTTTGAAGTTTAAGGACAGAACAGCTGAGGTTGTTCAGAGGCCTGGGAACCTCAGTCATCATCAATTTTCCTTTTAGCTACTGTTAAGTGGTTCCCTTCTGCCTAGTATTTCATTTTCTGTGGAAATTTTGTTAGTGATCATTTTTTCTTTGTATTTTTCTTCCAATTGAAGCACAAAAGCTATCATATCTACTATTTATTTGTTTTTAAAACAATCTGAAAAAAATAGTTTATGTCCCATGCCATCCTTGGACATAAACTTTCTTAAGGTTTTTTGGTTTTGTTTTTGTTTTGTTTTGTTTTTCTGATGCAAATTTGTTTTTATTCAGAGTTGGAAAATATTCTTATTACCAAACAGAAACAATAAAATCATGAATAAGATAGCTGGGACAATTTCTACATAAAACATAGATTTGTGAAATCCATGTTGGTTATAAGTGTGTTTCAATGTAAACTTCTTATTCTAGCTTTGTAACAAGCATTTATTTTCCCACATGCCTTGCTTTATGGAATATTTTTCAGAGCACTTTTCTTTTCCTTTAATGTCTTTGGTACATTTGGCTGATTATTTTTTCCTATGTGAAGGTCAACACAGATCCATGAACTATTTTTTTTTAAGACAGAATTTGCATTTAAAACACCAACAAAATACAGCTCTTCCATTACTGCTATAACTCCTGCCTCTGCCTCCCATTTCTCTGCCTGTGGTCTTACACTCATCCTTAGGAAAGTACTGAAAGGCACTGTGGGAGCAACTGGAACAGAGTGTTGTGGAAAGTGTTGGAGAGAATTATGCTTCAAATGCAGAAAGCATCTCTGTATCCATGTTGCTTTGCTATGTAATGTGGCTGCTCCTTCCACCAGGAGGTAGGCTCTGCTTCTCTAATTTCTTGGTATTAGGCAGGCCTTTTGAATGGTTTCAATCAAGTGGAAAGTAAGAATCCTATGGAGGTGGCCAACGTGTCCCAAACAACAGAGAACACAGATTGCCAGACATGTGAGTGAAGTCGTTCTGACTTCCCAGTCCCATCAAGCCATCAGATGACCATGGCTGCATGAGAGAACCCCAGTTAGACCAAGAGAAGAACTACCCAGATTGCTGATGCATAGAATTATAGGAAATAATAAATCATTGCAGTTTTATGCCACTATTTTGGAGGGATTTTGTAATAGGAATAATAAATAACTGATAGACGTGCGTGTTTTTTAAAAATGGTTTCCTATTGGCTTAATTCTCAGTTCTATTTGCATAATACTAACTCTGAGTGATTTAATTATCTACTATGTATTACAGTTCAGGGTTTGTTACATAGTTGTTACATAGGAACTGGAGAATTGGGCTGGATCCATTTAACTGGTCCGGTGCCGGCTGGGCCCAGACAGACTCTGGTGGCCTGTGCAGTAGGCAGGCGTGTGCGTGTGCGGGGCAGGACATGGTGCAGGCATGATTTGACTATATCAGAATTCCAGATTATTAAAATTAATACTACAAAGTGGTTAAGATTTTTCTTCTTTTAAACAGAAAATTCTGATCCTTGCATAGTAAACTGAGTGAAAAGCTAAAATAATTCAAGATGTATAAGGGATCATTTTGGATGGTATTATAGCATTGCAGAATCCTGATACCCCTTCTCAGTGATAAACAGTGGGATCCAATAGTTTATCCCAGCAGCTAGGACCCTTCCCACAGTGAATTTCACTGGATGCAATAATAGACCCTCATTCCTTATATTCTACTTTTTAGGACTCCATGTGTGCTGATGACCTTCTAGAGACATCATTTCACCTTGATATCATAGTATTGTGATCCAAGATTTCCTGGAGGTGAACTCTTCATGGAGACAAAAATGCTCACTAGTAACATATCTATCAACACGCACATAGTTTTACTTAAATCAATACTCTACGAGTCTTATTCCCAAATTCTTTAGCATCTTACTATATTCCTCCTCCTATGTCTTAAGTACCCACAAATTTCTGAGCCACAAATCTCTGTGGCACATTTTTCAAGTTGATTTAATTATTTACGTTCTTCCTGAGTACTTGCAAACTAAGAACTTATTTATTGTCGTAGGAACTGAAGTTCCCTCATAGTAATGCTTTAGCACATTATTTTCATATAATAATGAGTCTAAAATATCATTTTAAAAGAGATATGGCTTAAAAAGATTCAGCTCGACTGATTTTATAGCTCTCTTGTGTAATACATAATCACTAGATATCTTTACCCTCGTGGGGAAGTGATATTTAAGATACTGAATTAGGCATTTTTTCCTCAAAATTAATGCTTTTGCTTATTTTCACACATTCTCAATTTGTACAGTCGCCTTTTCAAGCCCTATCAATAAAGCCATTCTACCAACTCTCCTCTCGGCCCCCACCAACACAAAAACAAATAAATGAAGAGTCAGTTCAAATGAGGGAGGTATAAAGGTAGTTTATCAGATTTGTTTACCCAATGTATTAGTAAACTTCTTTAATAGTGTGCCACAAAAACCACAAATGTAGTTTCTAGAAGCAGGATGAAAAAGTAAGTTTCCTAATCACAATTTCTTTTTTTTTTTTTTTTTAAAGATTTTATTTATTTATTTGACAGAGAGAGATCACAAGCAGCAGAGAGGCAGGCAGAGAGAGAGAGAGAGAGAGAGAAGCAGGCTCCCCGCTGAGCAGAGAGCCCGATGCGGGCCTCGATCCCAGGACCCTGAGATCATGACCTGAACCGAAGGCAGCGGCTTAACCCACTGAGCCACCCAGGCGCCCACCTAATCACAATTTCATCTTCATCGTTTTAAGAGGAACATCTGTAACCATATGAAAATGAAGAAGTTTGGGAACAGGGCTAAAAGTTTGATGTCACTCTATTTTCAGCACTCTGGTCTTCACACATAATCTTCTATCTTCTGTGATATATATAATAAGGAAGAGAAACACCCTCACTTAAAGGTTGAAACTGTCATTTCTATCACTTGAGTGGAATTGTCAGCCCAAACGTGTGATTGGTACTTATGGATCCCTTGGCATTTTCTCTGCATACTTGTTTGGGTCACGATGAGCTCTAGTGTGTAACAACCACGAAACCTTCCCTTTTCTGCCTGCTAAAGTGGCCTGTCAATATGATGTTTTCTGCCATCATCCCCTCCCCAGTGCTGTATTCGGTCATCAAATCATTTCCCTCCCAGGAGTTCAAAACCGCCCCTGATTGAGCTGACATGCTTAGAGACGATCAATGTTCACCAGCCTAGAACAAGTATTGTGGTCACAGCAGCTGTCACTCTAGGCTAGAGCCGTCCTCTGGCGTCCATTGTTATTACCACCATGAAATTAGGGACAAAAAATACAGTGATGGCAAGTTTCAGTTCTTTGTGTCAAAAGAGATAAAGGACAGCCAACCAGACAAATTCAATAACTATCTGCATTTTAGGAACTGTAAAGACAACCACATTTGACGTTTTCCAATATTTCTGATATATTATTCTGCTACTTTTGTCCTTGTGCATCTTTGACTATATATTAATTTTTGGACTGTTGATTAAGGCTATAAAAATTGTAATTGATATGCCAGAGTGCCTGGGTGGCACTGCCAGTTAAGCATCCAACTCTTGGTTTCAATTCAGGTCCAGATCTCAGGGTCTTGATCTCAAGGTCTTGATCTCAGGGTGGAGCCGTGCATCAGGCTCTGGGCTCAGCATGGAGTCTGCTTGAGATTCCTTCTCCTTCTTCCTCTGTCTGTCCTGCTTGTGTTTGCTCATTCTCTCTCTCTCTCTCTTCTCTTTCAAGTAGATAAATAAATAAATCTTTTAAAAAATTATTTGTATTTAGATATCTACATTGGACACATAGTCGTTAAGATCTTTTATAACCTTTGTGTTGAGAAATGGGTCTAGTATCCGTTAAGAAAGCTGCTTTTTTTCTTTCTCTTTAATCTTTTTGTGAACAAGAATGTCATGCCAACTCTTTTTGGTTTTTGGAGAGAAATATAAAAATAACATCTTTGGCATGGATTCCCTGGCAATCATTTATAATTGTCATATATAATGTCTGGTACAATTACTTTTTAACATGCCTACATATTTTAATGTGCTAACTAGTCTATCTATGTTCTACTTGGGTGGAAAAGCTTTTTTAATATGGCATTATACCACCAATAGTGGAACTAACATGGGTCATAATAGCAATACATAAATAGCTCCTATTCATTGAGTTCTTACTTTGTTCTGGGCCACAGTACTAACATTTCCCATACATATCTACTTTAACCTGTAAAACTGTTCCACAAGGCAACTATTATCCATACCTTATAAATGTACAAAACAGAGGGTCGTATAAAGTAACTTGCTGAAGGTTATGGTCTACTAAAGGAAAGGTTCTGTTTATACATGTACATTCTGTTGTTTTTATTAAGTAGTAGTAAGTAGCCCCTGTGTCCTGTGTCCTGTTCACTTTCCTTACTCTTCATCAGACTGTCTGCATCCTGAAGTCCTCTTGCTCATAGTTTTAACCCTAACAACCATGAAGCTCTTATACATCACTGGCAATAACGAGAAATGTGTGGGGCTTGAGCCCCACTCCAGAGGATCATGTCTGTGTAAGTCAAGGTCATCCTACATTTGGGAAACCGTTAAGCGGGGGAAATATTGTGAAAAAGTCTCACTTTATGTAGTTTGTAATAATTTACAGCATTTGCTTATGGTAGAGTCATGACACAGGTAGTAAACTATATATCTGAGAACACAAAATACAAAACATCAAGCTTTCTCACACACACTTGATTTCTCCTGATTTGTTAATAACTTTTTCACATATAAGTGATTTTTTTTTTCTTATTCATTGCCTTGTATCTCCCTGTGGCATGACCTTAGCCAAACAGTTGCTATGTTGCAATTTTCCTGTGATGCTTCTTAACCCCATAATTGCTAGCATATAAAAAGTTCTGCTGTATAGCTGACAATATGGCTAAGTAATAGGGAAGAAAGATGAAAGCAGAGATATACAAAAGGGACATTGAGAAGTTAATTATCAACAAGTAAAAGTATGGGGAAACTAGAACCAATTCATTCTCTACCTGTGCAGCTGGTAATAAGCACATCAGAGCATTTTTGGAAACAGAAAACATTTCTACAAAGCTGTTTACAACACCATTTCAAATATCATACTGATCTGAACACAATAGTTCTTTAAATGACAGGTGATAAATTATAACAGAACATTTAAAAAATTGTTTTAATGTTACTAAAAATACAGATGACAAAGGGACCAGAGCCCCTGGTATTCTCAGTTGATAAGCTAGCTTGTTTATCTTTGTAGTTTAATCACATAGTATTTTCACCAGTGAATGTGGATAAGTTCTTATCCTAGTCTGACATTAGATCTATTTTTAATTGTGTTAGTTCTTAGAAGCTTCTTTACTGGAAGAAATAAAGAAGTGATGGAGACTCTAAGTAACTGAGGTAACTGAGGCCATTCTAGCAGAGGACATTGAATAAATCAAAGGTGCTGATTCATTTTCAGTGCTAACTAGTTTGATTTGTTACAGTTAGTCCTATTTGTTACTGAAGTAGGTGGCATAGCCAGATATGTTGTTTTTTTTTTTTCCACTTTTAATTTTTTTTTTATTTTTTATAAACATATATTTTTATCCCCAGGGGTACAGGTCTGTGAATCACCAGGTTTACACACTTCACAGCACTCACCAAAGCACATACCCTCCCCAATGTCCATAATACCACCCCCTTCTCCCAAACCCCCTCCCCCCAGCAACCCTCAGTTTGTTTTGTGAGATTAAGAGTCACTTATGGTTTGTCTCCCTCCCAATCCCATCTTCTTTCATTTATTCTTCTCCTACCCACTTGATCCAAAGGGGCACGTGCACCCGAATGTTTATAGCAGCAATGTCCACAATAGCCAAACTATGGAAAGAACCTAGATGTCCATCAACAGATGAATGGATCAAGAAGATGTGATATATATACACAATGGAATACTATGCAGCCATCAAAAGAAATGAAATCTTGCCATTTGCGACAACATGGATGGAACTAGAGCGTATCATGCTTAGCGAAATAAGTCAAGCAGTGAAAGACAACTATCATATGATCTCCCAGATATGTTTTTTAATAATGAACATTATGACATTGATTTATATTTCCCTGATGCCAAGTGATGTGGACTATTTTTTTTTAATATATCTGTTGGCCATTTATATGTCTTCCTTTTTTTTTTTTTAAATTTAATTTAACTTGTTTTTTGTGTGTGTGTGTTCCAAAGTTCATTGTTTATTCACCACACTCAGTGCTCTGTGCCTCCACAATACCTTCTTTGGAGAAATGTTCTGCCCATTTTTTGACTGGAGTGTTTGTTTTTGGCTGTTGAGTTTGATAAGTTCTTTATAGATCTTGGGTACCAGTCCTTTATCTGATCAGTCATCTGCATATATCTTCTCCTATTCTGTTGGTTGCCTTTTAGTTTTGTTGACTGTTTACTTTGCTTGGAGGGAAAACTGAATGGAAAGTCATCAGAGAGGGAGAAAAACCATGAGAGACTCTTAACCACAGGAAACAAACTGAGGGGAGGCGGGTTGGGGGATGGGGTAATTGAGTGATAGACATTAAGGAGGGCATATGATATGATGAGTACTGGATGTTATACATAATGGATAAATTATTGAATAGTACATCTGAAACTAATTACTATATGTTGGCTAATTTGAATTAAAAAATAATGGCAAAGTGAAAGAGAATCTGTTTTTATAAGTGACATAAAAATAAACATGACTTTTAAAGATTGGAGTAGTATGATTTCATTGACTCATTAAACTATCTCTGTGAAAGGAAAAACTAGTATTTCTTGCTCACAAACAACTAGTACTTAAAATTTGTTGATTAACTTATGTATATCACTTCTAATTTTCAAAAAAAAATTTAGAATTAGTTACTAATATTCCCTTTTTACAAATGAGGAAAGAGAGGGCCAAAGTATTTCAGTGAATTTCCCCAAACATTAAAAAAACATTATAACTAGGGTTTCAACTCAAGCCTTTCTGGGCATAAGTCTGGTATTTCTCCACTACACCATTCAACTTCCTGAGTAAAGTGAAGTAATGATGTCTGTTTATTTCAGTTTTTATCTTATTTTTATGATTGTGGTCCTCAGTAATTTCTAAAACAATTAGCCACTATCTACTAATAATCACAGTCTGAAAAGAGAATTAAACCAACAAAAAAGACTTTTCTATCATGGCCAGTGCCCACATGGGGAGTGGCAAATATCAACCAAATATGTAACTAGTTTCTCAAAACTCTACAGATATTTCAAAATATCTTATATTTGTATACAGTTGAGCACTTCAGTCTCAGAGCTTATGATACTTCATACTTATTTCTGTCCATAAGGAAAGGATTGTTTGGTCATCTGAAAATTTGAATTAGACAATGTAAATCTTTGATCGAAACTCCACTAAAACAAAGCATAGGTATAACAGCCTAATATATGACAAGGAAATTTCTTCCTGCTATTCATTAAAGGAAATTCAAAGTCAGGAAAAAATAAGGATAGACAAAAGAAGTAACATTTCGTATATGACTATATTTCTATGTGCGGTTATATACAATAAACTGTGTAATTCAAAAAAGGTATTTTATACATAGTAAATGTCATGGTAACATAGTGCAGAATAGGGTGCCATTCCCTAAAGATTTCTCTCTGTTTTTGATACATTAAAGCATTACAATGAATAGCAAGGAAATTATTAGCAATTATTAGAATTATCTTAGCAAGCTAAGCATTATTTTCTTAGAGCTCAAACTTTCATGACATTGGACATAGCCCTAAAAATAGAGAAGACATCTGTTATGTAGCATGGAGACCACCTCCTTCTTCAAGAAGGAATAGGCCTAGCAAGTAGATTAGGACATCATAATTAATTGGGGGATGTTTTCATTTAAATGATCTTTAGGGTTCTTTTCAAGTGCAAAATTCTACATTTTCATGACTCTAATAACAAAAGTTGATTTATTCATCAAGAGATTTAGGGAAACATTTATTCAAGGTGTACTACTTACTCAGTAGGGATAATGGAATGGAACTGAGGAATGAACATGTGGTTAGAGTCTGGAGATCTGTAGTTCATCCTATGTCAGCCACTCATGTTTGATTCTCAGGGCTTCTTTATATTCTGTGAAATGGGAGTTGGGAAACTGACACTGGAGAACTTAAAAGAAAAGAATGAGTTGATGCAGTTTTGTGTGTCACTCAATGGCACCATCCACTGTTTAAAGATTCTGTAGCTACATCAGAGCATTCTGCTGCTGAAATGAAGAACAGCCTGTCTGGCTCAGGAGGCAGGGGTGGGGGAGGTACATATGCCTGAGATCCTATCCCCACTCTGGCACTGAATATCCCAGGCAAAGCCATTTCCCTCTTTGGGAGTCAGGAGCCTCAAATGTAGAAGGATGTGAGCCACATGACTACAAAGGGTATTACTTTTTCTTTCCAATCCTTGAAAACACTGGCACTCTTTGGGAAGAGAGTTGGGGTTCACGTTTTAATGAGATGGAAGTAAGGATGATACCAAAAATACCCTGGACTAAATTATAGCAGAATGATGGAAAGCCTCCAGAGAATAAGCATTTTCTCCTTTTCTTCCTTTTTAAATCCTTTCTCTTATGAAAGCTCTCCTATACAGTTAACTGTGCTTTCCACTTCAGACAGAAAAAGTCATAGCCTTTTTGTTGGAAATTTTGCCAGATAAATTTGTGTAAGCTCTCTAAGTTGGGAATGTTTATATGTGAATGTATGCTTTACTACTTAATTTGTTTAGAAAATTGGTTTAGAAAAAAATAACTTTGTTAAAAATATATATATATATAAAGGCTCTGATAAACAAACTGAGGGTTTTGGAGTGGAGGGGGCTGGGGAGTTGGGTGAGCCTGGTGGTGAGTATTAAGGAGGGCACATATTGCATGGAGCACTGGGTGTGGTACATAAACAATGAATTCTGGAACACACACACAAAAAATAAATTAAATTTTTTTAAAAAGTGGTTTAGAACAGTGGGTTGTTAGATACTGAAAAACCAAACTGATATGCCTTAAAAACTGCGAAGGGGGGTTTATTAGCTCATGGATAAAGAAGTAATGAGCAAGTCCAAGGATAAATGAACTTTAGTCAGTGTATAAGCAGAGCTCTGTTTCCATATTACCTGGTATCTTTGCATCTCCACCTTTGCCTTTCATCTTTATCCTCAAGATGTTTTCCTTGTAGTCATGTGATGGCTGTCAGTTTCTTTTGTGCATCTAGTTTGAGAAAAATGACCACTGTCCTCAGCTGTTGAATAAATGTCCAAGTTTGCTCTCATTGGTCAGCTCTGAACCAATTAGTGCCTAGTTCTGGTTTTAGATGGAGTTAGATCATGAATGACAAAATAATCTCCCTGGTCAAAAGTAGTGGGAAGACAGGAAGTGCCCTTGGATCTGAGGATAAAGTGAACCTCACCAAAACTTCCTGGTGGCTACACAAAATGAAGGGAGGAGAGGAAGGTAGAATGGAGGTTGGTAAGATAACCACAATACCTACTGTAGAATTCTGACACCTTACTGAATACTCTCAACAGTAGTCAGTTTCTCCACAGGAAGCGTGACCAAACATGGACTCCATGCTTTCATAAAATACTGGTAGAAAAACATTTAAAGTCAATGTAATCTAATCCTCATACTTTGCAGATGGGGAAACTGAGGCTCAAAAATTTTAATAGTTTGCCCAAGAGAAGATAGTAGAGGTATATACCACATCACTAACACTAATCCAATATACTTTCTACTCTACGCTATTAATTTATGTATTCAGTCAGTATGTAGTGAGTATTGCTGTCAACAGTGTTGTCTGTTGAAATTGTCTTCACAGACTCTTGAAATGCTATTTCCCCCATGAAAAAATTCTTCATGGAGGGAAAATTCTTCATTTTCACTTTCTTAGTCAAAGATTCCTCCTTTGAATTGTGCATTCTTCAGAGCATTTCTAACCTCTCTCCATCACCTTCTATTTTTACGATATATATATATTTTTAGCTTTATCTCTTGCACTTGAATATGAGTTCCTTGAGCAAAATGGTCATGTTCTCTTCCATCTGTATCTTTCAGAGAGCTTCCCACAATTTCTGGCATATTCCACATATTTATATATGAGTATAGGCATGAATGAGTAAGTGAATAAATAACTTTCAGCCATGTTTTGGCTCAGGAAATGATGACTTGAGTATTTCTTAGGGGTAGACAATTGCACCCTTTTGTTTCACTAGAGTCATGTTTATTTTGTCCCTAGTAATAGCTATAGTTGAAATAGGCTTGCTTTTGGTTGACCCAACACTTGGACTCAGGCAAAATGTTGGCACAAGTGAAGTTTGCCTTCTTTTTGTACATATATTTCCAGCATCACTTTTCTCCTGAAGATGTTTGTGTATGGACAGAGAGCAGCACCATGGGTAGGCTTCCCTAGTCCTATCAAGATGTAAACTGTTCTAGTCTATTCCAGCAGACTCTTCTAGGAGCCATTTGAGAAATATTTATTCTAATTTTATGGTCCTATCACTCTCGGTGGTATTTGATTTTTTACACACCCTTGAGTTAGACATTTTAAAAAATCTAAATTAAATTTTGAGTGTGAAATAGCTTGATAAGGTAATTATGTCACCTTTAAGCACGAGATGCTTATGTCACCTTTAAGTACCTTTTTCCTTTCTCTACTTAATTTCCATTCCTACTTGCCCATCCATAAGGGCAACCCAGCCTCTAACATGTCATGGTTCATTTCACAAGATCCCTTGAAATCATATCATAATGGGGAAAGAAGCAGGAATTGAGAGAACATGGCAAAATTCTCTACAATTGAACCCACTGGGACTCCCATCTTCCTTGACGAGGACAAAATTGATGATATATTTGTTATGGAGGAAGCTGAAATAACTCCGATGTAAGTGTCACTGCCTGAAAGTCATAACAGAAGCATCACAGATGCTGTTATGTGAGAAAGAGTCTATATTTATTAAGAGGCCACACATTGAAAATTTTAGGGGACTAAATCTGCCCTGAGGGAGATATATGGAGACATATTGAGAGGGGCCCCCTCTTTCTGTCAATATTATATTACGATTGATTTGAATAGGACAGTAAATCTTGAATTGCAGATGAGAGAGCTAACACGTAGCACTCTATCTTTGCTGTCACAGTACCACATATCAAAAAGAGTACCCTTCAGATGAAATGAAAATGGTCTCTAAAAGCAGTTTTACTATACCATTAGAATCTGTGTGTATGAAATAAGAGTAAATTATTTCATGAAGAGTTTGTCTACTCTATAGGGGGGAAAATGACCGATTTTTTACATTCCAACCCTTCCTTAGATTATGCTTTTTACTTTTCTTTATTTTTCATAAATTTTGCCAGAAAAAAAATGGATTGACTTCTTAATGTATGTTTCAACAGCATAGATTTGGGTATAACAATAAGACCAGGAAATAAAAATGGGGTGTTAAATGTAATGTTTATTGTGGCAAACAGGATTTTAAAAGTGTGGATTCCAGTTGCCTTTTATAATCCTGTGTTTTCAGTCCTTTGGACATTCATAACCATTTTGGCTTTAGAACTCAGCTTTCCACACTTCATCTAAGTGATAAGGTGTTTCTTTTGGAAAGCTCTGAGAAAAAATAATCCTTTCAGTTATTTTTGAATTATGAAGAAATAGGTGCACCAGTAATGAAAATAACTGAACACAACCATTTCAAATCTGGTATGTGGCTAAGCTACCAAAGAAATAGCTGCATTTAAAAGAAAGATACAGAGAAGTACAGAAAATGGAATAGCTTTTTCTAAGTGGTTGGTTGTCATTTACTGTAGTTTGATTCAAGGTTAAAGGAGACATTTGTCATTGCTTGTGTTAGATGTCACTTATTTCGGAACAAAATATTTAAGAACATATGCTTCTTATAGATTGGATTTGGTTTTTGAAAAAAATGTGGAGTCGTTGACACATAATAAAGTACATGATCCAAATTTGCATTCAGATGACAAGGGCTGCTTGTAAACTGGAGGGAATTATATTTTATTACATTCAGGAATACCATTCTGTCTTACTTTTTTCTCTCCCTACACTTTGAATATAGAAAAGACCCATTTCTTATCAGTTTTCTCATGGAAAATTATTTCTGATGGAAATAAAAATAAGCTATTTTTATTCTTCCTGTTCAACCTTCATGTGGAGCAAAACTAACCAATACATGATGTATCAGCCTCATTTACATCTAGCTATCAGAGACAGTTTTCAACATAAGTAAAATTTATTTCAAAAGAAGTAAAATGTATCTATTTAAGCATTGGAAGATTTTTTGTTTGAATGGTTTTTCTAATCCTAAAATGTCTTAAGATATATTCCTTGCCCTTCTGACCTCTTCCAACCTCCCCTGCTCTAGCTGTGTTCCTTCACTGCACTGACACCTGCTGGTGATTTGCTGTCCTGAAACTCACACCACGTTAGGGCTTTCTCATTCCTATTTCCTCTTTCTGCAATTCTCTTCCCCCACATATCCATCTGGCTAATCTGTTTACATTTTTTAAATCTTTGCTCAAATTTCACCTCCACAATGATGTCTAATTCGACCCCTTGTCCTATTTAAAATTGCAACGTGTACACTCTCCACGCTGTCACATCCCATTACTGTGCTCTATTTCTTACAGCAAATATCTATAGCCTTAGACTTATAATATACTTTACTTATTTTTTTTAAGATTTATTCATTTATTTTAGAGAGAGAGAATGAGCGGCAGGGGTGGGGGCAAGAGGCAGAGGGAGAAGGGACAAGCAGACTCCCCACTGAGCTGGAAGCCTGATGCAGGGCTCCATCCCAGGACCCTGAGATCTTGACATGAGTCAAAATTAATTGCAGGGCACTTACCCGACTGAGCCACCCAGGTGCCCCTGCTTTAACCACTTATTGTGTTTATTTGTTTCTTCTTCCTCTCGCTAGAAGATAATTTCCAGGAGGCAAGGCTTTAGTCTGGTTTATTTACTGATGCATCCCCTGTCAGATAAAATACTGGAACAGCATGTAGCACATAATAAGCATCCAGCAATATATTTTGAATTAAATGAAAACATTTTTCAAATTGAGTTTAATATTTGAGAATTAATAAGAGCTGAAGAAGCTAGTGCTGATTATGAATGCTTCAAATTTTTGTCAAAATTATCTGCTTAGATTCCTTCCGGGCTAATTTAAAGATTCTTTAGTTTGAATCAATTAGATTTGCAGATTATCTGCTGTTTGGATAGAAAATGTATTACCCTTAATGGAAAATGAAGTTGTTTGATCCAACACTAGACATTAATCTATATATTAACTTTAAACTTTAGATAAAGTGGAATAGAAGACGGTTTGATATTGGTTCGTTCTTTGCTGTATTTATGATTTTTCCTAATTATTGAGGTAAAATCGTAAAACATTTTAGAAATAAATAAAATATTTAGTTCTCTCAAGATTACCACCTCCTAATTGCCTCACTGAAAGAACTCCCTTATAATACCTGAGTAGTTATAGAATCCCTCACGTTTATTCTGATATTGTCATAAATCTGTTCTAACTTGGCTTTAAATCCCTAGGCAAACAGAAATTTCATTTGTGAAATCCAAATATTTATTTGTATTATCCTTTTCAAACTCTTTAAAAATAGAGGCTATAGAAAGAATTGGTCAAAGAGGGATTTTTCTACAATATTAAAAACAAAACAAAACAAAACAAGAACAAAAAACCTGCAATGTTAACCCGAGGGCATATGTCTGAGCCAAATGCTATGTTTAATCAACACAAACAGAAAACTAAAATAAAAGATGTATGCCCTGGGCACCTGGATGGCTCAATGGGTTAAGAATCTGCCTTCAGCTGAGGTCATGATCTCAAGATCCTGGGATCAAGTCCCACATTCATGAGGCTCCCTGCTCGGTCGGGAACTTGCTTCGCCCTCTCCCTGCCCAACCCCCATTCATACTCTCCTTCTCTCTCTCTCAAGTAAATAAAATCTTTTTAAAAATGTGTACCCTATTAAAGTTTTTTCACAATGTGAATTATTGAATTACAGTACAAACTAAGGTTGTATTGCAAGGATTTAATCCTAATGAGTTTTAGACTTAGAAAAAGTAAATGCAGAGGCACCTGGGTGGCTCAGTCTGTTAAGCATCTGACTTGTCATGATCTCAGGGTTCTGGGATTGGGCCCTGTGTCTGTCAGGCTCTCCACTGCCCCTCCCCTTATTCTTGCTCTCTCTCTCTCAAATTAATAAATGGATCTTTTAAAAAAATGATAAAAACAAAAAATAATAAAAATATTTTTCCCCTTTTCTTGTTTGACTTCAGTGCATAATAACATTTTTTACAATAGAGCTAAAAATATTTTGTAATGCCTAGGACTAAGCTTTGTGAGATGACATAAAGATAAAATAACTATTATATTACTTCTGATTCAAGTTATTAATATTTAGCTGCATACATCTGCTAGTAATTATTGGTGGACTAATAGTTTCAGTAATGGCAATTATTACCTTCATAATAAAATGACATAATAGTATATGCCAATAGACCTATTAGAAATTATAATATGTAATCATCAGAAGAATATCAGTATTATGAGAAATCAATATTTTATGCAAATAGGTGGCAAAACACAATTAGTTGTTACTTATTTTGACCATGGAAACTGATCATAAATGATTTTATAAATAGAGACTTGCAGAACAAGTACTCTGTTAAGACTGAGTATAAAAGCAAATCAATAAGAATACCCTAATATGTGGGAAAAAATGAAGGGGTCACAATTGGCTGGAACTAAAAAGTATTAATATGTAAAGCACATTAGTCAATGAAACTTGCAGGCCATGAAAGGGACAACTCCCATGGAAACAAAAGGTCCCCACCATCTTGCCATCAAGACCACCACATTCTTGTATTCCTGTATCATAATGGACAATTCCAAAGACAATAACAGAGAATGGATGAAGATGGTGGAGAAGTTCCATAATGATAAAACTTCATGAGGAAGTCTAGTAGAAGTGTTATATGGCATTTGGTATTTCTAATTAAACACCACCTTCAATTTTGAACTTAAAATGTATGAGTAGTTTTTTAACAACTACGCCCTTGCCTTTACAGCTCCGTTTTAGAGTAAAATTTCTCGTATTTAGAAATAACTACCTCAAAGTTAAAGCATCTCTTTTTCATGGGCTTTATGATGTTTTTCATCATGTCCTTTTATCTTTTCTTCTAGACTTAGTATTGACCAGAATGGTGATACCACAAATACGCTTCTTTTTTTCCTAGTGAATTAATTATAAGAAAGGCTAAGCTGTTGTAAAGAATACACCCCCGAACACAGTAAATTAAATGTGACATATTGTTGTTTCTCATTCATTTACCTACCAATCTATGGCCATGAAGACAATGGAACTCCTTGAGGTCATTAAAGCCCAGGTTCCTTCCCTCTTGTTATTTGGCTTATTCCCTAAAATACTGTGCTCATCGGAAATGTTGAGGCTTGATTACTGCTCTGTGATCATTCTAGCCTGGAGGAAGAGTGGTGGTGGTTGTGGGTGGGGGTGGTGTCAATATCCAAAGGAAACAACATGATTTAACATGGAAATAGATTAGGCTTTTAATTAAATCACTTTCCCTTTCATCTAATTAGCCTGAGTCTAGTCATATTAGCATACCTGTTGCAAGAGAGACTTGGGAATTTAAACTGTCTCTATCGGACCATGTACAGAGGACAAAGAAAATAATTCAATATGAAGGTACAATGCATATATAATCCTGACGTGGCTTCTCACTTCTATGGTTTTCTGTGTTAGTGGTGGAATGGTATCAACTTATATCTGATTTGGTTCCAGATTAATCTTGCCTTTTAGTGGGAAGGATATAGGGAAACTTAGAAAGTGTTCACTTGATTCACATTGTAATGATTCCATCTGCCATGATTCCATTTAGTATGAGAGAAACCAAGTTCTTGTACTGTTTCATATTTCTTCTTAATCAATTATTTGCACTATTCCTGTTTTCAATAAATTTTATAGATGTACCCAGCTTCTCTAATTTTGTTTCAATAATAACTGAATATTTACTTACAGACAGAATTTCAGGTAACATATCCTTAATGATAGCCATCATATCACCCTGAAGCTGAAGTCTTGTATTTCTTGACCCTTACCAATTATAGATTGACCAAGATCTCTCTTCGGTCTTAGATTCAGTGTCTCAGGATTGATTTGTATCCTATCTATCCTTTTGTCCCTGTTGGCTGATTCATCAGTTTGAGCCATTTTAAGACCCTCTATTCTGCAATATTTAGTACTAAAATTAATACGCTCTTGCCTTTCTCCACTTGAGACATTCCAGGCTTTTGCCTAATCAATTATATGTGTTTGGAATTCAGTTTGGGTTTTCTCTGGTCAGTATTCTCCTGATTCCTCTTGAGTTCTAATTATATCATCTTTCTGAATCTCTATTTTACCATATATGCCACCAGAATAATAATTTCAGGGTAAAAATAAACTCATGTAATCCTGTAAAAGGAGAGAAAGCACTTTTACCATGCCCATGATAAAAGAAACATATGCCTCCTACCTTAGTAAAATGTAAATAACTACAAATGAGTCAAAAGTAATCTCTGAAAACAAGCTTTATGACATGTGTTTAAATCAATGACCATGTGCTCTATAAATCAAGATTATTTTCAGTATGCCAACCGTAAATATTCTGTATATGTATCACACTGAAATATTGGAGGATTGATGTATCAAGCTCTTCTTTTTGCCATATACATTTACCAATTTTCTTACAAATGAAATCAGTAAGTGCTCATTGTGGATGGTGCTTGGTGTGCAGTTTACTGTTCCTTTTACCTAGACAAAGTACGAAATCCTGTTCACATGTTTTCAAAGTAGAATATTATATCCTCTTGTGCTCCCACTCAGGACTTCTGCCAAGCTGCTCTTTCTATTGTAGGTTTGAGACTGTAATGCTTGTTTTCAGTATTCCACACCCAAATATAAATGACATCTAAAGGGCATTTACCGAATATTGTATGGTTGCAACAAGAAACAATGGAAAGTTTTGAGAAAGATATTTTGCCCATTTGCTTTTGGCTCTTTTTTTTTTTTCTTAAAATAATTTTATTTATTTATTTGACAGACAGAGATCACAAGTAGGCAGAGAGGCAGGCAGTTGGGGAGGTGGAAAACAGGCTCCCTGCTGAGCTGAGAGCCTGATGCAGGAGAGGATCCCAAGACCCCGAGATCATGACCTGAGCAGAAGGCAGAGGCTTAACCCACTGAGCCACCCAGGTGCCCCTGCTTTTGGCTCTTGATGCATGGGTTAACCAGGCTGAAATGTCAAGTAATTCTCCATTGAACCCTTCCTGAAGTGGAGATTCCTCAGCATAAGAGTCTACTTTTGCTTTTCTTTACCATTCTTTTGGAGAAGTACTCTTGAACTGTATGTTTGGCGGAGTTTCTTAAATGAGATGAAAACTCCAAGTACCAAGGACAAGCCTGGCCCTGTCAAGTAGTATCAACTCTTCTTAATATAGTTACTGTGAATATGCATAATATTTTCCAAGCCTCATGGGAAAGGATTTCTACAGATGGTAGGTGTTACAGTGTTATGAAGAAGATTAAAATATTACCCGGAAAAGTCTTGTTTGATATATTTGAAAGCTCGAATCAATTCATATTTTTCAATATGAATGTTCTGGTGATTCAGGTTTCTTTCTTCCCCTGAAATTGAACAATGGACCAGAACAGGAAAGATGGAAGTATTTTGGTGGTGCTTGAGCAGCTTTTAAAGGTTCAGGTTCACTTGGATTTGAATCATTGCTCAACAAGCACACTAATCTCTCTTTAACTGGCTGCCTATTGTACACTGTGTGCCCAGAACTTCCCTGAGTATGATAAATGGTATGGAATTAGGATTGCCTGATAAGTATGCCCAGATTTCCCCACCTAGGCCAAAAATTCAGACCGATATATATTTACTTTGTGCTTTAGAGTTAGTATAAGGCTTTTGTGGTTATCCAAGTGAATCTTGCCTGCTTGAGAAAATATAATTGCTATTGGAAAATATGGTTTCTTCCCATGAGGAAATAAATCCTAAATTTTGTTTTACCCTGAGATCATAGAGTATTTACTGAATGCCCATTTACTGAATGGTTTGGATTTGTATGGTCTTTGGGTCTGTGCTCCAGTGTCCTGTCTAATGTGCATACAGGAAATCTCTTTTTCCTCCAGGCAATGGTCTACCTCTATTCTGTTAAGAGAGTGTTTAGGCGTTTTATCTTGGTCAAGGTGTCTGACTTCAAGGCAGGGATTATTTGAGAGGCAACCAGCAGTTAACTTGCTTCTTATTTCTACTCTTCTTCAGGTAAAAAAAAAAAAAAAAAAAAAAAAAAATTAAGCACACTTGCTACAATAGACCAATAGTCAGGGCCCAACACAGTCTTCTTTCTTTACAAAGGAGATTTTTATGAGCTTACAAATTGGCCAGTGAATGCTTTTCATTCAAGTTTCTTATCTTGCCCTCATGATTCATTTACTAACAACATTCCAGGAATCCCTCTGACACTGTAGAAGATCAAATATTTTCTGGTAGTGCCATCTTTCAGACAAAGGACAACTCTCCTACAAGGTGTTTCAGATGTTTTATTTACTTGTCTCCAATGAAACAATTTAAAAAATTTTTCAGCCCTACAGTTTCAGGTGGGTTCAGACTTTGTAGCATGGATTACTTTGAAAAAGCTAAAAAAAAAAAAAAAATCTTGGCTGAAAACCTGCTCTTTTAATGATCTGGACAGGTCTTTTTTTTTTTTTTTAAAGATTTTATTTATTTATCAGAGAGAGAGAGGGGGAGAGAGTGAGCACAGGCAGACAGAATGGCAGGCAGAGGCAGAGGGGGCAGCGGGCTCCTTGCTCGGCAGGGAGCCCGATGTGGGACTTGATCCCGGGACGCTGGGATCATGACCTGAGCCGAAGGCAGCTGCTTAACCAACCACCCAGGCGTCCCAATCTGGATAGGTCTTTTAAGTATGAAAAGTTCACAAGAATTCTATGTCCTCTTTCATTATTCTTTATAGGCTTCTCCTTTGTCATCTTCTCAATATCCAGTCTCAGAAAATTAGCAAAATCCCATAGTGGGTTGAGGGTTAACAGGAGTGAGAGTTGTGGGTGACAGTTAAAGCCACTGGAGGAATCCATTAACTAAAAAGATGGAAAAAAGAAAAATAACAAATAATTGATTCATGAATAATAAGATCCCACTGTATTTTCCTTTCTCAGAATATTTGTATTTTGTAATAAGTTGCTTATCCTGTAATTTTATTTGACCGTAACCATGACACTGGCACATTAGGTGGTATCTCTTTTATCCTAATTCTCTGTCAATGTAACTATGGATATTTGACTCATTCATTTCTTTCTTTTTTTAATTAGACAAATATGTTTATTATTTTTGAAATGTCCCAATATTTAGTATAAAAACGATTATAGTGGCTTTTCCAAAGGTCATTCCTTTTTTTTTTTTTTTTAAAGATTTTATTTATTTGAGAGAGACAAAGACAGAGAGAGGGAGAAGGAGAGAGAATCTAGGCAGACTCCACAATGAGTGCAGAGCCCAATGTGGGGCTTGATCCCATGACTAGAGATTATGACCTCAGCTGAAACCAAGAGTTGGCAGCTTTACTGATGGAGTCAACCAGGAGCGCCAAGAGTCATCATTTCTAATGTGGATCTTCAGCTGAATATTAAAGAATATGGCTGCAATGGATATTTGGGGGTAAACAATATTCTTGATTGATGGATTGATTGATTCCAAGCATATGATATATTGTAGGCTCTGACAACAAAATATACACAAATAATTTATGAAGCCTTATATCAAACTTCATGCACCGGGCATCTTCACACTTAAATTAAGATATAATCAAAGTAAATTTCTTCTTTCCTTCCTCTAGTGTTCTCTCCCTTCCTCCCTTCATTCCTTATCTCTCCCCTTCCTTTCTTTCTTTGTTTTTTCTATCTCCACCTATCTTTTTTAAATAATTTATTTTTATTTGAATTTTTTTGAGCACAAAAAAGAGGAAAAGCAGTGAGGGAAGGGCAGAGGGAGAGGAAGAGGGAGAATCCTGAGTAGGCTCCAGGCCCAGCACAAAGCCCAACTTGGGGCTGGATCTCATGACCATGAGATCATGACCTAACTGAAATCAGGAGTCAGATGCTTCATGGACTGAGCCATGTGGTACCCCTCCAGTTGTCTATATTAAATAAGTTTTCTTGTAATTCCCCAAATTATATCTTGTTATTGATATCATTAATTTTTTCAATTTACTATTTTTTCTTTCTAATTGTACTACTTTATGCAAGTCATATTCAGGCATTATTGTGTTATCTTAAAGGATCATACAATTTTCATTTTATTGCTTAATTATTCTATGATAAAAGCTGAAATGTCAAAAAAATTATATATTCACAATCCTTTTAGTGAATATTTCAGAGGAACACAGTGTTTGTAATTGCTAAGAATAACATTATAAATCTCAATGTATATTACCAATGTTCTTAAGCTCTATGTACATTCACTAGTAATTTGATCAAATAGGATTAATTTCAATCTCATTCACTATTTTTCATTTAATAGGACATATTTAGAATTTATGTCACAGAGAGTAGTGGATTGAGGGTAAAGATGATTACTGAGAAAAAGCAGAAGAAGAACAAATCCTTAGCAACTTGAAAAACCACTAGACTGTTTATATGTCAACTTCAATTTCAGACAGAACCCAAATAAATAGCTACCATTTGCATACCACCAGGGTCTCATAAGAGACAATATTAAACTGCCTTGTACCCCTGGGGATAAAAATATATGTTTATAAAAAATAAAAAATTAAAAAAATATATATATAAACTGCCTTAAGGTTTCATTATATTTCTCATTATATCATTCATAAAAATTTAGGGGTAGAAAGTGACACTTGAATTGTTCATCTTAAAATGGTTATATTTGACTCAACTTTCCATTCACTGTCAATGTTGATGCTTTAGGAAAAACATGTATTCAAGGGACATTAGAAATTTTTATTTTATTTTTTGTATTTTAAAAATTTTTTGGTATTTTTTAGGTTTTTTAAAGATTTATTTATTTATTTTAGAGAGAGAGAGAGAGCATGTGCATGAAGGGGAGGGGAAGAAGGAGCAGGGACAGAAAATTCCAAGCAGACTCCCAGGAGTGTGGAGCCGTAGGTGAAGTGTGATCTCATGACCCTGTGATCATGACCAGAGCCAAAAAACAAGAGTTGGACACTTAACCAACTGAGCCATCCAGACACCCTATGAAGAAATTTTTAAAAGGGAAGAGAAGGAAAATGTTCTGTAATTACTCAAAGAAATAGGTGATATAAAGTTATGATAGGAAATGCAGTCTTAGAATAACATACTTCTGGAAATAATCAGAAGCTAGTAGAAAGGGATGTTCTGCTCTCCAGTTGAAGCACCCCTTCTAAAACTGGTAAGTATTAGTTGACTTTTCATGACAGTAGAGAGCAAACATTGTTGGTTTGCTACTCCACATTTTTTCTTCTTTCCATGCTAACCATAAGCCCCCTTTTTCAGTTACCTACCCTCAGAGAGTGGTACCCTTTTCATAGCTCATGGACACCTTCTTCTTGGTCAAAGTCAATCATTATAATTCCATTATTTTTGTCAGAGTCTCTGATAGGGATGGACATAAAACTTACTAACTCATTTCTGGCCAAATGAAACTTCAAGACAAACTTAAGGAAGGTAAGAGTGAGGACTTTAGCAAAAGGTTTTCTCAGTCATAACAAGAAGGTACTAAAAAAGGTGGCCCCTTCCTTTATACCTCTGCTATGTCTGGATGTGATGCTTGGAGTTACTTAAGCCATTTTACTATCAGATTGAAAATGAGACAAATGGAAGGAAGAATAAAGCCAAGCGAATTCAGAGAACTGAAGAACATTCTGGTAATACCATTCCAAGACTTATTCTGCCTTTGGGTCTATTGTTTTGTGAGCTAATACATTATAGCTACACTACTTAAGTGAATTTGAGTTCATTTTTCTATTTCTTTTAGCCAAATATTTTTCATCTGATTAAGCTTACTTTTTTTTACTTAAATTACCAGCCTTGTCTGTGGATGGTGTTTAGTAAGCATCAATTTTATATAAACTATTAGTTTTCATTGCTTTAAATCACTTAGAAATCCAGGAACACGTTCTTAACTTAGTTTGGTGTGCCTCTAATCTTTCCCCACATTAATCCGCCCCCCTCACTGCACCAGTATGATTTTCATAAATGTAATCGTAACACTACTGCTTAAAAGCACTATACCTAGCTATAGTCTACCATATAAATGGTAGCAGAAAACTTTGTAGTACATCTTTTAAAACATGGTCTTTTGAACATGATTTCTTCTGTGATTTCAAGTGCTTTACTTGAGGCCTATGAGACCTATTGAGCCAAAGAGTATCAGATTACATAATCTAGCAAATATTGTCAGGTCTTCCTTTCCCCAAACTCCAGTCACATAGACCACTTGGTCTGTGGAAACGTTCAGAATAACAATGAAGCTGTCTATCAACAATCTAAACATATAGCTATCAATAACATCAGATAGTACTGAAATAAGACCATGTGCCTGATATTCAAAAAGTCTTACAAAATTTTAGCTGAATTTCTTTTACAAGATATATTGCTTTAGTTCCTTACAACTTTTAAGGCATCTCAACAATATTCCAGAATAAATTGGATAAGGAAAAGGTATTGTATCTTTTCTAAGTGGTCTTGACATGATATGTTTTTAAAGTCTTTAGCAGCTTTCATAAGGATAGCTACTACCAGTTTATTGCTTATTATAGGCTAGGCATCTAACACACATAGACACACACACACACTGAAGTAACATAAGCTGGTGTGTTTAGGGACACCTGTGTGGCTCAGTTTGCTAAGCATCTGCCTTCCACTCAGGTTATGATCACAGGGTCCTGGGATCAAGCCCCACATCAGGCTCCCTGCTCAGCAGAGAGCCTGATTCTTCCTCTGCCCTTCATCCCACTCTCTTTCCCAAATAAATAAATAAAATCTTTAAAAAAAAAAAAAAGCTGATGTGTTGAAAATTACTAGGAAATACAAACACAGACTGTGTTTGTTGATAACTATCTTTTACTATTATTTGAGGTTAGAGTGTCAGAGCAATACCAGATTACCTTGTGTTTCCAAAAGTAATGCAAAATTTTATGCTTCTGTAAAGTTTTATAATATTTTATGAAACAATTCATCTAATGTAGAATTTGCATTATTCTCAGATATGTAATCCAAAAAATTGTGAAAGTGGTTATTATTTTGAGCAACATGAAGGCCGTTTATCTCTATTGTCTTTATATAGATAGATAGATAAATATATATATATATATATATATATATATATATATGATATTCCTGTATCAGTTTAATTAGAGCAGAGTGAGTATAGAATGTTCTTTCATTCTAAAAATTTCTCCATGTGTTTTAGTTCTTTCCTTGGTTCCTGAAGATTTTTGAGGAATTTATCTACTTCATGTGAAGTATGAAATGAGCTGATCTCTCCCTACATAAAAGGGCTATCTGTATTGGAAAAGATTCTGACCAATAAATATAGTATGTCTGTCCCTCAGATCATAAATAACGTGTATTGTTATTAGGTAGAATAGGGAAGAGGGGAGGATTTCTTTAGATAACTTTGGGAATTCTGGCTCAAGTAAAGTAAGCAAGATTCCTGCAGGACTTTTCAGATCTCTTAATAAGCTTCTAAAACACATTAAATGTAAAAACCTTCTAAATGAAATATCTAGGGGAATGAGTGCTCTGCAGAGAACTCTTTGGGAAACCCTAATACCTTGGGGTAGCATCTTGACCTCTTCAAGGAAGAACATTTTCTGCATTGGCACAATGGGTTTCAATGGGTTTCAAGATTGTTTTCCTAAGAGTTGGTTGTCTGCATTCCTGGTGTGTGGTTGTGGTTTAGCCAGTTCTTTTGTGAAGAAAGACTGAAATTTGACTTCTCCTGTCTTCATATTACCTCATCCTAGTAAAAGAAAGTTGATTCCATAATGTGAACTTTTACTTCATTTCAATTCTTAGTTCCACATCTCAAGCTATGAACCATCCCTGAACTATAATCATGTTTCTCTAGCAGCCTATTTGACTGTTCAGTAGAATGAATATATCTTAAATCATACCCCAGTTTTCCCCATAATGAGTTATCTTCCTAGTCTCCTAAAATACAACAATACCCACCACCACAATAATAATAACAATAGTTAATAACATTTATTGAGATGTCATGTGCCAAGCACTTCACCTGGATTGTCTTTGTTAATAAACAACAAAGCTCACAATAAACCTAACTGGTAGGCACTGTTATTACTCCATTTTAAAAAAGATTTTACTGATGTGTTTAAGAAAAAGAGAGGGAGAGAGAGAGAGCATGAACAGGGCCAGGGAGAGGAAGAACCAGGCTCCCCGGGTGAGAAGAAAGCCCGACTTGGGGCTTGATCCTAGGACTCTGGGATCATGACCTGAATGGAAGAAGGCAGACAACTGAACTGACTGAGCCACCGGGTGTCCTGGGAGTATTATTCCATTTTGTAGTTTAAGAAGAAGAACCTTGTAAAAACTATATCATTTGCTCAGCCTTCCTTAGCAGTGAAGGATTGTGACAAAAGCACATAGTTTTTTCCTTCATGAAAAGAAGTGTTTAATTTATTTCATTTTGTAACATTTTCTGTCTACAACAATTATTTCTGTCCACAACATTGTATTTTTCCTAATAACAGAAGCTTAATAAACATTTTGGAGTTCTCAACTCCAAATTTAAACTCCATTCAGTCATTAAACATCATCTTCCTTAATTGTATTTCTTAACATTTAGTCCATTATTTTTTATTCCTATGACCAATACAACAGGTTTCTTTCACCAATTTTATAGTAAAAACATATGACTAATCTCTCGGTTTCTAGTTTCTTCTAATCCAGCACAATTTTCGTACAACTGAGAGTTTAATCTGCCAACCTCAGTCTCACCTTATCACCAGACTCGAGTATATGTGTCCTTTCTTCATAAAGATAAATTCCATAACCTGTAAGTAGTATTACAAAATTTTAACATGCATTTTTCATTATTTTTATAAACCGAGACACAGAGACCTTCTAATCATGGCCTCAATGTGCTCTACGAAGTCCCAAGGTGGGTTTTCACATGAAATTCTTTGCTTGTGGAATGGGCTATCCCTTTCCCTTCACCATCCAAATATTGCCCATGCATTATAAAAGCATAAGAATTCTTTAATAAATCACCACATTAAAAAAAATGACAAAGATTATTTGGTAAATACAACTATGGATGTCATTCAAATTACCAATACAGTTTTGCTTTATTCTTCAATATGCTTTGCCAACACTGCAGTTTAGCTAACATTTTTCAAGGGGATTGGTCCAGCAGTACAAGGCTCTCTTGTCCACTTAAACAATTTTCTGTCAGGTAGTATGTTGCTTGTGTATTTTGGATTCAGAAGCTTGCGACAAGCCATTTAGTTGATTGTGGGGGAATAAGAGAACCAAAATAAACTCCTTAGAAACTTCTATCCATTTATTATTTATGTGATGTACAAAAATTTTAGGATAAACTGACTTCTGGTTTTCCTATAAAATTAGTAATTACCTGGTTAAATAAGTTGGGAAAATTACTCAGACATCCATAACTGATTAAAATTGTCACTAAAAAAGTGAGGATAGCAAGTATGCAATTTTGAGAGTGTTTTAGATATCCTCTATCCTAGATATTCTCCACCTTAGAAATAGCTTCATATTTGGCTCTGAGATAATTTAGGAGCTAGATAAAAATTGGGTTCAATAATTTAAAATATAATTATTTTAATAGCATCTTAATATAGTCCATGTCCTCAATTTATGTAGGAGTATTAGAATTGATTTTACAGAATTTTAAGCAATGTATGTAATGTTTTCTCCTTGGTAAAGACAGCATTGTTCTAGAATCTTCTCAGACATGGTTTAAGTCTAGAAGCACAGAGGGATGTGGGGAATGGAAAGCATTATGATATTTAATTTGATTAATTACTTTATTATGGCCTTAGTTTTCTATCTCCCTCTGGGAGTGAAAAGGCCAAAATGTAAGTTTTCTGAGTGAAAAAGCCAAAATGTAAGTTATCTGAGAAATTCCAAGTATCAAATTACATGCAGATTATTTTTTAGGAAATGTTTAAAATCTCATGAATCATATCACCTAACCAGGTTATAGATCTTTTTTTTATGAGCACAAAAATGTATTTATTGCTTCATGCATAACAGCACAACATCATGCATTCAGATGTTGTTGAGATAGCTAGATAGATATGTACCCACACATTTTCTACATTTTTTCACATTCTTTGACTGTGATTCTTCTTTTTTTAATGTTTCATACTGTGATAATGAGTCTTCTAAATTGTTATTTGCAATAAACTTAGGGTAAGATTATTCACTTTTCTTTGTATATTTTTTGGTTTATGCTATGAGTGTGGGACCCTACAAAGAGCTATAAATTGAGAGAAACAAACATTTCTGAGAAAACACACCTCCAGAGCTTTAGAAAGAGCAAGGAATTGACAATTTAAAGGGCTTCAAGTATGCCAAGTGGCCATGATAACTCACTCCACATTTCAAAACAAAACAAAACAAAACAAAACAAGATTTGAAGACTTTACAGAGCCTTTTGTTTGCTGAGAATGTTTTAGTTTTGTGTTGACTATAATTATTAAGAGTCATTGTAAGAGCAACTTACTTATCTCTCATTGAAATTTATATTTTATTTTTTATTTTTATTTTAACATCTTAATTTTATTTTTATCAGTGTTCCAAGATTCATTGTTTATGCAATTTATAATTTATTATGAGAAAGACAATTTGAAGTCATCTTAGTTTTTCAATGAGGACTGGAAGAATTTTGTGATATTTGTAATATAAAGAGTGTTGTCAGCAGTAGACCTAAGAACTGTAATGCCCCAATACATTTCCAAGGCGTTTTGCTATATCCCACTGTCACATGTCATGTTGTATGGATAGGGAATAACTAGTAGCTCAAAAATAAAACCATGTCTTCCTTCTTTGGGACAGTATCTTTGAGAGGGTGGCTTGATACAGATCTGGGGATGTCAAAATTGGAAGGATCTCAGAGATAACCTGCTTATATCATTCACTTTCCTTAATTTGAAAATGATGTCTAGAATACAGAAGAATTTTCAAATGCCACATGTATGTTCTTTTTCCATCTCAAATTACTTTAATAGTATTGTGATCTGAAATTCTCCTTTTTGATGGGGTCTTCGCCTGGTTTAGGGATCAAGGTAGTGCTGGCCTCATAGGATGAATCTGGAAGTTTTCCTTCTGTTTTTATTTTTTGAAACAGCTTCAGGAGAATAGGTATTGTTTCTTCTTTGAATGTTTGGTAGAATTCTCCAGTGAATCTATCAGGTCCTGGGGTCTTGTTTATTGGGAGTTTTTTGTTTTTTTTTTTAAATCACTGCTTCAATCTTGTTACTAGATATTGTTCTACTCAGGTTGTCAATTTCTTCCTGATTCAGTTTTGGAAGTTTATAGGTTTCCAGGAATGCATCCATTTCATCTAGGTTGCTTTACTTATTGGCATGTAACTGTTGATAATTTCTGATGGTTATTTTTATTTCCCTGGTGTTAGTTGTGATCTCTCCCTTTTCATTCATAATTTTATTAATTTGGATCCTCTCTCTTTTCTTTTGGATTAGTTTGGCCGTTGGTTTACAGATCTTATTGATTCTTTCAGAAAGCCAGCTTGATATCTTCTAGTGTATCTCTAGTTTCTATTTCATTGATCTCTGCCTTAATCTTGATTATTTCCCTTCTTGTGTGTGGGGTTGGCTTCATTTGTTGTTGATTCTCCAGTTCTTTAAGGTGTAAAGAGAGCTGGGATATTCTGGATTTTTCAATTTTTTTGAGGGAGGCTAGGACGGCTATGTATTTCCCCCTTAGGACTGCCTTTGCTGTATCCCATAGGTTTTGGGCCAAAGTGTCTTCATTCTCATTGATTTCCATGAATTGTTTAAGTTCTTCTTTGATTTTCCAAAATGTTGATCCAAACATTTTAATTAGGGTGTTTTTTAGCTTCCAAGTGTGTGAATTCCTTCCATACTTTTTCTCATGGTTGAGTTCCAGTTTCAAAGCATTGTTGTCTGAGAATGTCTCAGTCTCAGAATATGCAGGGAATAATCTCAATCTCAGGTATCACTTGAGCCCTGATTTGTGATCTATTCTGGAGAAAGTTCCATGTGCACTTGAGAAGAATGAGTATTCTGTTCTGTAAATATCTATGAGGTCCATCTGGTGCAATATGTCATTCAATGCTCTTATGTCTTTATTGATTTTCTGCTTGGATGATCTGTCTATTACTGAGAGTGGAGGTGGAGCATTAAGATCCCCTACTCTGAATGTATCCATATCAATATGACTCTTTATCATGATTAACAGTGTCTTCAGTGGTTGGCTGCTCCCATACTGGGGGCATAAATATTTACAATTGTTCATCTTCTTGGTGGATAAACCCTTTAAGATGATGTAGTGTCCTGGGATGCCTGGGTGGCTCAGTCGGTTAAGCAGCTGACTTTGGCTCGGGTCATGATCCCAGCATTTTGGGATCAAGTCCCACATCAGGCTGCTTGCTCGGCAGGGAGCCTACCTGTCCCCTCTGCCTCTGCTTGTGCTCTTTCTCTCTCTCTCTTTCTGACAAATAAATAAATGAAATCTTAAAAAAAAAAAAAAGATGATGTAGTGTCCTTCTTTCTCTCTGACTACAGCCTTTAGTTTAAAATCTAATTTGCCTTATATGAGAATCGCTACCCCAGCTTTCTTTTGAGGCCATTGGCATGAAAGATGGTTCTCCATCCCTTCACTTTCAGTTTGGATTATCTTTAGGTTCTAAATGGGTCTTATAGATAGTGTATGGATGGCTCCTGTCATTTTATCCAATATGCAACCCTGTGTTGTTTTAGGTTCCATTCCAGACTGGTAAGATTTCATTGAGAATTTGTTCAACTATATCGTCTGGTCTTTTTTCTTTCTCTTACCCTTCAGGGATCCCAATAATTCTGACATTGGAATGTTTCATGGCATCATTTATTTCCCTAATTCTATTTTCATTATTTCTAAGCTATTTCTTCCAGGCCATTCACATTGAGAGTGATTATTGAAAGATACATTTTCTGTTGACATCATATTGCATATGAAGTCCTTGTTTCTATAGATTTTCTCTGTAAATTTCTGTTCTATGTCACTCTCAGGTTCTTTCTTGTTTTATAGAACCCCCTTTAATATTTCTTGCAGTGCCAGCTTGGTGGTCACATTTTCTTTTAAATCTTGCCAGTCTTGGAAGCTCTTTATCTGTCCATCAGTTTTAAATGTCAACCTTGCTTGATAGAGTATTCTTGGCTGCATGTATTTAGTGCCCTGAATATGTCTTGCCAGTCCTTTCTGGCTTGCCAGGTTTCTGTGGATAGGTCTGACATTATTCTGATGGACCTTCCTCTGTACATAAGGAATCTCTTCCCCCTAGCTGTCCTCAGGAGTTTTTGTCTAAAATTATGATTCATCAGTCTCACAATCAAGTGTCCCGAGTTTTTTCTAGATTCATTGACCTTGAGGAATGATCTTTCTGCCTCTAGGACATGAATACTGGTTCCATTCCATACTGGTAAGATTTCATTGAGAATTTGTTCAACTATATCGTCTGGTCTTTTTTCTTTCTCTTACCCTTCAGGGATCCCAATAATTCTGACATTGGAATGTTTCATGGCATCATTTATTTCCCTAATTCTATTTTCATGATTTCTAAGCTATTTCTTCCATGCCTCCTCCTGATCCTTTTTCTCCATCAATTTGTCCTCTAGATCATTAATTCTATCTCCTGCCTCAGTTACCCTAGCTGTTATGGTATTTAGATTAGATTGGATATCATTGATAGCATTTTTAACTTCTTCCTGGGCAGCTTTCACTTCTGCCCTTAGAGATTCCATGTTATCACTAATGGTTTTCTCCAACCTAGCCATTGCCTGGATCATTGTTACCCTGAATTCCCTTTCTGACATACTGTTTATTTCCATATCCAATCGTTCTGATGGAGAGGGCAAAGTCTCTGAATTTTTCCTCTGTTGGGTGTTCCTCCTCCTAGTCATTTTGGTGAGTGGTGGTAGAGGGGATGTGTAGCTGAATATATCAACCGTGATCCAGGTAAGGTGCACCCTGGAACGCTTCTGGCAATCAGAAGTCACCACTAAAAAGAAACAAAAAACAAAAAACAAAAAAAACAACAACAAAAAAAAAAAAAGAGAGAGAGAGAGAGAGAAAGAGAGAAAAGAGAAAAGACATAGCCAGAATGGGCCCCAAAGGTAAGATTTATAAGGTTTACAAATAAAAACTGACAAGCAAAAAGACTGATGAAAGTAAATGACAAGGAAAAAAAAGGGGGGGAGCCTAGCCAAAATGAACCCCAAGGATAAGATTTATGTAATACCAGAATAAAAACAAATACACAGAAACACTGACAGAAGAAAAAGATGGGAGGGTAGATATAAATCCTCAATATGGGTAATTTTTTCTTCCTGGGTATATATTGATATCTTTGTTAAAGAACTCAACTTTCCAGAGATAAAGGGAGATCAAAACTGGTTAATATATAGCATTAGTATTGATTAGGGAAAGAGGATTACCTTGAAGCATATATATATATATTTTTTTAAATTAAAAAAACACAGGTATATGTATGAAAAAGTTCAAATTAAAAGGTTATTATGGAATATGTTGTATTGAACCTCTCATTGTAATGATAAGTAGGAAAAAAAATTTAAAAGAACAAGAATAGTGAGAATGAATTAAAAATAAAAGTTGTATCTATGAAATATACAGGTTTTAGGGTAATATCAGGAGCTTAATATCTTGTTTTCCCCTGATATTGGGTTTTAGAGTTTTATGGGGACCCTGTGGTGGTTGTCCTCTTGTTCTTTTGGCTGGCTTTCTGGGGAAGGGGCCTGCCGCATTGTTTTTCAGTCAGTCTTGCTTGGGTTGAATCCCCTGCTCCCGATCAAGGGGCTGGGCTCTGTGGAAATCAATTTTTCAGGGTTTTGTTCTCTGGAGGTTTTCATTCTTTGGTGGATTTTGTGGCTTTTCAGAGGTTTAGTGGAAAGCAAACTGCACCCAGACCTCCATCTCCAAGAGAAGCCCCAGTCTGCTCCCCTCTTGGTGGTCCAGAACACACAGACTCCCCCTCTGCAAACTCTGCCAAGCTGTGCAACCTCCCACAGGCAGTGCACATCTGTAGCCACCATCTCAGGAGTCACCCAAAGTGCCCGCTTGTCTCTGCACCCCTGTGCCACTAAAACCACAAGCGATACTGGTCCAGGGAGCCCACTTGTGGCTGTGTTAGCTGGGACTGCTGTCTGGGGTCCAGCCCTCAGGGTTTTGAAGGCTGCTTCCTACCCAAGTGATCCTAAGCAGAGATAATTATTCAAGCCTGGGCTGGGGGTATTCAGACTCTTGGCTGGTCCTAGAGACACCAGCTAGTGCCCGCACAGAACTCTTTCAGGCGCCGGTGGGGAGTGAGGCTCAGACCCAGTTGCACATTGCATGCACAGCACAAAAGGCTGTGATTTTAGAGTACACCAGCTCATGCCCACGCGAGACTCCCTCACGGGTGCTAGCGCCAGTGGGAGAGTGCCTACCCCACTGCTGGTGCAAGCAACGGAAAGCCAGAGGCTTTGGGACCTTGGCCTGGAAGCTTCACCACAGTCTCTCTGGCATGGGTGGTCACAGGCAGTGGCTGTCCTGGGTCCGTGAGCTTAGGCACATGCCCATGACCACCCGATTCCACCAGTTGCCCCTTAAGATCTTTTGCTCTTTATGAGTGATTTTAACCAGACTCCAAGTTAATGGTGGTTCCCAATCACAGGGCACTTTTATATTGGGGTATTACTTCCCAATGGGTCAGTTCTGGTGGCTCCCTCCCCCTTCTGTTTATCCTCCAATATCAGTCCGATCTTTCCCACTCCACTTTACCTCTCCACTGGCGTCTTCTGCCCCCGTAGAGATGCAGAAACGTATAATCCTACATCTCAGGCTGATTTCATGGGTGTTTAGAGTGTTCTGGTAGATAATTAGCTCACTATAGGGGACTGGTTGAAACAGGGTCTCCCACTTCTCCGCCATCTTGCCCCTCCTCCTCATGAGTATCAATGAGAAAAGAAGATGACTATTTATTTAAAATCAGTTTGCATCTTCAGATCAATCCTATAATATTTTATTTCCTCTTAAATCAAATGGCAAAAGCCTCATTCTGTTTTCTCCTGTATGAACAAATGTGTACTGAAAATCTCCATTCACCATGAGTTCACAATTCAGCCTAACATGCAGCTTAAAATGATCTGCAATTTGATTCTTAAATTTATAAGTGTCAGGCTCCTGAATTGGACCTGAAGGGAAATATTGAATAGGGGTTTCAACGTCTGGATGTAAAACACAAGACAATTTGTATATGGACCTAGTTATCTACTTCTATTACACTACATACACTCGAGAGAATTTGGTCTAAAGTGAAAGAAAATACTCCAATTTTTTTTAGCTATTAACTTGTAGACCATTGATCTAGCATGATTTATTGCTATCCCCACATGCAGTTAAATATCAATCTACTTTAAGCTGAGAAATATTCCCAGGTCTGTAATAATTTGTGTATTCAAATTGGAGCATAACAACTATACACTATACACATGATGAGAATGGACCATGGTTTCCAGGTGGTGAGACTTATTTAGCAATCAATGTCCTTCCTTCCTTTCTTCTTCTCTGAAATGAAATCATATCAAATCTATAATACCCATTTCTTGATAAAATTTTGCAAAACGATAAAATCTTGTTGTTAGAATACATTTGTAATAATTATGTTATATAGATCCAGTTTCAAATAAGATGAATGATCCACCCAGCTAGTTTAGCTGAAATGAGAAGCCACATCCCCATATCCTTTTACTGCATAGATTCGAATGATTTATTGGCTAAAGGCAACTCTAACTGGAATCCAGTTGTGTTAAGTGTTTTGTGATACAGTGTTGGAAATTTGAAACTGGGAAATTTATATTTAAGTTTGAAAGAAAACCACCTCTGATTTAAACACAAAACCAGACCATTGAAAAAGAAATTATCTATGTCAACCAAGTAAAATAGAAAATTGTGGGACTCCAAGCTAACAAAACTATTTTTGCTTTATTTTAAGTTTTTATTTTAATTATGAAATTAACCTGTGCATGGACCTGCCAGATTACCAAGATAATATTCCTAGTTACCATAATAACTATAGCCCTTTTAAGGATGAGGTTATGTAATTAAACTTAAGAAACTATGTGCGTGATTTGTGCCTGGAAAAAAAAAATCTGGAACTAATATTATCATTAACTTGCATGTACACATCCATACAGATGTCTTATAATAAATTCCATGTATTCAAAATTCATTTTCTTATTAATTGTGCATTATCTCTATTACAACTTCCTTCTGGGCAAATAGCCAGAATATTTCCCAGCGTCCCTTGGTTGGGAGAGGAGAGTAGGTGCCTGAACTCTAACAAATGGAATGTGGAGAGTACCATTTGCAGCATCCCAACCTCTGTGTTCTTTTGGTCCCTAACGTTCTGGATGTACTTCTGTCTTAGTGTGTCTCTCAGAAATCTCCATAAGGTCAGGGACCATAATATAGGCATGTCTGCATATTTTTTATTCCCAGCATATATGTGCTGTGTGCTGAAGGGGAGGAAAAAGTACATGTATGTGCTTTCATAAATTAATAATGAATTATGTATATAGTAGCTATATGTTCTGTCTCGCTCAGAACTTATCAAGTCCATGCATGATGCTCTGGCATCATTAAGAATTGGGCCCCTTCTACCCTTAAAAAGGTTCCAGTTTGCAATAATCAAGCTTTTGTCCCGCCTTCCCTATATAAACCACTCCTCAGAGTATGCACACAGGTGCGAATCCTTTCATTTTAAGGATATATTCTCACTAATTAATGAAAAATAATTGATAGAATATGATTGGCCAGTTTGAAAGAGCTAATGCGGTAATGGATTCAGGCAGTGGCCATTAATGGCCGCTGCCATCACAAAGAGTCACCTAGAGAGTGCCTCCAGATGGCTCCCACCACTTACATTTTGTGAAAATATCAAACAGGAATTTGATTAAGCCTCTAGATTTAGAAATAACAATTTATAGGAAATACAGGGAATGAAGGACATGGTGAATGATATAAAAGGAAAAGATTCTGCTGGAAAAATCCAGTCAGTGGAGAATTCCACAAGACAAGAAAAAAATAAAGATAAAAATCACGGGGCGCCTGGGTGGCTCAGTGGGTTAAGCCACTGCCTTCGGCTCAAGTCATGATCTAAGGTGCTGGGATCGAGTCCCGCATCGGGCTCTCTGCTCAGCAGGGAGCCTGCTTCCCTCTATCTCTCTCTCTGCCTGCCTCTCCGTCTACTTGTGATCTCTCTCTGTCAAATAAATAAAATATTTAAAAAAAAAGATAAAAATCACGAGAGAGAAAGAAGTAGAGAAACCTAATGATCGAGAGAGATTTACAAACCTATCAATGCGTTGCTACATATAGATCTGATCTAGATCCCAGTTCAATCAAACAAACCTCATCAACTATGAAATACATAAGAAAATGCTGGACTCTTTAATTATATTAAATAACCACTCTTATTTTTACTTACATAATGAGATGTTTGCATGAAATGATAGAATGTTGAGAAGATGTTTCATAATAATCCAGGGGAAAGAGAAAAGGAAAGGCAATATTGATGAAATTCGATTGGCTAGTTTCATAATTTCTGAAGCTGGCTCATAGATGTTCTCTCTATTTTATGGGTTTTTTTTTCCCACAAGAAAAATATGTATTTTTTAAAGGTGTGTGTGTGTGTGTGTGTGTTTCTTTGTTTACTGGGTCTCCACTGCACTGCCTTTCAGGAGACTTTTGTTATCAAGTATTGCTGTCTGTTATCCCATGTTATGTGGAATAAGAGAGACACCTCTTTAGGCCTTCATCCCTACTGCTCTGGATGGAGTTTTGGACACCTGCCAGGTCTTCTAGTCCTTTTGGTAAAGATTTGACAGTGGTGAACACATGCTTCTCATTCCTTGTGAAAGAAAGTGGGTATAAATTATAAATGAGCAAATATATGATATGGAATCGAATAAAAAAACTCAGAGTGCATAAATATAGCTTTAGATAAATAAGCTTAGTGGAAGAAATGAACAAAGTGCAATAGACTCAAAATAAGAACCAGAATATATGTGATATCTAAATTTTATAAATATTACCAAGTGGCTCAAGACCAAAACCCAACACTTATGAATTAATATTTGATAAGTCTTTGAACAACTTTTGAGTCTCATTCTGTTTGTTTGTAAAATAAGAAATTAGAAGTCCTATGTGTTGTATGTATTAGAGGCCCTGTGTCATAAGCTTGTGAACATTATGAGCATTAAACAATGTGTTGTATGTGAAAGTACATGGTAGGATGAATTATTTTGAACTTCATGGGTTACTGAGTATAAGAATAATAAGGCATTAATACAAGGTGAAGGGGAAATATTTATAAATATATAAACTCAGAAACATACACTCAGTTATTCTACCAAATATTTATTAAGTACCTACCATAAAATAGCATTATTCTTTTTTTTTTAATTTTATTTATTTAGTTGATAGCCACAGCGAGAGAGGGAACACAAGCAAGGGGAGTAGGAGGGGCAGAAGGAGGCTTCTGGTCGAGCAGGAGCCCAACTCGGGGGCTCAATCCCAGGATCCCAGGACCTGAGATCATGACCTGAACTGAAGGTAGACATTTAGCAATTGAGCCACTCAGGCACCCTGAGACAGCATTACTCTTTTTTTTTTTTTTAAAGATTTTATTTATTTATTTGACAGAGAGAGATCAGAAGCAGGCAGAGAGGCAGGCAGAGAGAGAGAGAAAGAAGCAGGCTCCCGGCCGAGCAGAGAGCCCGATGCGGGGCTCGATCCCAGGACCCTGGGATCATGACCTGAGCCGAAGGCAGCGGCTTAACCCACTGAGCCACCCAGGCGCCCCGACAGCATTATTCTTAATGCTGAGGATACAGCAGTGAACAAAACAGAAAAATGTCCACCTTCATGAAGCTTACATTCTAGTAGTAATTACTGGTATCATATGTATAATATATGGTTAAAAATTTTAGTATATATTTCTTAAATTAAGTTTCTAATTTATAATATATTTTAAAAACTTAAGTTATTCCATGAAAGATTCCACTGACCAGTTCCCTACACCACACACACACACACACACACACACACACACACACTCTACTCTGAGAATGAAACTTCCCTCAGATCTTTCTCTCATGAATAGAGACTTCCAGTGAAATTCAGGTTAAGAACCATTTCACTCATCAGTATTCCGTAAGAGTGAGAGTATGGTCGATCTGTTTTCTAAAAACTTGGAAATACACTTCCAACACTGACTGAGCCAGCCTGAGAGCAGGTGGTTGCCATCTGCAGCAGTTTTACCTAACTACTTTCCTCTATTTTGCAAGCTTTGCTTTCTCAAGTTCAATGACACTGCACCTGAGAACTCATCTGTGTGCGGAGACACGTGCGCCTGCCTACAGTAAACATAAATCCTTCTTAAAAAAAAAAAAAAAAAGTAAGAACACCACAAGACAGCACTTTCCTTTGTAGAATTTGTCACTCATCATTTCAAGGGTTGTGTTTTTCTGGGGGTAAAGCTTGTTTAGTTTTTAAATTTGTCATTGATCCAAACAGTGAAGATGCACAGGTGTGAGGATTTAAATGGCAGTGATTGACCTGCCCACCCACAAGGATTTCTAACTAGAAAGTTAAGGCCGTTGCCAGTGTTTGCCAGTTTGACTGCTTTGTCCGGCATTAATTCATGATCTCTGGGATGCTTAGGTTGCCACAAAGAGCTCCTCCTCATTTTCTCTAAAACCTACCTGGAAATCTTCTTATACCTGTGACTAAAAATAACATACCCAGAGATGCAATGTAATTGAAGTGATTTAGTTTAATTGTTTGGAAATAGTTTTTAAGAAAGCTTCCAGTCAATCCCAGTCAACACAACCCACACGTCATTAACGTACTGTGTTGCGGGATCCTGGATTACAGTAATTTTCTAAAACAATTTTGAGCCACTTATCCAAATCTAAGCAGTCTTAATTTTAATGAGGAAGTGTGGGAATTTGTAGTTTCACAGTTACTGATGAGGCAGGTTAAACACCATTTTGGAGGATATGGGGCTGAAGAGAACAAATGAAGTGTACATACGTGTGAACATACCATCCGGGGAATCAGAATTAACCAAGCTATGAACGGCCCTGGATTCTGATGGTGAAAGCAAATGACATTTCTGATTTTCAAGTGCTTACAGTCAAGTGCAGTGGGTGTAGTGGGCTATAGCAGGTGTAGTCCTATGATAGAAAATTGTGGCTAACCTTTGGGAAAAGAATGCTGAAGGAGTGAGATAAATTGTAGATGATGAGTCAATGGTTGAGATTTTAATGTTTTATGTTGATGATCTGCTATTTTATGACGTCCTCCCATTCCCGAGGTTGGGAGTAGAATATGAAAGATGAAACTTTATTTAAGGTAGGATTATATAAAAGTATACAAAGAATAGTTACATCTGAGAGATGCCTGGGTTGCTCCAACATTTAAGCATCCAACTCTTGATTTTGGCTCAGGTCATGATCTCAGGGTCATGAGATAGAGGATTTGAGTGCCATGTGGGAGTCTGCACTGGGGTTGAAACCTGCTTAAGATTCTTTCTCTACCATTCCCTCAACCCCCTCTCCTTCTTTCTCTCTCCCTTCCTTAAAAAAAAAAAAAAGAAAAGAAAAGTGGTATCTGAGCTCATAGCTGAGTAATCTTACTCAAAATAATTCAACTGTCCTTGAAAGCATTGACTCATACTGTATTTTCCAAGTTTTTCCATGTCTTTCTGTGATAATCTCCTCTTTATCTAACCAAGTGAATATTGCTGTAAAGTTAAATTTACTTAATATTTATTTATTTATTTTAAAGATTTATATCTTTATTTTAGAGAGAGACTGTGTGGGGAGGGGCAGAGGGAAAGAATCTCAAGCAGACTCTCTGCTGAGCATAAAGCATGATGCATGGGCCCCATGTCAGGACCCTAAGATTATGAACTGAGCTAAAATCAAGAGCCACTTAACCAACTAAGCCATCCGGCAGCTCTAAATTTACTTAATATTTAAATAGGTTATTTTTTTAATCGCACTTTTGTTTTCCAAATATTTTTTCATAGATGAAATCTCTGTCTCAAAAATTAAATTCATAAATCAGTGACTTATGAACTGTTGAAGAAAATATTTCTAGCTAATGGCAGATGTTCAAAGAATAATAGGTATTTACAAATCCTTCTTTACATAATAGCTATATGTGAAACCTATTAGCTTCTTTAAATTAAACACTGAATTTAAGATTAGCAACTATATATCCTTCTCATCCCCTGTGGTCCTGCATTTCAAAAGAACTGCTCTTGAATTTATACTTGTGGTTCATCTCTAAAAGAGAAGGTTTTCTGAAATCAATATTCATGGATTTTTTACATTATTTATTAGAGTTAGTAAATACAGTCTTAATTATATGCTTAGAATTTCCCAGATACAGTTTTCCTCTAGACACAAAAATATTTCACATAAAATCAGTCAATGGTGTGTTATCTTTGAATTTGCAATCACAAGAAAAGAAAAATCCATAATTAAGAGATATCATAAGTAGGAATGACTTTTTTCCAGCTTTTCTTTAAGTTTTTATTTAAATTCCAGTTAGTTAACATACAAGGTAATATTAGTTTAAGGTCTAAATATAATGATTCAACATTGTGTAAGTTTAAAGTGTACAACCTATTGATTTGATGCATTTATATACTGCAAAATAATAACTACCATAGCATTAGCGAACACTGCTATTCCTTCACATAATTACCATTTATTTATTTTTATTTTGGGGCGAAAATAGTTAAGATCTATTCCCTTAGCAACGTTAAAATATATAATACAGTATTATTAGTTATAACCACCATGCTTTTATTAGATAATTAGAACTTGTTAATCTTACAACTGGAAGTTTGTAACCTCTGAACAATATTTCCCCATGTCTGCCACCCCAACCCCTGATAAACACCACTGTACTCTCTGTTTATCTGAGTTAGGCTTTTATTGATTTCACATATAAGTGCTACCATATAGTATTTATCTTTCTCTGTCTGACTTATTTTACTTAATATAATAAAGATTCATCATTGTTGTCACAAATGACAGGATTTCCTTCTTTCCCATGGCTAAAAATACTCCATTTGTATATATACCTACCACATCTTCTTTATCCATTCATCCACTGATGGACACTTAAGTTGTTTCTACTTCTTGACTATTGTGAATTGTACTGTAATAAACATGGAGGTACAAATATCTCTTCAAGATCCTGTTTTCATTTCTTTAAATATATACCCAGAATTAAGGTTATTGGATCATATGGTGGATTTGTTTTTAGTTTTTGAGAGGACTCCATACTACTTTCCATACTAACTCCACCAATTTACACTTCCCCCAAGAGTGCACAAGGGTTCCCTTTTCTACTCATCTTTGCCAACATTTGTAATCTCTTTTGCCTTTTGATGATAGCCATTCCCACAGGGGGTGAGTTGGTATCTCAAAATGATTTTGATTTGCATTTTCTTTTTGTTTTTTTTTTTTTAAGATTTTATTTATTTATTTGACAGAGAGAGATCACAAGTAGGCAGAGAGGCAGGCAGAGAGAGAGAGAGAGGAGGAAGCAGGCTCCCTGCCGAGCAGAGAGCCCGATGCGGGACTCGATCCCAGGACCCTGAGATCATGATCTGAGCTGAAGGCAGCGGCTTAACCCACTGAGCCACCCAGGCGCCCTTGATTTGCATTTTCTTAATGATTACTGATGTTGAGTATAGTTCAAGTACCTGTTGGACATTTGTACATCTTCTTTAGAAAAAATGTATTCAGTTCTTCTATTTTTGAATTGAGTTGTTTTTATCATATTGAGTTGTATTAATTCTTTACACTTTTTTTTTTTTTAATTTGTCAGAGAGAGGGAAAGCGAGGGAGCACAGGCAGACAGAATGGCAGGCAGAGGCAGAGGGAGAAGCAGGCTCCCTGCCGAGCAAGGAGCCCGATGTGGGACTCGATCCTAGGATGCTGGGATCATGACCTGAGCCGAAGGTAGCCGCTTGACCAACTGAGCCACCCAGGCGTCCCAATTCTTTACACATTTTGAACATTGAAACTAACCAATACTTGGTTGGCAAATATTTTGTCCCGTTCCATATATTGCTTTTAGATTTTGTTAATGGTTTCTCTTTCTGTGCACAAGTTTTTACTTTGATATTATCCCACCTATTTATTGGTGCTTGTGTTGCTTGTACTTTTGCTATCATATCTAGGAAACTGCTGCTAAGATGAATGTCAAAGAGCTTTTCCTTTATGTGTTATTCTAGAAGTTTTATAGTTCCAGTTCTTGTGTTTAAGTCTTTAATCTATTTCAAGTTATGTTTGTGACTGGTAGAAGACAGGAGTCCAGTGTCATTCTTTTCATATGGTTATCCACTTTTTCTAACACCATTTGCTGAAGAGAGTATTCCTTTTCTCATGGAGTATTCTGACAAGTATTAGTTTATAATACCTGGGAGGATGTATATATAGGCTCTTGGTTGTATTCCATTGGTCTGTGTGTCTATTTTTATGCCAGTACCATGTTACTTTGACTACTGTAGTTTTGTGATATCATTTGAAATCAGAAGGTATGATGCCTCTGGCTTTGTTCTTTCTGAGGATTCTTTTGTCTAGTCAGAGGTCTTTGTGGCTTCAAATAAATTTTAAGTTTGCTTCTATTTCTGTGAAAAATACCATTGGCTTTTTCATGTGGGTTGCATTGAACCTATAGCTGGCTTTGAGGAGCATGGATATTTCAACAATAGTAATCTTCTGATCTATGAACACAGAATAGTTTTCCATTTATTTGTGCCTTCTTCACTGTCTTTCATCAAAGCTTTATAGTTTTCAATGTACAGATATTTTACCTTCTTGGTTGAATTTATCCCCAACTATTTTAGTGGTTTTGGTGCTATTGTGAATATTGTTTTCTTTATTTATTTTTCAGATATTCCATTGATCGTGTCTAGAAACACAGATCTTTTCTGCATGTTAATTTTGTATTCTGCAAACTTTATCAAATTTATTGATTAGTTCTAGTAGTTTTTTTGTGGAGTCTTTAGGATTTTCTATAGATTTATATCATTTAAAATCAAAGATAATTTTACTTGTTTCTTTCTTAGATGCATTTTATATCAGTTTCTTGCCTAATTGTTCTAGTGAAGGTTTCCAGTGTGTTTAATAAGAATGTTAAGTGTAGGCACCCTTGTCTTGTTATTGATCTTTTCATCATTTTAGCATTTAGTATGAAGTTGGCTGTGGGTTTGTTATATATGGCCTTTATGTTGAGAGATGTTCCTTCATATACAACTTGTTATGTGTTTTTATCATAAAGCAATGTTCTATTTTGTCCAATGCTTTTTCTGCATCTACTGAGATAATCATATGATTTTTATCTCTTATTCTATTAATGTGGTGTATCACATTTATTGATTTGCATTTGTCAAACCATTCTTGTATTCCAGGGATAAATCCCACTCAATTATGGTGTATAACCTTTTTAATGTGTTGTTAATTTTGTAATATTTTATTAAGAATTTTTTGCATCTATAGTCATGAGGGATATTTCAATCTTATTTTTTACATTACTCTTAGTAATTAGCTACTAGTGGAATATCTATTCATTTTATATAGATTAATTTAAAGAAATTTAAAATTCCTACTTAAATAATATTTTTAAGAAACTGGATTCAAATAGACAGTTTGGAGACTCTTAGTTTCTTATTATCAGTAACATACAATATTAGAGTATATTTTATATTATACAAAGGGCATTATATACATAAAACAATATAACTGAATTTGGATTTCAGGTATGATTTAAAAGCTTCATCAATATTTGACATGAAAATGGATGAATTCACCTCCTCTGCTTGATGCTTTTCAGATAGCCACATGATAGTTTCCACATGGCATTCCCAGTTGCAATGGCCCCAAGAATAGGTGATGCCCACTTAACATTTATCTAATGAGACTTGTCCATAATAAAAAAGCTCTTTATGATCTGGGAGGCATTACATATCTATGAAACTTTCCTACAACAGAAAGAAAATGCGGAGCATATTTCTATCAAAAATATTTTATTTTCTTTCCAAATTAGGCCTTAAAATAAGGTGAAACCATTTCATCAAGATTTTCTTCAAGGTTGATCCATTAGGTTTCCTTTTCCTTGAAAATTTCAACCATACTGATTTTTTAAGATTATTCTCTCTAAATTTTGTGTGAGTCAGAATATATGAGGGACGAATAGATGGAAGAATTCTGAGATAAATCAGAAAAACAAACCACAGTTTAGAAGATACTCTATATCCTTAAAAATTACATTGACAATTTGGTGCTTCCAATTCTTATTCTTTAATGTTTATATCAAGAAGTTTAAAATTCCAAATGAAACCTAAACTGAATGTTTAAATCTGTATTTAATGACCAAAATTCTCCCATTTTATAATTTATAAGTTGTTTTTCTTTAAGATGTCATGGGGAAGTTTTATTTATCATTTTATTTTTTATTAAAAGTTTTTTTGACAACCCACAATTTATCAACATCAACTGTTCATTAGGTAAGTTTTTTTTTTTTTAATCTTAAATTACTTATTAAAAAGTTTGTCTTAGAGATGGCTGGGTGGCTCAGTCAGTTAAAGGTCCAACTCTAGATGTTGGCTCAGGTCGTGATCTCAGAGTCATAGGATTGATTCCCATGTCAGGCTCTGAGCTGGGTAGCAAGCCTGCTTAAGGTTTCCTCTCTCTCTCTCTCTCTTCCTCTCCTTCTCTTCCTCAACTCACACATATACACTCTCTCTATAAAATTAAAATAAAATAAAATAAAAATAAATAAATGAATTAAAAATTTGTCTAACTGGTACGAGATGCAGAAGGACAGCATTTTTCACCTGTAAACAGAGAATATACATTGTTTCTCAGTACAAAAGAAAAATATTTTAATGACAAGGCTTTTAGGTCAATCAAGTATAATTAATATCATCTAGGCATTTCTTCAGTGTGTCCTCTTTTCTCTTTTTAGTCGTGAAGTTTGTTCCGTCAGTCTTTAAGTCAATTTCTGGGGTACTTAGGGTGATTTGATCATTATCTAGACTATGCTCATGGAACAAGACAAGCCTACGGTACTCCTACTCTGCCGCCATCCCCCTCTCTTCTCTCACTGAATATATATTTTTTTCCTTAATGTAAGCATGCATGGTATAAAATGTTCTAAAAATGCAAGTGTTCTTATTGCATGAAATCGAACTATATCAGAATTGGAAATAAGAGAAATCCTAAGTGATTTTTGGCATCTGATATTTTTGTTTTGGCTGGATCTCACATTTTTGAGTATCATACAAAATTTTAATTTTTTTATTTGAGTATAGTTGACACATAATGTTACATTAGTTTCAGGTGTACAATATAATGATTGGAGAGCTCTAGACCTTACTGTGCTCACTACAAGTGTAGCTACCACCTGTCACCATATGATACTATCACAGTATCATTAACTATATTCCCTATGCTGTGCCTTTTATTTGTACTAATTTTAATTTTAGTATCATTTTTAAAAATTTATGATTTTTCTACTGTAGAGGAGAGAAAGGGTATTTTTGGCAATTATGTAGTCAATCTGGGTTCTAGTTTTGATTCTACTGCTAACTAAACATCTAATCTTGAATATATTTCTTAAGCTTTCTTGGCATTTAGCTTAGTCAACTGATAAATGCAGACTTGGACCAAGTCCATGTTTTGTTATAATTTTTATTCTTCTTTGAAAGTATTTGATGAATACTATTCCCCTGTGGGCCTCACTGCCAAATGATTCCTAAGAATGTATTAGATTCATGGAATATTTATTAACTACATAACCATTTACAAGTTATTTAGTATTTCTGCCCCTCAATTTTCTCATTGATAAATGAGGATAATATTAACAATACTAAGAAAAGCATGAAAAGAGTACAAGGTCTGGCATAGAAGAAATAATTATCAAATGCTCATTACTATAATATTAGAGCCAAATCTTATATAATTATATGGTGTTATAAATAACTTACAGGTATTACTATTGCCATTATTTGAATTAATTCCACTAATATTTTCCCCATCCAAAATGTATATTGGAGTATAGTATTTTATGAAATATTTTCTTATCTCTGAAATTTTGATAATGAAATAAATTATCTGAACTTGTATGCTATTCATGCCACACAGGTTGAGGAACACTAAAATAGACAATTGGGAAATATCCTTTGTGTTTTATAATTCCATGTTCTGGAGCATACCTATATTAGTCCACTAGGGCTGCCATAACAAAATACCATAGACTGGTGGCTTAAAAAAATTATTTCCTCACAGTTCTGGAGGTTGGAAGTCCAAGATCAAGGTACCAGCAGAGTCGAGTTACTCCTAAGTGCCTTCTCCTGGCTAGCGGATGGCTGCCTTCTTGCATCTTCACATGGTCTTTTCTCTGTGATGTCTCTTCCTCTTCTTAAAGGGACACTAGTCCTATAGGATTAAGGACCCATTCACCTGACATCATTTAATCTTAACTATCTCTTTCAAGGCACTATCTCCAAATATAGTCACACTGGGAGTTAGGGCTTCAACATATAAATTTAGGGAGAAGTAATTCATCCATCACAATTCCATAGGGGCCTTACTTAATCAGCATTGAAAAATCATCAAAGCATTTTCCAGGGGATGTTCATTGTAACAGCTTTACAGATCATGTAAAATAAGCAAGGACTAAAGCCTGAGAACAATGATGTGCATTGCTTTGATGTTGTATATGCGCCTTTAAGTTGCATTTAAGAAGTTGTTAAAAACAAAAACAAAAACAAAACAACAACAACAACAACAAAACCACCTCACTACTCTAACAGGACACTTCTATGAGCAGAGGCGTTTTTTCCCCCAGCACTGATTCTTTGACTCCAGCTAGGTGTCCGACAATTCAGTTCAATTCTGACACTAACCAGGGTTAGCTCAGACCCACAGGTTAAGGGTCAGTCCCATAAGACTGCCTCCCACTTCAGCCACCAATCACAAATTATAGGTCCCCAGGTTATCCACGGCTTGTGTTCAACTTGGGTACAAATCAGAGGTCCCCACAGTTTTCTTCAGTTCAATAAGCAGTTCGCAGATCCAGAGAACAGTACTTAGTACTGCCAATTTAAAACAAAGGATGTTTTAAAGGATATAATTGTATAACCAGATGAAGATATACATAGGGCAAGTTCTGGAAGAATCCAGGGCCCATGGAGTTCTGTCTCAGTGGAGTTGAGGCATGTCATACTCAGCCTTATAGATGGGTTTACCAACCCAAAATCCAACTTAAGGTTTTCCAAACCTTGTACTTAAAAAAAAAAAAAAAAAAAAAAAAAAAAAAAAAAAAAA
>NC_081574.1:24528073-24575843 GCF_022355385.1 Mustela nigripes
AAAAAAAAAAAAAAAAAAAAAAAAAAAAAAAAAAAAATTTTTTTTTGCAGTCTGCATCGCATTGGCATGATGGATTATTAACTCTATTTCCAGCACCTCCTCTCTCTGCAGAATAGGAGGTGGGCCTGAATGTTTCAAGCTTCTAGTCATGACTTGGTCTTCCTGATGTCGAGCCCATATCCAGGAACTGACCAAGAGTTGCCTCGTTCAAACAGAATATAGTCCCATCACCCAGGAAATTGCAAGGAATTTAAAGGTGTCAGAAACTGGGGTCAGAGATCAAATATTAGAGCAAATGATTCTCCTAGCATCCCTATTTTTAAGGGGTTTAAAACCTCTGTGTCAGGAATGGGGATTGGGGACCAATATATATGTTTATTATTTCACAGAAATTACTTAAAAAAATACTTAAACATCTTTCCATCAGAATGATGGGACACATATCCTGAAATGCCTTGCTACCATGAAACACACACATGCTGAGTAAAGTACAACCACAAACATTTAAATGCATTTCTGAGTCCACAAGAAAGTACCAAGGATCCCAAAAGTCCTCTGTACCAAGAACTAGGTTGGAAGTGTGAGGAGGAGGGACGTTCTCCTATCGTGGAGCAGGAAAAGAGGCTTCCTCGGTGATTTATCCTAATGCAGAAAACTCTTCTGTCAGATGCAGACATAAAAAGATTCCACATCCAGCAGATCCAGGCTCCTACTCAAACTCTTATATGGTATGATATGTTAGTGCTATTATAAAAAACATCTTTGAGGTATACATAGATATACCTATATGAACAGGTTAAATAAATTTTAACTAATGGAATGAAACTTTTCTATTTATTGGCCCAAACTATTTCATGTATTTTGTTTGTTCTATTATTTCCTATTGCTGTTGTTATCAAAAAGCTCTATTTTTCAAGCTTATCGCATGTCATTGGAAACATAACAAAAAAAGAAGACTCCAAACTTCCAGGGTTTAGTCAGTAATATTTTATTTTATTTTTTTTAAAGATTTTATTTATTTATTTGACAGAGAGAGAGAGATCACAAGTAGGCAGAGAGTCAGGCAGAGAGAGAGAGAGAGAGAAGCAGGCTCCCCGCTGAGCAAAGAGCCGGATGCGGGGCTGGATCCCAGGACACTAAGATCATGACCTGAGCCAAAGGCAGCGGCTTAATCCACTGAGCCACCCAGGCACCCCATTAGTCAGTAATATTTTATTTTTTTTTTTTAAAGATTTTATTTATTTATTTGACAGACAGAGATCACAAGAAGGCAGAGAAGCAGGCAGAGAGAGATGAGGAAGCAGGCTCCCCGCTGAGCAGAGAGCCCGATGCGGGGCTCGATCCCATGACCCTGGGATCATGACCTGAGCCGAAGGCAGAGGCTTTAACCCACTGAGCCACCCAGGCGCCCCGTCAGTAATATTTTAAAGGGGACACTCTGATTTCAAATCACTGCATTACTTCTTCACCCCAACTTGTGTCGTCAACGCGTATAGTAGATGGGTTATACTCATTGACTGAAAAGATAAACCCTAAGCTCTGAATTGGAAAAAAGAAAAAAAAAGATATAAAAGAGAACCAAAAAAAGTTGTATTTAAAAAGTTAAAATTTTTGGAAGGCCATCCTTTGAATGGAATTGGAGCATGTTATGAAAGACTGGAATACAAAACACAGACACCATAACCATTAAAGTCAAAGTAAGCCTGGATTTATTTGTATTTTTTAATGGGCATGCAGAAGGAGGCAGGTGATATTACAGTGTTTATACCAAACTGCACCAGTCGAATGGGCTAAAAGAAACAGTTGGGTTCTCCATGTGTCAGCATTCTAATCCTATCACGCTGGTCAGCTCTATAATTTCCAAAATATCACTTAGTTTAAAATGCCATAGAGGAGAGCCTGAATGTTTGTTTTCTTCTGAGGAGCCATATGACTCAGCAAAGTAAAGACTGAGAAATAGAATACTTCAGAAAATGAGGGAGTGTAGCAAATTACAGTGGTTTTGTTCACAGCTGTATAAATTTATTTTTTCTGTAAAACAGGTACATATTGAACCATATTTCCTAGGGCCCGAATTCCTGAAATAGCAATTTTCCACTCTTCTCTGGTTGCCTGAAACCAACCAGCTTCCAAATTTGCCTAAGCCCAATGAAATATTTTTGGAATCTTGTTTAACTTTTACTTTTTAACTATACTTTTCAAATGCAGCAAAATTAAGCTCTGTAGCCCAGGTATCTACCTAGTTTTGTTGCTGAATGTGTGTCATTATATAATATTTAAAGAATTATTTCAGAAAATACCTAAAGTCATGGGGTCCAGTTTTATATTTCCATCAGAGTAGCAGAATAGATATCCCGAAATGCCCTTCTAGCAGAAAACATACAGATGTTGCATAAATGACAACTATAACTTTTTTTTTTTTTAAAGATTTTTATCTATTTATTTGAGACATAGTGAGAGAGAGCATGAGAGGCAAGAAGGTCAGAGGGAGAAGCAGACTCCCCATGGAGCTGGGAGCCCGATGCGGGACTCAATCCCAGGACTCCAGGACCGTGACCTGAGCCAAAGGTGGTTGCTCAACCAACTAAGCCACCCAGGTGCCCTATAACTTTTAAATGCTTTGCTGAGTTTACAAGAAGGTGATGGAGATCCCCAAGGGCCTCTGTACCCTGCTTCTCTCCAAAGACAGTAAACTGATACCAGAATGGTAAATAAACATAGAGATTGGGGCTTCCTTCAATGCAAAGGACTTTAGTAGGGAAAGAGACCTGTGATGGGAAAAGGACACCAGAATTTAGTTGCACTGAGGAGACTCTAAATCTGAAAATGCCAGACAAATAAGGGGCAACAAAAAGTGCTCTAACTTCAGAATAAGTTTTAAGCTGAGAACTGTTCTCTTGGAATTAATAGAACCAATTTAGAAAAATTAGGTTTTTTTTTAGGTTCCACGTGAGAGAAAAAAAATTGATGATACTAATTTTTCTCTGAGAATTGTAAAGCCTTTCTTTATGTGGATCGGTGGTTTGAATTTACATTCCCTGCCCAGTCAGGGAAATCTCATCTATAATAATAAACTTGAGGTACTTACAGATGGGTAGCACCTCCTGTTAAGAATAAAGGAATATGGGGCCCCTGGGTGGCTCAGTGGGTTAAAGCCTCTGCCTTTGGCTCAGGTCATGGTCCCAGGGTGCTGGGATGGAGTCCTGCATTGGGCTCTCTGCTCAGCAGGGAGCCTGCTTCCTCCTCTCTCTCTGCCTGCCTCTCTGCCTACTCGTGATCTCTGTCTGTCAAATAAATAAATAAAATCTTTAAAAAAATAATTAAAAAAAAAGAATAAAGGGATATCCCTTTAATGAATATCATCTTTAATCCAGGCCCTCCGTGTTCATGAAAATTAGGATTGGATGAATAAAATTTAATGTTAAAAAAATAACAACTATATATGAGTAATCAAGGACTATCATATCAGACTTATAACACCAAGGACCTTATATAGTGGAAATATCAGACATGACATATAAAATGCCTTCATATGAAAAAGTTATTGACATTTATAAATCAGTGGAAAGATTAAAGAGTAAATTAAACACAACTGAAAAGAGAACCAGTGAACTAGAAAAATTTTCTTGAGAATTTTACAGAATAAAGTATAGTTAGGAAAATAGATGAAATACATGAAGACAGGATGAAAACAAAATTGTCTAAATGTATCTAATTTAGATTAGAAGAATCTAACAGGTTTTCAAACTTTGTGGTGTTAGGACTCTTATACCCTTTTTAAATTTTTAAATTTTTTGTAAATTTTTTAAAGATTTTGCTTATTTATTTCAGTGAGACAGACATGAGAGCAAGAGAGAGCACACTCCTTGCTCAGGGATGCAGGGCTCCCTCCCAGGGCTGATGCAGAGCTCCATCCCAGGACCTAAGCCGAAGGCAGATGCTTAACCAGCTGAGCCAACCAGGCACCCCTGGAGTGTTTTACACTCTTAAAAATTATTGAAGAATTGGGCGCCTGGGTGGCTCAGTGGGTTAAGCCGCTGCCTTCGGCTCAGGTCATGATCTCAGAGTCCTGGGATCGAGTCCCGCATCGGGCTCTCTGCTTGGCAAAGAGCCTGCTTCCCTCTCTCTCTCTCTCTGGCTGCCTCTCCATCTACTTGTGATTTCTCTCTGTCAAATTAATAAATAAAATCTTTAAAAAAAAAAAATTATTGAAGAAAACCCAAAAGTGTTTTATTTGTTTGAAGTATATATATTGATATTTAGCATATTGAAAAGTAAAACTGAGAAAAATTAAAAACATTTTGTTTTAATTCATTTCTAGTAACAATAATCAGCCATTAACATCAGTATAAATATTTTATCAATAAACATATTTTCCAAAACAAAAAAATGTATAAGACTATTGACATTATTTACGTTTCTTTTATCACTCAGTGGGCTGACCATTTAAGTTGGACTCATCCCTGTGGTTCTCAATTTGAATGACTAGAGTGGCAGGGTCATCTGCTTTTCATCACACTGCAGGCTGTCCTTAGCTTCTGCACATAACCCTGGTAACAGGGATCCAAACAGGAGCAAGAAAGGAGAGGGCCAGTGCACCAGGGATTGTCAGGTTTCTGCTTTTGTTTATCTCCTTCATTTCTCCTTTTATTAATTTTGTCCCATCTGTCAAAACCAGTCACAAGCTTAAACCAGATTCAAGGTGTGAGGCAAAAGGTCTTCTCAACTCTCAATAGACCTGAAACATCCATCGTAAAGGTGTAAATTCAGGGAAGGGAGAATTTGTGGCTGCCTTTATAATCAGCTACAATACATTTAATAACTCAGACAAAATATATAAGTAAAAATTGATAGAATTACATGCAAGAATAAAAATTCTGAAATAAATTAGAAGATATAAAATATCTCTTAGTAAATTGTATATCTATCCCTGACAAACTTACAAAGATATAGGTGATTTGAATAACACGATTAATAAGCCTACTTCTGAGTATGTGAGTGTTACTTACACTGAATGAATAATTGATGAATATAACTAAGTATCTAAACACATACAAAACATTTAACCAGATATATTTTAGAGTTAATTTCTCTATAATAAATGGCATAGATTTTAAGGGTGCACATTTTAGCATTTAGTAGGATGTTAACTATAGGGCTTTTTTAGATTCCATTTGTTAGATCAGGGGATTTCCCTTTTTTCCTAACTTTCTGCGTATTTAAAATTTAATATCCAATAATTTTGTAAAATGATTTGTTTGTACCTTTTGAAAGGATAATATCTTTTTCCCCTTATTTGTCTTAATATGTTGGGTACATCAGTTTATTTTTGGATGTTTAAACAGTCTTGCTTAAGATCCTAAAGTAAACCTCGTTTGGCCAATGTGCTTTTTGCCAATTACTGGATTATAGTTTCTATTTTTTAAGGCTTTTGAGTCTATATTCATTAGTACCACTTTTCAGTTTTCTTTTCTTCTAGTATCTTTGTCAGGTTTTGATATCATTCCTATGTTGGCTTTATTAGGTAAGTTGTGAATTTTTCCTTTGTTATTTTCTAAAAGAATTTTTAAGACTGGTGTTATATCTTTACAAAATAGTTGATAGAATTTACCAAGCAAGCCATTCACAGCTGTATTTTATTTGTGGGAAAGCTTTAAAGTATGAATTCAATATACACACATTCTTCCTATATCTCGCTATGTCAATTTTGGTGACTTGTTTTTTTAAAAAGAATTTTTCCATTGTATCTAATTTGTTGAATTTATTGACATAAAGAAGAGTCCCTTTTTTCATTACTCATATTGGTAAATTATTTTAGATTATTTTGTTTCTTTTTGCTTGATTAATATTGCAATTTTTATTAATCCTCTCAAAACATTGAATTTCATCTTTTTAGTTTTCTCCATTATCAATAGTCTTTCTGTTTAATTTTTATTTTCATTTTTTATTGAATCCTTTATTCTACCTCCTTTGTGTTTAATTTACTCTTCTTTTTGTAGCTTTTTAAGGTATAAACTTAGGTAATTTATTTTATATTTCTCTTCTAATATACTTTTCAAAGATAATTAAGTATAAAATATTTTTAAGTTTCCCCTCTGTTTTCTTCCTTAGGCAATTCAAAAATTCATTGTTTTTATTCCCACATATTTGGGAATTTTAAATCTACTGAACTATTTTCAATGTCTATTTTAATATATTGCAAGAAGATAAGAACATATACTTTTTAATGACTTTGATCCTTTAGAGGTTATTAATGTTTGAATTATTAATCAACCTATTATCTGCCTTGAAATGTCCATGTTCACTTGAAAACTGTATATTTTAAAGTAGTGATATAATGTTCTATAAATATCAGTTATGCAATTTGGCTGGTCATATTTTGTAAATCTTCCATATGTTTTTCCAATTTTCTAGCAGTTACTGAAATAGAGGTATTAAAATCTCTATTTGCCTATTCCTCTCTTTAGTTCTATCAGTTTTTGTCATGCATTTTTTAAAATACTATTATTAGATGCATTTAAAATTGTTTATAGCTTCCTGTTTCATTCAACTTCCATGATTATCAAATTTTTATCCTTATTTTTGGTTATTTGAAGACCACCTTTTGTCTTGAAGCCTACTTTTTTTTTTTTTTAGAGTGTGTAGCCAACTAGTTTTCTGATTCTTAGTGATATCTTGGTTATATTTTTCTTTCCATGTATGTTCCTCCTGTCTGTTCCTTTATATTTAAATCGTGTTTCTTTAAATAGTATATTGCTAGTTTGAACGTTAAAAAAATAATTAACCACATTTATTTATTTTTTGTTTTTTTATTATGGCTATTTCTACTTTTTACATGTGTTCATATTGTTTTACTTAATAAAGTAATTGATATGTATTGGTTTAAGGCTAATAGCTTGGTATTTGTTTTCTATTCATCACACCTATATTTTTTGTTCTGTTCTTACTTTCTTTGCTTTATTTTGGGTGCATGAAGTATTTTTAGTGCTAAATTTTATTGATTCTGTTACTTCAGCTTCAACTGTGTGTACTTTGTTTATGTGTGTCTGTATGTGTTGAATATTATTCTAAAGATTACAATATATATATGGTACAATAATATTTCAATAATATCTCCTGGCCATAATAGAAAAAACAAATATTAAGGAAAGTAGGCAAGTTACAAAATAATACATACAGTTTTACCACTATTTCTCATCACACACATGCACATAACTCATTCATAACACATTTTTGTACATATTACATATTCCTCTGTATGTGTTCTTATATGTATGATAGGATAAACTGTTTTGAAATTTTTTAAACAAAAATTACTTTTTACTTTTTTTAATTACTTTTACTTTTAAAGGACCTATTCTAATCCCCTATCATATGGTCAGTATTCACCTATTTCCAAATTTCTAAATTATGTGTTTAAGAAGAGAAAGCTTATTACTTTCTATTTACTTCTCTAAATCTTGCTTACAGTGCTTAGCAACAGAGTTAGGTAAAACTTACTGAAAAAGTAAGAATATGTTAAACACTGATCCTATACAAGCTACTAATGAATGATATACCTCTCTTGGGTAATACGGAACTTTGGATAATTGTGATGATCACAGGTTTTACGTGATGGGTGGCCTGCATATCGTTTTACTGAGGTTTTCCACTAACACAGACCATCACCATTACATGTAAACAAATGTCTACCTAAGTCAAATCAATTTAAAATTAACTTTATAAGCAAAAATCCATATTTAACCAGATTAAGATTTATATTAACAAAATGATTCATTATTGGATTTCTTCAATTAGCAATCTTCCCTCAGGTATTCAACTTAGGAATAATTTACCAGGAAAAAAAAAAGGAAAGAGCTGTATAGGAATTCATCTATTGTGCCAAATGAAGCATGTTTGCTGTTAAAAGTATAACATGAAAATACACTTTTAGTCCTTTAATTTCACCTTTTTAAAATATTATTATAATTATGATTTATAAGAATTGTTACTGCAAGATCTGTATTTGAGCAATGATTTGAAATTTTATTATCCTTTAAAGGTTGATGTATTTTTAACAGTCACGGTTATATTACCATTGGTGCCACACATTATCTTATGAATAGAGAAATCTTCATCTATAACCTGCGTTCTGCTCAACTTACCATATTCTGTTTGTTAAATTATCTCTCAGCCTGAAAATCCAGGCAAAAATATAATTTATCAATTAGAAGTTACATTTGCTAATTATAAGAAAATAACTGATGACACATGCTCATAAAGAATGAAACTAATAGGGATGCCTGGGTGGCTCAGTCAGTTAAACCACCAAATCAATTTAGGCTCAGGGTTATGATCTCACATGATCTCAGGGTCGCGAGGTCGAGTTCCTCCCCTCCCGGTCCTCCCCCACCCCCAGGCTCCATGCTCAGTGCAGTCTGCTTGTCCCTCTTCTCTCCCCCTTTCCTCCCCTGTGCCCTTGCCCCTGCTCACATGCACTCTCTCTCTAAAATAAATAAGATCTTTTTAAAAATATATAATAAAATAAAATGAAACTAATGGAATCTATACCAATGAAATGAATCTGGTATCCTTCAGTGTTGTCAACATGTTCCCAAATATGCTTTTTTTTTTTTTTAAGAGTTTATTTATTTGTCAGAGAGAGAGAGAGAGCGAGAGCACGAGCACAGGCAGACAGAATGGCAGGCAGAGGTAGAGAGAGAAGCAGGCTCCCCGCCGAGCAAGGAGCCCGATGTGGGACTCCATCCCAGGACACTGGGATCATGGCCTGAGCCGAAGGCAGCTGCTTAACCAACCGAGCCACCCAGGCGTTCCCCAAATATGCTTTCTATATATGTGTACCAATGTGTTACTAGATGGCCTGCCTACCTTCCACATATATTATTAAAATATTCCCATATATTCACAACTTTGTTTGTAAGATACCATATCCATAAGGTAATTTTTATGAGGGAAAACACTGTGACATATAAATATATATCCAAAAAATGACAAGTACATTCATGTACTTGTAATGGTAAAATGAAAAGAATGAATAAAGTAGATAAATGGTTCCAATGTCTGCTATCAGTTTAGAAAAATACTTTAGGCACTTAACTTTAATATTTACCAACTTAACTAATAAAATATGAAATAAAAGGAGGGTTCCTGATCATATCATAATACATAATACATAAGACCAGACAAGTTTCCAGTGAGGAGCCTTATTATCAAAATCAAATATACTATCATCATTCTTTATCATATTTATTTTATTTTGTAATTTATAAAGAGGATTCAAAGTACTCATGAAAGGCCTTGTCTAACTTTGGTTCTGTTGAGTGGAGATGTTCTGGTTTTCCATCTTTAAAAGATCCATTTCATTTATATAACTAATGAAGTTTTTAAATTTAATTTTAGTTATTTTTTTTTAGCTAAACTAACTTCTGATTATTCCACTGCTTGTATTTGGTTATTAGTATGACAAATCACAAGTGCAGTCTCAGATTTTGTTATGTAATATCTGGAAAGAATATGTGAGAAGGTTTGGAATGTATCTTCTCTATTCCATGTTCTTTTTTTTTTTTTTTTTTAAGATTTTATTTATTTATTTGACAGAGAGAGAGAGAGTGAGATCACAAGCAGGCAGAGAGAGAGGGGGAAGCAAGCTTCCTGCTTAGCGGAGAGCCCGATGTGGGGCTTAATCCCAGGACCCTGAGATCATGACCTGAGCCGAAGGCAGAGGCTTAACCCCCTGAGCCACCCAGGCACCCTTCTATACCATGTTCTGATATTTGAAGTCTTTGGACTTCACAGGCTATCCTATGTTTCTTGAGCCCTGCGCTAACACAGATAATTAATTTGGTGAGACGTTTCTTACTAATGAGGTCTTCAATGCTGAGCTATTTTCTCAGAGAGAGCTATTTCTCTGTATGTGTAGTCCTTCTGTAGGAGGTGTTTGGCTTTCAAGCAGATAAGTGAGTCCAGAGAGCTGTGCAAGACAATAGCATCTTGTTTCAAGAGTTTCATAAACTCTTGTTTCAGCAACTGAGAAAGGAAAATAGGTGCTTAGGATGGAAAAGATTTTCTTTCAAAAACAAGCAACACTGCTTTTAACAATGCAGCCAAATTACAGATTTCTCTAAAGGCAGAGTGACAAGTAGATGCTTCTTAGAATAGTCAGCGAATATGGCTCACTAAACAAAGGTATTACACTGCTAAGGAGAGAGCGTGAAGAATGGAAAGCACTCTGCCTATTGAATGCCCAACAGATGGTCTGCTTTTGATGGTTCTTTGCAAAGCACATCATCTAAAAAATGCCAGAAATTAAGGTTGTGCTCAGCAATCCAAGGCATTTTCTAATCAATGCAATGCATATTCAGATAAAGCATGAAGTCGTGTTCTTTGGATTAATCTATGGATTACTCTGTGAACATAGTTTGCTCAAAATTGTAATATAGTTGTCTACTATATGAGGAAGTGGTGATGCAACATGGGGGCTTAAGTGGGTACGAGAAGAATAAATGAAACAAGATGGGATTGGGAGGGAGACAGACCATAAGTGACTCTTAATCTCACAAAACAAACTGAGGGTTGCTGGGGGGAGGGGGTTTGGGAGAAGGGGGTGGGATTATGGACATTGGGGAGGGTATGTGCTTTGGTGAGTGCTGTGAAGTGTGTAAACCTGGTGATTCACAGACCTGTACCCCTGGGGATAAAAATATATGTTTATAAAAAATAAAAAATTAAAAGTAAAATAAAAAAATTGTAATATAGTTTTGCACATAAAAAAGTTTCTAATATTTATAATATATTCTTCATGGAACATATTCCTTCATTCCTCATGCGTGAATTTTTCATGCATCTGGATCCTTGATTTCAAACAGACTTGTAGAAGGAGCCCCAGATGCCGGTCTTCCTGACAGGGATGCCAGCTCCTTAAGGAAAGGCGGATGGAAAATAAAACCCATCTCTTGACTTTACACAAAATGTGTAAGCCTAAATATTCAGAAAAGTCCAGTCAGCACTTGGGTTTCCTGGAACTGCTTTGTAAAACCCAGAGGAGTGCCAAGGAAGAGGGTGTATTTGAGGGGCCATTGAACACAGAGCATTTTTTCCAATTACGGGAACACCTGCACTGAAAGGCTTTATGCTGATCTGTTGTGAGCATTTTACAGAGTGTTTAATAGTCCTTCAAATTCCTCATTCTGCAATCCAAAATGGACTGGGAGTGTTGCTGGCATGCTAAGACCCATCCGAAGTTTCTCACTGGGGTTAACTTGATACCCTACCCGCAGTGTAGAATGTTTGGCCTGGTAGCATCTCAAATGCCACCCATAGACACTCTAATTAATAGCCACAGTACATTGGCTTCTGGGGGGGCAAAAATATATATATATATATATTTTTTCATTTACTTAGTGAGAAACGACTGTCAGAAAAAAACAATGACTCAGCTCTTCAGCAGTGGAGCTATTTACATGGGCAAGAGAGGCTGCTGCAGGCTTGTAAAAATCTTGCTGCAGATAAATATTTTTTCTTTTTTCTTACGAAACTGTGGTTCAGGTAGAATCATCCATTTTCAAAGATCTTTTGAACATCTATTGCTTAAAATAAACACACGCTTTGCTGCCAGAGGAGCCGAACAGTAATTACCTTAATTATTTCTGTTTACCCTTAGAGAAATGTAGTAACTGAAACTGCAATATGAGAGCTTTTGGGGCTTTTAAACACTTCCTTTCTATGTAGTTAGTAAACAGTAAAGGAGGAATATAAAGTTTATCTGTATTTATGCAGTGGTTTTAAAAAGCCACACTTTTAAAATGCAGCCCTAGCATTTTTTTTTTAATCCTGCCGACTGTATTTTGCAAATCTCCTCTGGACTAAAACATTAATGAAATAGCACAGTCTGCTCTTGTAAAGACAAAACTATATTCGGAAACTTTTCCAGCATTACTGTTGCTATTATTTAAATGTTGAAGTGAGAATGGCATGGTACTAGTGAGACAGTGCCAGACTAATAGGACTGAGGACTCGGCGTTGTAAGTCATCACAAGACATAACTCTGACTGTATTTTGCTGGGCATGGCGAGTACCAAATATTATGCTTTCATGTTCTTGACTTTGACATCAAAGAAAATATTCTAGCACTAAAGTTGATGCCTTCTTATTTTAATTTTGAATCTGCCTAATTTTTCTGTTACTTCAGTTACTTTAGAACTTTTTTCAGCAATACTTAAATTTGCTGAAAAATAGCTAAATTTAATAACCTACTTTCGAGGATTGTTTTAAAAATTAGAGAGCAAGAAGACTGAAGATACCTGTTGTTCCACCAATAAACCACTAGTGTGAAAGCCATGAAATGCAGAGGGCACTAGCAATTGGAAATTTTGTTCAGGAACTTCAATGTACACTTACTGTAAGAGTTATTAAATGTTACTTTTCGAATCAAATTAATAACAAGCCTCCTATCAGCATTGGCTATGTATCTAAGGATAAAATCCTTTTTGTGTCACAATTCCTTGTCTACAATATAGAAATAAAAATATACAATTCTACAATATAGAAAAAAAAAGTAAAGGAGTGCAGTGAGACTGACTCTTTTCACATTGAATCAGATTCGGTTTATGTACAAAGGTGTTCTGAAGGTAAAATAGGCCCTTGGGTAACACCATTAACTCTTGCAGGTCATTTCAGTGAATATATTAAGGTAGTAATTTATTTGTTGGCCTTTTAGCTGTGAATGGTAGGGGAGTTTAAAGTCTTCTCAGGTTAGAGTAACAACTTTAGGGCTTAACTGATGCCTTACATATTAATTACTGCAAGAGTGTTCAGTTCATTACTAGGGAATGTCGGATCCTGTACAAGTTTGAGTGACTTTGGTGATTTGCATGAACTTTCAAGTTTATGCTATAAAGAGTTTTGAAATCACCAATGCTTTTCCTCTCTCCCTGTCATCTTTTCCCCACGCACAGAGAAAGAGGTTGAGTTAGTCATACCTAAGTATCGGGTTGTGAATAAAATCTAAAGGCACCTTTTTTTTTTTTTAAAGATTTATTTATTTATTTGACAGACAGAGATCACAAGTAGGCAGAGAGGCAGACAGAGAGAGAGGAGGAAGCAGGCTCCCTGCTGAGCAGAGAGCCCGATGTGGGGCTCTATCCCAGGACCCTAGGATCATGACCTGAGCCGAAAGCAGAGACTTTAACCCACTGAGCCACCCAGGCGCCCCTAAAGGCACCTTTCTGATGTTAGTAAAATTGGTTGGATTGTATCCATCATAGAATCCCTTTCTTGGTTTCTTATTAGGGTGTGTGTGTGTGTGTGTGTGTGTGTGTGTGCGCGTGTGTTTCTCCTAAGCAATTAAAACTGCACTGGTCCTTAATTTTGCTCACTTGACTGTTGAATATATTTAGTTTGCAGTGATTATAATTTTGTAGAAAGGATCCTGTATAAAAAAATTATTTTAAGTAACATTTGCTAATGAGCTTTGTCTCTTTTTTTGTTGTTGTTTGTTTCTTTATAGGTGGAATTAAAACTTTATTCAGGAGGAAAAAAAATAGCATGCTTGTCATTGTCATACAGCAAAATGAGGGTGAGCAGGGATCTATGCAGGAATGTAGGCTCTATCTGCCATGAAAACAACAGCTAAAATGTTTGTTCCTTCCCGGGGGGCTTCTTCAGTCAATGAGCTTCCGTTTTGGAAATAGCTGTGGGCGGAAGCAGCTAATGGCAATCCCAGCATTCAGAACATTCCGGAAGTGTCTGTTGATAATGATGAAGAACACCAGGCACAGTCACTCAAAATACATTTAAAGTGATTTCTGATGATCCATGGACCAAATCACTACCAGGGAATTATGTGATAGCCACACTCAGGGAAGTGAATACACAGGGAAGTGTTAAGATCAATACAGTGCATTAGCCTCCAGGCCCATCTCAGAAATTATCTAGTTTTCTTTTCCAGTGACTTAAAAATACATGGTTTGTTAGTGCATTGCAGCTGTTTGGCACCTTTTTTTTTTTTTTTTTTTTCTTTAAGAAAAGCAAGACTTGGTCTTTCTTCCCCATGTAGATCTATAACTGACTGAAACTTCCTTTAGTTCAATTAAGTACTGAATTATCCCAGGGCTACTTTATTAGGACTTCATTTGTAAAGGCACTGCAGGAAGCTAGGTTGGCTTCAGAGAAAGCTTTGATCCTTAGTACCCTGGAATATAGAGTCAGGTTAAGGCATGTTTCTTTACTCTTATATCCAGGAGACAAATATTTAGTAAACTGTGGAACTTCTCCATTCAGACATTTCATAATCAGGTAGTGAAATAATTGATAGTGAAATAAGGCTCCACTTACAGGAAACTCTCTGAGGAGATGCTGGTTTGGCCAGAAGGACACATATTTGTGCTCTCTTGGTCAGGAGCCTATGTTTTTGAGTGTTTGACTCTCTTATATTGCAGATGCTGGATCATCATGTTGTTGTGAGAAGAAAGACTTGCAGTGAGGAAATATATGATAATTATCCAGGAAAATGGCATGATTATAAGCAGGTGAGTACCTAGAAATGCATTTACAATTGTTTGCCTTTGATAAGCATGATCTTGAGGAACCACAGGTATCCGGGGTGGGAGTCATTCTGGAGAAAAGCAGCAGAACAAAGAAAGGTGAGACTTGAGGAGATTAAATCTACACTTTGACAAATAAAATTTTCATTCTACTAAAATATTTGCCTTTAAAGGTATGAATTTTTTTTGAAAACATAAATCCAGTTACTCAACACTCACAGAGTATTGGCTAAAGATTTACAAGTTACCAAAAAGCCATTCAGAATGTGGAGCTAGCTATACTTATCTGTTCGGGGTTCGTTTCCAAGAGAACTTGATTTTCTTTCAGATTTGATCTAACTGGGTTAACCAAGTGGACAGGAAATATTGCTGACAAGCACACAACCCACGTGGGCCTGGCCTGTTCTTATGAGCTTTGGTATAAACTGGTCTAAAGAAGTAGGGATTTCAAAAGAAGCATTTTGGGAGTTTCCTGTTTTGAAGCTATTATCTCTGTATTGCAAGGAGTAACACAAATGAAAATCTAAAACTAGATGGCATGAGAGAAGAGAGTGTGTTTCTTGGAAATACTGTGCAGATTTTTCTAGGTCCTAGGAGGACAGAGCTAGAAGTTACTTTTTATAAGCAATATATTAGTTGGAGCCCTGGGGTCAAATGATATGCTCATGATGAATGGATACTTTGGGACAACCCATAGGTCCCTTGGCTTTAAAATTCCTTAATACTCTACTTAACCTTTCGAACTTTCCAAATGCACCCTGCACACAAGTTGCCCCCTTGAAAATTCCCATTTTGAAAATAAAGTCTAGAATTACAGGGAAAATTATGACCCAGTGCTTGTGTCCAAAACATATACATGTGTGATCTTTGGAAAGGGATGCCTCTAGGAAAGGAATGCTGATTCAAAGCAGAGGTGGTGGGCTGTGGGGCAGCCCTGGAAAACAGACTTCTCTTTCAAGCCAGAAGATATGCCCTTTCTCATGGAGGTGTATCAATAGGGCCTTTCACTTTCGAATGCCTGCCTGTCAGCAAAGTATTTCCTGTCTGCAAGTATTTATTTTCTCAATGCAAATTTATATGGAAGAAATTCTCTTTGATTAAGAACTTTGTTTTGCCAAATCAAAATTTGTTCTAGAGAATACTAGGTGAGTTTCAACACTCCTGAGAAGCACCTGGAACCTCACTTTATGTGCATTTTGAGCAATTCACCAATGGCAGTCCATGAGTAGGAGAGCCACAAGGAGCCTTGAGTCCTATGTCCTTTTTCACAAGTAGGAAATAGAGGTTTAGACATTCATTTCAACCCATTTTGCTTGGGCATATACAGAACGGGAACTTCAGCTTCTCCTACTCCCCAGGTTAGTTCTAAGGATTCTGTCTATAGGTTTACATGGGATTTTTGGTTATTGTTCAACTGTACAGAAAACTCTGTAATCAAACCACTATTATTTAATATCCAAAAGGTAGCAAGCTTGTCTTTTTTTCTAGTCTGAACTAAAGCAAACATTTGACTTTTGAAACCATTCCTAAATGTCTGTAACTTATAGGAATCTTAGTTTTCATTCACCCCAGATTATCCAGTGTACTGTGGGACTCCAAAAGGGAGACATATAATTAGTGGTAAAATTTTGTGTTCTATGGGCTTTTCAGGCATCAGCTGAGGCATAAGGAATGTAAAAGTTCTTTAAAAAACAAATAACAGGAAGCAACCTAAGTGTCCACCAGGGTTGAGCATGTAGACAGAAGGTAGAATGAGAGTCACAGGTGGCTGGAGGAGGGGAGAAATGGAGAGACTTAGTTTTGCAAGATGAAAAAAGCTCTGAGGATTGGTTGCGCAGCAATATCAGTGTAATTCCTTACTGAACTGTACATGTAAAAATGGTTAACATGCTAAATTTTTTATTATGGCACTTTATCACAATTATAAAAGAATTTTTAGATTTATTTAATTTTAGAGAGAGAGAAAGAGAATGTGTGGGACAGGGGCAGAGGGAGAGGGAGAAGGAGAAAAAATCTTAAGTAGACTCTACATTAACCCCAACAGGGGGCTTGATCTCACGACCCTGAGATCTCCACCTGAGGGAAAACCAAGAGTCATAGAGGCTTAACCAACTGCACCATCTAGGCGCCCCTCCACAATTAAAGATTTTAAAAACAAACCTTAAAAAACAAAACAAGAACAAAATAAATAAATAATAAACAAAATAATCCCAAAGAAAAAATCAAGTGTGATTGTGAGAAGGAGTGAAAGGACACGTTTCTTTCGTTTTGCTTGATTTGGTTTTCAAGGAACAGATATGTAACAAAGCTGCCAGTGGAAAGAAAGTAGAGAAACCAGAGCTAAAGGCGTAGTGATATTTGTTATTTAATTATTGTTTGATTGCTTGCTTGATGATTGAGAAAGCATTACAATTTGAATGTGTGACAAGTAAGCACAACATAGTGGTTAAAGCCTAAAGTCTGCTCAGGCTTGCCTGCGTGTGAATCCCAGCTCAGCTGTTTAATGGTCATTACCCTTGGACATGTTACCTAAATCTACAGTGCTTAGATTTCTCCTATTAACATGGTCATAAGCATACCGCTTATCCCAGGAGTCCTTCCAAGGACTTAAAAAAATCAAAACATGGCTGCATAGTATTCCATTGTGTATATATACCACATCTTCTTGATCCATTCATCTGTTGATGGACATCTAGGTTCTTTCCATAGTCTGGCTATTGTGGACATTGCTGCTATAAACATTCGGGTGCATGTGCCCCTTTGTACCCCTGGGGATAAAAATATATGTTTATAAAAATTAAAATAAAAAAACATATATAACCTTCAAAAAAAAAAAAAAATCAAAACATGCACTGCAATAGAAGCATATAAAATCTGCCGCATTTAGTAAGCAACACATAGTATGTGTTTAATTTAAATATAATAAGAAAAATTGGGGCACCTGGGTGGCTGCTCAGTGGGCGAAAGCCTCTGCCTTCAGCTCAGGTCATGATCCCAGGGTCCTGGGATCGAGCCCCGCATCGGGCTCTCTGCCCAGCAGGGAGCCTGCTTCCACCTCTCTCTCTGCCTGCCTCTCTGCCTACTTGTGATCTCTCTCTGTCAAATAAATAAATAAAATCTTTTTTAAAAAATAGGAAAAACTAATTATTGCCGATTATTTTTTTTCTCCTACTTAAAAAAAAAATTCTTATATAGTTAGCTTATAGTATAATATTCATTTAAGGTGTACAATATGCTGATTCAGCAATTCTGTGCATTCCTCAGTGCTCATCGTGATAAGTGTACTCTTAATTCCCATCACCTTTCACCCATCTGTCCTACCCATCTCCGCTCTGGTTTGCTTCTATAGTTAAGAATCTATTTTTTTCCTTTGTCCTTTGTTTTCTTTGTTCATTTCTTAAATTCCACATAGGAATGAAATAATATGGTATTTGTCTTTCTCTGACTTATTTCACTTTGCATTATACCCTCTAGATCCAACCATGTTGTTGCAAATGGTAAAGTTTCATTCTTTTTTATGGTTGAGTAATATTCCATTGTATGTATTTACCAGTTCTTTTTCATCCATTCATCTCTTGATAGATACTTAGGTTGCTTCCATAATTTCACTATTATAAATAATGCTGCAGTAAACATAGGGGTGCATTATCTTTTTGATTTAGTGTTCTTGTATTCTTTGGGTAGTGAAATTACTGGATCATATAGTAATTCCATTTTTTAAGTTTTTTGAAGATTTTATTTATTTTTATTATTTGAGAATGAGAGAAAGAAGGAACAAGAGGAGAGGTTGAGGGGCAGGAAGGAGTCCACCTCGATCCCAGGATTCCAGGATCATAACCTGTGCTGAAATCAGACACAACCAACTGAGCCACCCAGGTGTCCCTATTTTTTAACTTTTTTAACCTCCATGCTGTTTTCACCATGCTTATGCCAGTTTGCATACCCACTGTCAGTCTCAGTTTCTTTTTCTCTACATCCTTGTTAACACTTGATGTTTCTTGTTTTATTGATTTTAACCATTCTGACAGCCTGAGGCAGTATGTCATTGTGGTTTTGATTTGCATTTCTCTGATGATGAGTGATGTTGAGCATCTTTTCCTGTGTCTGTTGGCCATCTGTATATCTCTTCAGAGAGATATCTGTTCATGTCTTCTGCCCAATTTTAAATAGAAATATTTGTGGTTTTGTTATTGTTGTTATTGAGTTGTATATGTTCTTTACATATTTTGGACACTAACCCTTTATTTGGTATGTCATTTACAAATATCTTCTCTTAATCAGTAGATTGCCTTTGAGTTTTGTTGGTTGTTTCCTTTGCTGTACTGAAGCTTGAATTGTGATGTAGTCACAGTAGTTTAACTTTGCTTTTGTTTCCCTTTCCAGAGGAGACATATCTATAAAAATGTTGCTACAAGTGATGTCAAAGTCATTACTGCCTGTGTTCTTCCAGGAATTTTATGGTTTCAGATCTCACAATTAGTTCTTTAATCCATTTTGAGTTTATTTTTTGTGTATGGAGTAGGAAAGTGGTCTAGTTTCATTCTTTTGCCTATAGCTTTCCAGTTTTTCCAACATCATTTGTTGAGACTTTTTCCCATTGCACATTCTTGCCCCCTTTATTGTAGATTAATTGATCATATAAACATTGGTTTTTTTCTGGGCTCTCTATTCTGCTCCATCCTCTGTGTCCATTTTTGGGCCAGTACTATACTGCTTTGATTACTACAGCTTTATATTATATCTTGAAATCCAGGATTGTGATACCTCCAGTTTTGTTCTTCCTTTTCAAGATTGCTGTGGCTATTCAGGGTCTTTTATGGGTCTATACATATCTCAAGATTATTTGTTCTAGTTCTGTGAAAAATGCTGCTGGTATTTTGATAGGGATTACATTAAATCTGTAGATTGCTTTGGGTAGTATGGACATTTTAATGACATTTGTTCTTTCAATCCATAAGCATGGAGAGTCTTGCCATCTCTTGGTGTCATCTGCAATTGCTTTTATCAGTGTTTCCATTTCATTATGTGTAATGTAAGTATTGCTACCCTGGCTTTCTCTTCACTTCCATTTGCATGACACATGCTTTTCTGTCCCTTTACTTTCAATCTGCATGTGTCTTTAGGTCTTAACTGAGTCACTTATAGGCAGCATATAGGTGGGTCTTGAGCTTTTTTTATCCATTCCATCACCGTATGTCTTCTGATTGAAGTCTTTAATTCATTTTTATTCAAAGTAATTATTGATAGGTATGTACTTATTGCCATTCTGTTACTTGTATTATGGTGGTTTTGTATTTCTTCTTTGTTCCTTTCCACTCTCGCTCTCCTCTCTCTTGGTTTGCTCCCCTTCTTTAGTGATATAATTGGATTCCTTCTTTTATTTTTTGCATATCTATCACCAGTTTTTGATTGGTGGTTACCATTAGGCTTATATACAACATATTTTCTATGTAACAGTGTATATTAATTTAATGGTCCCTTAAGTTTGAACACCTTCTCCCCCGCCCCATTTTAAGTATATAATGTCATCTTTATCTCCTTTTACTTTGCGAATCCCTTGACTGATTTTTATAGATATATTTAATTTTATTGCATTTATGCTTTCTACATTTCTTATTCATAGTTATGGTCTTTCTTTACCACTCTAAGAGTTCCTTTAATATTTCCTACAGGAATGGTTTAGCAGTCATGAAATCCTTTAACTTTTGTTTGTCTGGGAGACTATCTCTCCTTCCATTTGAACGGTAGACTTGCTGGATAGAATATTCTTAGTTGTACAGTATTTTTTTCTTTTTCTTTTTCTTTCAGCACTTTGTATATTGTGTCTCACTGTCTTCTTACCTATAGTTTCTGCTGAAAAATCAGCTAGTAGCCTTATGGTATTTCCCTTGTATTAAGTGTTGTTTTTTTTCCTTGCTGCTTTTAAAATTCTCTCTTTTTACTTTTTATCTTTTTTTTCTTAAAGATTTTACTTATTTATTTGACAGAGAGAGATCACAAGTAGGCAGAGAGGCAGGTAGAGAGAGAGAGAGAGAGGGAAGCAGGCTCCCTGCCGAGCAGAGAGCCGGATGCGGGGCTCGATCATGACCTGAGCTGAAGGCAGCGGCTTAACCCACTAAGCCACCCAGGCGCCCCACTTTTTATCTTTTTCATTACAATCTGTCTTGGTATGCACCTCCTTCAGTGGATTCTGTTGGGGGCTCTCTGTGCTTCCTGGATCTGGATTTCTGTTTCCTCCCCAGATTTGGGAAGTTTCCAGTTATTATTTCTTCAAATAAATCTCCCCCCTTTTCTCTGTTCTCCTTCTGGGATCCCTATGAATGTTTTTATACTTAATTGTGTTGCTGAGTTTCCTTAATCTGTTCTCACTTTTTATTATTTTTTCTCTTTCTTTTGTTCAGCTTGATTGCTTTCCATTACTCTGTCCTCCAGGTTGCTGATCCACTCTTCTGCTTTCTCTAATTTACTGTTTATTCCCTGTAATGTATTTTTAATTTTGGTTATTGAGTTCTTCCTCTCTAGTTGGTCCTTTTTTAATGTTTTCTATCTCTGTAGTGAGGGTCTCACTGAGGTTCTCCACTCATTTCTCAAATCCAGTGAGTGTCTTTATGACCAATTTTTTAAATTCTCTGTCAGGTATATTACAGGAGTCACATTGGGGTATTGCCAGTTCTTGTCAGGGCTGCTTGTACATTGCCAGGTTTGTGATGGTTTTAGATGGGTTACAGCTAAGGGGGTATTGGAGGAGGCAGATCTGCAGGAAAATGAGGGGAATGAAGCACACAGTGTCAGCAAGGTCCATGGTGGTCTGCTATGGGAAGGGATTTGCAGCTGCCAGGGAAATCTCCTCCCCAGGCTTGGATGGAGTTGGCAGATCTGCCAAAGAATGCAGGGGCAGGGCCTACGATGTTAGTAAGTTAAGTAAGCTCTGCTGTGGAAGGAGACCTGATCTGGAGTCTGACTGAGGAGTATTTCTGCAGGAGAATGCAGGGATGGGGCATGCTCTTATCAAGTTAGATAGTGAGTATTGGCACCATTTTGTCCTTGCAAGTATCGTTGTGTTTAGGCTGGGGGTACAAGAGAGAAATGGCACCTGACAGCTCTTTTGTTCTTGAAGAGGTCTCCCAACAATCCCTGTCCCTCCAGCACATTGTTCTGAGAGTAGAAAATAAATCTGCTTCCTGTATACCCCACACATTTTTCAAATAGCTGCTTCTATGCTGTATACTGTGGGTCTGTTTGTAGTGTAGCCTCTTTAAGGGTGGGAACTCTGTCCCTCCACTTTCCAAAAATGGAGCCTACTAATTTTTAAAGTAATTAGGCATTAAGCTCCATTGATTATTGGGCCCCTCTGGTTTTCAAAACCAAATGTTATAGGGATTTGTGTTCATCACATGGACCCTCCCATGTCTGGGGTATCTGACTTGAGGACTTACTCTTCTCCCCTCTCCACTCCAGTGAGGTTCCTCCCTCCCACTGACAGTCCCATGGGTCCATTTGTCTCCTGACCATGTCTCCTCTCTTACCCTCTTCAAAGTAGCCTCTTGTCTATAGTTAACTGTGGAGAGTCTGTTTTGTCATTCTTTGAGTCATTTTCTCAGTTATTTACACTGATGTGAGTGTTATCTAGTTGCAATAGTGAATGAGGTAAACTTAAGATTTTCCTACTCAGCCGTCTTCCCTGGAAGTACCAATTAATATTTTGTATTATCTAATCTATGTTGTGTATGATTAATAAAAATAATAATAATTAAAATCAGGCTTCTTTTGACTGCAAAAATATTTTACATTCTTCCAAGGTAATTTTGTTCATCTAAAAATGCTCTCCTAGCATAAAACCTCAATTAAGTATTAGAGTATTTTTACACTGTCATCTTTTTTTTAAATGACAGTACTGAATAATGTTTAACACTGAAGGAAAAAAAAAAAGGAGGAGTTAAGGAATTCGCATTTGTTATTATTAAAGAACAGTTATATTTCTATTATTAGGTACAGAATGATGGCATCAGGACGATGATTGAATGATTCACTGCTTAGTTGTCCTCATATTTTCTTAATCCTTTAGTATCAAATATCGACAAGTGGTTTAGATTCAATACTGATGAGAATGTATATGTAAGAATCCACTAAAATGATTTAAGTGACATGAATAGGGTCTCACATGTCATATTTAAGATGACTTCACTGTTAGTGATTGGCAGTGTATTTTGACCAGTGTATTACAGATATGTCTTCAGCACTATATAAGAAATGAGAACACAATTATTAGTCACATTTAATTGGATCACTTGTATAATCAATAACACTACAAGAGGAAAGAAAAGCAAAAAAAGAAAAAAGGTGAAAAGAAAATTCTTTAGTAAATATATGTAAACCATCTCTGACTTAAGATGAAATAAATGTGAGGAAGTCATAAAATTCTTGAGATAAAGGCCAATTCAAGCACACAAGTAAATAATACAAGCAAACACACACACATGATATTGCAGGGAAGTTTATCATAAAAATATGAGAATCAAACATATGTTAATACTATTATTGCATTTGTAATTAATGTTAAATTTTAATTGGCTACTATTTCAAAGTATAATTTTAAATATTAGACTTGTGCCTGAAAGTAAAGATCTTAAAATATTGTTGACCACTGACTTCATCATCTTGATCTCAAATTATCAACCAAAACAAATAAAAAAGACCCAACCAGCAACAACAAAAAGCCAAGCCTAATGTGAGGCTAGCTCTAAGAAAAGAATTTTATTAATAAAATGTGTTAGAAAAGATATTATTCAATTGCAGCTGTCAAACACCCTATGAAAACCCAACTTTCTAAACTAAAGGTCCATTTTATATCATGCTCCTCACCTGTACACAGAAAGAAAGAAAAGCAGGGAGAGAATATGTGTGTTTTCACAACACTTAAATCACTCTGAGACGAAAACAGAGAGAGATCAGCTAGTTACCAAGTGGATGTTTAAATTTAATGAAATTTAATGACTGAAATTATGAATGGAACATAATTGAGTAACACTGTTCACATTTTTTCTTAATATATAAAGAGGTAGAGGTAGAGGTAGATGTGTGAAATGTGTAGTCTTAACTGTCCCTTTAGCATCTTGGATATTTTCTTTTTTTCTTTCTTAACATATTTAGAAAGGATACTTATGAGAAGTAACTGTGTGGCATACACAACATGTTGCATATGTATTTGAAGCAATCCTGGTCAATTAACCAAAGTTATTTTTAACCCAACATATTAACTAATAAGTAATCATTGACAGTGATTAGTCATCTAAATATGCCCAATTATGTTGTATATGTCAAATGTTTAAAAATCATGTAGCTATGGCTCCCTTTAGTTTCTATATTCTTAGAGTTTGCTAAACATAAATGTATTGTTAAAAATAAACTTTACAAGAATTTGCATTCTTTTAAAACCATTTTGGTGTTATTCACAATAGAACGAACCAGTTGTTGTCTGTGTATAATTATGCTAGATTAACTTCTATATAACAAATAGTTCCCAAAATTCATAGTGGTCCAAAGTACAAGAGAATAGAATAGACTGGAACTTCTATAGCAATAGAAATTGGTTTATTATTCATGAACTAGTAGTGGATAGGTGGGCACAACAGTGGGATGATGTATCTCTTCAAAGTCATTAGGAATCTGGGTTAGTAAAGATTATATTATCCTCGGCGTGGATTTATGAAGTCAACCTTGGTATTATCCCATTTCTGGCTTCTCATAGATGTGAAGAACATGACAAATATACATGAGAATTTTAGGGATTAGGCTCAGGTAATGCTCATTACTTCTGAGCACATTCTGTTGGTTTCAACCTGGTTCCATGGCAACATTTAACTTTAAGGCAGATTTGAAAACAAGTGGAATTGAATCTCTAGGAAATCGAAGAGCCAAATTTTGGAAAACAGTTAACAGCATCTACTACACTATAAAATATCATTCAATGAGTCTATTGATTCTTAGAAGACTAGAATCTTGTCAAAAGTACAGACAACCTAATTGAGACAATACTGCTTTAATTGTTCTTTATCACAGGTACTCATAATTGTTTGGCATTTAAAAGCCTAGTGGAATGAATTTGAGAAACATATGAAAGTGACTGGTATCTATGATAATACATAATGGGAAGCAATATTCCTTCAGAACCCTGGGGAAAAAGAACATTGAACCTTCTACTGAAACTAGAAAGGTATCAATCATAGTATGAAAACCTCTTAAAAGTTAAGGGCATCTTCATATAATGCAAGGTTTGAGTTCAAAAGGGAACCAGTTTGGAATTGCAAACTTTGTCCTTAGGTGAACATCTTGTGTAGTGCCCTGGGTATGGCAGGCCCATTCAGGGATGTGAACATGTGGAATAGCTTTAAGGGAAGCTTCCTGATCTGACAGCTGCTGTCAAGAGGAGTTCATGCTGTTGAGAATTATAGTTCCGTTCTAAATGAGCTGGAGAGCCCTCAGATTATGAAGGGAGTTTTTGACTTGTTCCAAAACTTTATAATATAGAGAATGGTAATAATAAGTGGGGTAAAATAGCTTGATCTCCTGATTCCAATATACCCTGCACATTGCTGCTAAGCCATTCCAGAAACACTGCTTTAGTCATGTCCTTGTCTGGTTAAAAGACTTCAGTATTTCCTCATTTAGACCAAATTCCTTGGCAGTGTACTTGAGGCCCTTTTTAATGTGGATTAATGTATTTAATATACTTATTTCCCCCTGTTCACTTTTTAAAGGCCGTGAGTTCAGCTAATCATTTACCAGCCTTCAAACAGGATATGTACATTCTCTTTGTCCATGCTTTTTAGATATCATGAACAATTAATCCATTTTTCCTTGTCTATAAAACACCTTAGTTATCTTTCAAATGAATTTCTCCAAAAGAAATAGAACCCAGAATGAGTTTTATTGTCTTTTTAAATCCTGGGGCTTATATCATTCATTTTTTATCTAGCTCATTTGTCATTTCAGCTATTTAATTTTTAAAAAAATTTGAGGGAAAAGGAATTTTTTGCCTTTTCTTTTTCCTATATGTAGTACCTACTATAGTTTCTTTTATTGGATGATCAATAAATTTCTATTTTTAATTTTTTTAATAAACATATAATGTATTATTAGTGCCAGGGGTACAGGCCTGTGAATCACTAGGTTTATACACTTCACAGCACTCACCATAATGCACACCCTCCCCAGTGTCCATAACCCTACCCCCCTCTCCCAAACCCCCTCCCCGTAGCAACTCTCAGTTTGTTTTGTGAGATTAAGAGTCTCTTATGGTTTGTCTCCCTCCCAATCCCATCTTGTTTCATTTATTCTTTTCCTACCCCCCAAACCCGCCATGTTGCATCTCCACTTCCTCATATTAGGGAGGTCATATGATAGTTATCTTTCTCTGATTGACTTATTTTGCTAAGCATAATACCCTCTAGTTCCATCCACATCATCACAAATGGCAAGATTTCATTTCTTTTGATGGCTGCATAGTATTCCATTGTATATATATACCACATCATCTTTATCATTCATATATATATACCACATTCATCTGTTGATGGACATCTAGGTTCTTTCCATAGTTTGGCTATTGTGGACATTGCTGCTATAAACATTCAGGTGCAAGTGCCCCTTCGGATCACTACATTTGTATCTTTAGGGTGAATACCCAGTAGTGTGATTGCTGGGTCATAGGGTAGCTCTATTTTCAACTTTTTGAGGAACCTCCATGCCGTTTTCCAGAGTAGTTGCACCAGCTTGCATTCCCACCAACAGTATAGGAGTGTAGGAGGGTTCCTCTTTCTCCGTGGATGCTCAATAAATTTCTGCTGATCGGTCTACAGATATATCACAAGCCCACAAAAGATAATTCTGGACAATGAAGAAGTGGTTTATCTAGAAAGAGGCAGAGAATCATAAGTATGAACAACCCTTCCTCTAGGGACCAATGGCTTTGAAAATAAATGCTAGATAACCAAATAGGTAGACTCAACACACGCTTAGGACACCAGCAGGACAAGAATAATATCCAGTACAAAACTAGACACTTTTTAAAGGAACATCTATATCCAAAATACAAAGCACATCAAAATTATCACAAGGAAAAACTGAACCTGAATGCCTACATTCCTCTTATAGTTTAACATTATTTTTACTTTAGATTCCAATAGTAGAAAAAAGGCAAGAGAATGATAATCACTGAGAGCATCTAAAATTTATAACTCAACCCAGAATTCTAGACATGGGAGAGTAGTCTTTTATGGCCATTTCTTACATTCCTTTTTTTTTTTTTTAATGTTATGAGCATTTATGGAACTCGTATATGCATTTCTTTTCAGAAAGTTTCCAAGTAGATAGAATGGTGATATCCTATTTAATCATGAGCTAGGTGATTGATAGGCAGGGGAGATTCTCTTTGTTAGGAATATATTTTCTGAAAACTTACTTGATCATTTTTGGGACCTCTGATGAGAAGAAGAAATGAAGAAAGAAAGGCAAGGAGGAAAAAATGGAAAGAAAAAGAGGAAGGAGGGAAGGAAGGAAGATAAATAAGAAGGAAAGGTAAATATTAAAATATATATTCTCTATTTTAATGACAATTTGTTATAAATAACAAATTAATCATGTTTAAATCAGCATTCAACACTTATTGGTGTACTTCTAGAAGTTGTGTACAACATTATAAGGAAAAATAATAATTGGAAAGATGTTAGGAATAAAATTAAAAATAAAGGTTATGGTTACTATTTCCTATAAGCCACTTGAATTTTTGTAGTTAAATGGTAATGTTTGATAGCAGATGCTTACAAATTCCTGTAAAATAACACACGGTGATGCCTCCATTGACGTTTTTAATTGCTGTATTGGTCAAGTTTGGGAGTTAAGTATAAGGAAATATAGCTTAGTGTCCTGCGGTCATTTTCTTCCTCTAGGCAGAGGACTCAATATTAATTAGAATAAAGCTTCAGATTTTCTTTATATTCACATAACATTCAATTTCTAAAAATTGTAAAACCTATTTATGCTCTTCTTTAGAAGACTACTGAGAAGTACCTTCGAATGTTCAATTTCTAGGGGAGAAAGAATAAATTAGGCTTCTAAGGTTAGTGTGCCAAAACCTGGTACAATTTGTGAAGTGGCAAAAAGAGAATGTTGTAGGAGAAACTCTAAAGAACTCAGTAGCCGCACAGGCTAATCCCCCACCATCACCCCTGCCAATCACCACGTGTGCATAGAAACTAGTCCTCTATGTTCTTCTTTACTCGGGTACACACTTTGGAGTGGTGTATATTTGGGGATGATAACAGTGTTTTCTGATGCCCCCCAGATGAGGTGTACATCCTCATACTATCAGGTAGACCACTGAAAATAATCAGTGTGATACTAATATTTTGTGAAAGTACTAAAACCTCCTACCTAGGACTAGGTTTTCCTTTCATGTTATTTCCTGGATTCTCAGAGAGGTAATGTGGCTTTCCAAGGCTGGCTGAGACAGCCCTTCTTATTCATTACCTTAATATTCAATTCCAGTCTTGAATATATAGGAGACGCATTCTCCCCCTTGGGTGGTGCTAACTGGTACTTGGGTGACCACACTTTTTCACATGCTTACAAAACTTGTAGAAGGAGTAAGACTGAGTGCAATAGGAGAATACTTGGAACAAACTACACAATCCACATTTTAATTTACATAGTGTATTCTGGAATATGCTATGTATAAGCATAAGAGTCTGTCTGCTCTGATATTGTTGTTAAATGAAACACAGCTCTTGCCTTATTTCTTTATCATGGATCATTTTACTCTTCCCAGGAGATCACTATCCCTGCTGTCCTCATAAGCTTAAGTGCATGGCAATGAAGCACATCAAATTATCCGGGAGTAAGAAAGCTCTTGAAATCTTCATGCTCATTGCACTTGTTTAGTTGAGAAATTTGGAAAAAAAAATTTCTATTTTTAGCTTTGTACCCAAATTAACATTAATTTCTGCACTAAGCTAATTCAGATAATATTACAAAAAGTAAAAGTACACATTTAGGATTGGTTAGGTTAAATATTTTCTTATATACTTGCCTTCTAAGGTTTTTTTTTAAAGATTTTATTTATTTATTTGACAGACAGAGATCACAAGTAGGCAGAAAGGTAGGCAGAGAGAGAGAGAAGAGGAAGCAGGCTCCCTGCAGAGCAGAGAGCCCGATGTGGGGCTCTACCCCAGGACCCTGGGATCATGACCTGAGCCAAAGGCAGAGGTTTTAACCCACTGAGCCACCCAGGCACCCTTATCTTTACTTCTTTATATGAAACTTTTTTCCTGTGATGGATGTGAAATGTTGATCTAATTATAATTATGAACATTGTCCCATTAAAACAATCTGTTAAATAAGTCATATTTTAGGAAAACAAAAAATTAACAGAAAATAATAATTAGGTATAATAATACAGTGTTTTTTGGGCATGGCTATCAAACATGTCTAGTGTTGGGACAATAGTTTAAGGCCCACCATAAGAATAGAAACACATGACAATAAGTGATTATGCCAAATGACAGGCACATGCTTGTGTCATCAAATATATCACCTCAGTTTCCAATCAGGCTTTAAAAATGTTTGGCAATCATTCAGTGTGTTTCTAATCTCAATTTTTCCCATTTTCCCTGCTTTTTTCCTTTTCCGTTCTGAACCTTCCCACCTACTATATGGAGAAAACGGACGAAGACATTTGCAACTCCTCGACAGTCCGTTATAAAATTAGCTTAAGTGGCTTCCCTTCTTTTCCCTTTCTTCTGAGTCAGGGGAAGAGTCATCCTTCCTTGGGCCCAAATTTAAGCTTTCTTTCACCTTCAATCTTTCCGGCATCAGACACCTTGGTGGTATCTTCATCTGTCTCTCCACAGGTTCCTCTTCCTCTAGACCATTTAACAGATCAGTCTCTCAGATTTAAACCTTCTCTCCCCATCACTGCAATCTTGCCAGCATCCTAATTTCTCCTTTCCTTCTGCAGTGTTACTCACACGGAATTTTACTGTTGCTCCGTATATTGCTTCCACAATTTGTTCTCCAAAGAGGAATAGTATGATTCTTTTTAAAATTTGGCAAATCAGGGGTGCCTGGGTGGCTCAGTGGGTTAAGCTTCTGCCTTCGGCTCAGGTCATGATCTCAGGGTCTTGGAATCAAGCCCCGAATCGGGCTCTCTGCTTAGCGGGGAGCCTGCTTCCCCCCATCTCTTTGCCTGCTTCTCAACCTACTTGTGATCTCTCACTGTGTGTCAAATAAATAAATGAATCTCTTTAAAAAATCCATTAAAATTTGGCAAATCAATGCAGTCATCGTTTAAATCCTTCAATGTCACGTCAACATACTTAGAATAATTCAAAATTCACTACCAAATTCTCAAGGCCATACATGACTGAGAACTTTCCCACCTCTCTTCCCTCATTGCGCATGCTCTTCCCTTTCTTCACCCCGGGCTTCAGGTCACGCCTCATTCCCACCGCATATGCACCTGTCTGGGAGCCACGGACCATGGCCTGTTCCCACAATGCTCCTCTTCAAAATGCTTCCCCGTTCCCTGCTTTCAACCCTATTCTTAAACCCTGAAGAGAGAACTTCTCTGTTTTCATTTATGTTTTATCTCTTTATTGTTTCTTCATGATTTATCCTTTCCCAGAGGAGAAGGTAGTCTCTATTAAGCCAGAGGATTTGATATGTTCATTGTTAGAGACCCATGTCTGGCACATAGTAGCACTGGAAAAAATATACATGGAGTGAATAAATATTTGATTGGAATTACTATCAATTCTCTCCAAAACAGTGACTTTGTCTCTTTCCCCCACTTCTTGCTCCCACAAAAGTAGTGGAGTTCTAGATGTGGTATCAAGTACATGTATTTCTTATCTTATCCCTTCCAGGCAACATTTAAAATGTGACTGTCTTTTATTCCTTGAAATGTCATCCCTATCTTTCAGGAAACTATTTTTCCTTTTCTTTCCTTTTCTTTTTTCTTCTGACTTCTCAGACTGCTCATTCTCATTCTCCTTATTGCCTTTTTTGATGGTTCTCCTGCTACTTACTCTTTTAAATGTGGGTGGTTTCGTATTTTCGTCATCAGCCTTCTAGTCCACTTTTTCCCATATTCTCAGAGTAATCTTATCTCACCCCATGATGTCCATTTACAGAAGATAACCTCTCAATGTAAATCACTATTCTTCTTGGTTCTTCTGAGCACTGCACATACATTTACCATTATCTGTTGGTCATATTCTATTGCACATCTTCAGTTCAAATTTCTCTTCAAATATGTACCATGATGTATCTTACATGTATAACTTATTAGGCAGCCTCTAATAAATATACCTCTCCTGGTTATCTCAAAGTAGAAACCTGGAAGTGACCCTTGACTCTTCTGTTTCCTGCCCTTTTCTTCTCTGACTATAATTGTTACTAAAATCATGGGGGTTTTTTACACCTCTTGAGTCATCTTCTTGCACTTTCTTCTTCCATATTCTTCTCCCCAGCCCCACAATCTTAATTAAGGCTTTTAACATTTCTTACATTGATCATAAAAACATCTCTCCCTCCTCACTCCTCTTGATTCATTTTCTGATGTTATCCAGGTAATCTTTTTAAAAACAATGCTCTGGGGGAGCCTGGGTGGCTCAGTCATTTAAGCGTCTCCCTTTGGCTCAGGTCATGATCCCAGGGTCTTGGGATTGAGCCCTGTATTGGGCTCCCTGCTGAGCATAGAGTCTGTTTCTCTCTCTTCTTCTGCCCCTCCTCCCCCTGCTCATACATATGTGTTCTCTCTCTCTCTCAAATAAATAAATTAAAAAAATAATAATAATAATTTAAAAATGAAAACACTCATCTGTTCATGTTTCCTCCTGCGTTAAAACCCTTTATCGTCTTTGGAATAAAATCCTTACACACTTTTACATGCTCCTGACTATGTGTCCAACACCACCTTGTGCCACTCACCTTGTTAAACTATTCAGTGGAAGCATACTGTGACATTTGCAATTCATACCAAGTTCCATCGTCTATCGTGTTACGCCTTTTCAACTGAGGCTTCCTGTGCCTGACATCGACATTGCCATCTTCATCTGGTCACTCCTACTCATCCTGTAAGACTCAGATGATTCTAAAAGTCATCAAAAAATAGGTGGAAAATAGTTTAGAAGGTTTTGAATAAACTTGCAAAAGAGTAAAGGACAATATTAACATATAATTCAAAGTAGGAGCTCCTGGGTGGCTCAGTCAGTTGAGCATCTGACTCTTGATTTCAGCTCAGGTCATGATCTCAGGGTTATGAGATTAAGCCACATGGGACTCAGCACTGGGTATGGACCGTGATTAAGATTCTCTCCTTTCCTCTCCCTCTGCTCCTCCTCCCCACTCATGTGCTCTCTCTTGTTCAAAAACAAAAAAACAAAACAAAACAAAAAATTAAAAAATTGAAAAAATATATATATATTTGAAAGCAAAAATAAAGTTAGTATAGTTCTTGCTCACAAATAAACAGATCAGTGGAAAACGATCAAAAATCTTGGAAACACCAAATGTGGCATTTCAAAACAAAGATAGAAGGAAGATATGCAAAAAAATACTGCTGGAATAATTTGTTAAGTAACAGAAAAAAATCACTGGCCCCTAATACAGACCCCCAACAAAAATGTAGACAGAAAAATAATCAAATCTAAAATTACAAAATAATAAATGTTTACTCTAAATGGATATGTATGTGTGTGGGGTAAAGGAAATACATCAAATTTTTAAAATGTAAAACTAAAAGAAGAAATCATAATGGAAAAGATAAAAATAAATAACTATAGAAGACATTTTAATAGTCAAAATAGTATTAATAAAATGAAGAGCCCAAGAAACCCATGAGAAAGACCCTTAATATTTGTTAGGCCCAAAAAGCCTAAAACCAACTTACAATGTTACTGTATTAAGGAAGATTTTATTTTATCTTACTTATGTCATATCTTATTTTAATGATAGACGAATTCCATGGGTCACACATTGTTCAAAACAGTTTGTAATCCTGCTCCTCCTGTCTGAAGATTAAAATCTTGAGAAATAGGGGTGCCTGGGTGGCTTAGTCAGTTAAGCGTCTGCCTTCAGCGCAGGTCATGATTTTCAGGTCCTGGGATGGATCACTGTGTCGGGTTCCCTGCTCAGCGGGAGTCTGCTTCTCTCTCTCCCTCCCTTTCTCCTTCCCCACTGCTCATTCTCTCTCTCTCTCTCAGATAAGTAAAATCTTTAAAAAGTAAATTATTTTAATAAAATTTAAAAAAATATTGAGAAACATTGCAACATGTCTAGTTTTGTTTAAATAAGCATGATACTCTAAATTTATGAAAACATAAGGTATCATGTTATAGTAATTTGAGGGAAGGGGAAAAGAACTAAAAACAGCTCTATTTTCTTTATGCCTCAAGAATAACATTTATTCATTATGGCCAGAGTAAACAATTTCTTTTAATGTAATCTCTACCCCCAGTATGGGACTCGAAGCCATAACCCCAAGATCAAGAGTTGCATCACTCTGCTGACTGAGCAAGGCTGGTGGCCCGAAAACTATTTTTTAAGCTTATTTGAGTAAAATATACAAAAAGCATATACTAAAAACTAGACATTGCTTAAGGAAAACAGTAAAGGTAGATATTTGAAATTCAATTTATTATAAAATAATCTAGACTATACTAGATATACTTAATTTTAATGTTTTCTACTTTCAACAACTGACACTATAGTAAGTTACACACTTAAATCATTATAATAACTTTTACACGCAACGTTTTTATGTATCAGCTAAGGCATGGTTATTTTGTATTCTCCTATGTTGGGGAAGCCTGTCAGTGACCAATCAAATTTGCCAGTGGCATTATCTACAGCTGGGTTTGTAGAAATATTAAAATATTATTCTGTACTTTTATAATTATGAAGAAATAAATAAAAATATTGTTGATGGGAAAAAGCTAAGGTGTCACAAACTTCCTAAGATTGAGTATAGTTGTAAATTAGCAGGTATGCTGAAAACAGAGAATCTTTAGCCTTAATGAGTCGCTTGTTGGACTGAAGCCAGTTGAGTCTACATTCAATCAGGAGAGAAAAGAACAAAATTAAAACTTTGATGAAAGCTAAGCAACAAACCGTCTAAGTTATGTTTAAAGAAAGTGGGTAATTAGGGACTAGGTAATAGGTAGCTCTCCAGAAATTAAACCCTGACTCACGTATTTTAATTTAGTTTGCAATTTGGAAATGAATATTTTAAGTTAAACTTTTACTGAAAGATAACATCAGGGTAAGTTTGCAAATCCTAAGTGTATAGATGGATGGATTAACTTATAATGAACACATTTATGTAATTCCCACCCAAGACAAAAAATAGAACAATGACAGCACCCCCCAAATCTCTTTAATTTCTCTCACCTTCTTTCTCCCTAAAAGCATTCACTCGCATAGACCAGTTTTGCCTATTTTGAGTTTTACGTATGTGAAATCGTTCAGTTTGTGCTTCCTCTTTCCTGCCCCCTCCCTACCTCCCCTTCTTTCCTATTTTCCTCTTTTTTTTCTTTTTGTTTTTTTGCAGGTTACTTCTATCCAATAGTACATTTGTGAGATTTAATCATGTTATTGCATGCTGCAAAGTCTTACTCATTTTCATTGCTCTAAAGTTTCATGTTATATGAATATGGTATAATATACCTATTCTAATTAAGAAACAGCATCGTTTCCAATTTGGGCAATTTCATATAATGCTGCTAAATAAAAGTAATACTGTACATCTCTTTTGGGCTCATATGTAAACTTTTACATTGGATATGTATGTGAGGATGGAATTCCAGGGCCATAGGATGTGCATATTTTGAATATTAGTTGATAGTAACTGAGTAATTTTCTAAAGTAGATTTATAAATTTATACTTCCATTCTTTATTCATGTTTTTACCAACACTCAGTTTGAACCCTTTGTAATTTTGATCATTCTGGTGGGTGTGTTGAAGTACTCATCTTGGTGTTTAATTGCATTTCTGTGATTACTAATGGGCTTGAATATTTTTCATATGTATATTGCCCTTTTGGATATTTTCATTGGAAACCACATATTCAAATCTATTCACATACTTCTTTTGATGTTCATTCTCTTACTGAATTATAGGAGTTATTTGTATTTCTGAATACACGACTTTTGTTACATGTGTTGAAATATCTTCATTAAGTCTGTTCTCAGTTCTCCATGCTCTCAGACTTGTAAATAATGATGCTCTTTTTAAATGATCATGTCGTTCCTTGCTTTTCTTTGCTTTTTCAACAGACTGGGTGCTTCTGCTCTTTAGAGGTTCTTTTTTTTTTTTTTTTCAAAGATTTTATTTATTTATTTGACAGAAAGAGATCACAAGTAGGCAGAGAGGCAGGGAGAGAGAGAGAGAGAGAGGGAAGCAGGTTTCCTGCGGAGCAGGGAGCCCGATGCGGGGCTCGATCCCAGGACCCTGAGATCATGACCCGAGCCGAAGGCAGCAGCCCAAACCACAGAGCCACCCAGGCGCCCCTCTTTAGAGGTTCTTAAGTAGAATGCAGTTCATATTATAATCTTTCTTTATGTATTTTGTATAAGAAATTTTTTCAAAATTACGAAGATATCTTTCTGTATTATTTTTTAATTATCTTTTTCTATTTTTGTGGAAAATGGCATTGGAATTTTATTGGAGATTGCACTGACTCTGTAGATTGCTTTGGGTAGAAAGGACATTTGAACCTATTAATTCTTCCAATCCATGAATTTTTTTATCCTCTATGATTTAAATCTGCAATCAATATGAATTTGATCTTTCTGTGTGTTATAAAGTAGGAGTTATTTCCTCTTTGTTTTTTCATTAAGGGTATCCAGTTGATGTAGAACCATTTATCGAATTTGTCTTTCTGTTTCCACTGCTGTGCAATTTCACTTTTGTCATGTATTAGATGTGTATTTATATATTAGTTGATTTCTAAATTTTTTTATCCTAATCCACTAGGCTGCTTGTCTCTCCAAACTATTTTTATGTGGTAGATTTATCACAAATCTCACTGCTTTATAACGAATCTCACTGGTAGAGTAAGTCCTTTCTCATTTTTTCTTCAAGGTTGCCTTGGCTAATCTTAATTTCCCAAAAACATCATAAATAAGTTTAGAATTATTACTGAATCCATAAAATATGTCTGGGATAATTGACCTTTAGTTTCCAGGATTCTTGATGGCACTGGTATTATTTCTGAGCAACTCATTAATTGTTGTTCTACATCCTTATTACATCTAAGACTAGCCTGCCCCTCAGAAAAATATATTACTAATTTATGGCCTTAATATTGGGTATTTACAGAAACATGAAACCTTTCATGTTTTTGATTTACACTTAATATCATTAAGGCCTTACAACCATTGGTGGTGATGGAAGTGATAGAAGCAGGTAGGCCGAGGTGTCCATACATATTATATTATATATTATATACTAGATTTTATACACACACACACACACCCCACACACTAAAATTTGGCATATGTAAGAGAGTTAAGACCTGATTAAAATAAATAGATAAATTACACAAATTGGAGAAGTTTTTCAAGTGGCATAAAAATGTTATCTTTGAAAATTAACTGGAGTAAGGGGTGGAGTAAGATAAAGACATGTACGTGATCTTAGAATTTTAAATAAAAAGGGGAGTAATATACCCTTCTAATAATTAACGCTAGTTGTCAAAAAATTCTAAAATTAATGCTAAAATATGCAAATTCACCTTAAAGAATAAAGAAAGTTTCCTAGACCAGGAAAAGTTTACTTTTTTCTGTATCCTGAAGATTGTATGAAAAATTACAATTACATCCTTCAAGAAGCGAAATTTTCCCCAAACACAAGCAGGTACTGCTTTTAATATGTGGTTCTTCCTGATGATCAGCTAGTTGATGTTGATACTTTATGTGGTTGATGACTCCATTTGTAGCAAACACAATTCAGAACAACTAGGACCTACAAATAAGTTGGATATGCCTCTCATGGACAAGTGATGCAGTAACAAACTCTGGGGAAACTGCTTATAATCTGCTTAACCCCTCAGGCCTTATGTCCTTGTGGTCTTTCTTGTCATAACAAATACGTAACCTTTCAGTCATTCTTATCCTATTTCTTGTGTTTATCTTCTAACTCAAATGTCAATTACTGTCTTCCTTTCCAAAGCTTTCTACCAATCCCTCTGGAATTCTCAATCTCTTTTCTGAATGCTTCCTCCACCTCTCTTCCCTGAGGGCAAAATGTGTATGACTAATACCACCATTGCTCACATAACTCATTCTTAGGATTTCTGTGTGTCTTTCATGCTCATCAAAGTGCTTCCAGACCACTTTTTCATTGCTTGCTCTCATTCAGTAAGGAATTTCTCCCAGGTATCATATTCTTCATGTTTCATGTTTTGCCATCAAGCTGGTGGACATCAGCTATATGGATAACTCATTGAACATTGGTCTCCCAGTTCTCCTGCCTCCTAAACTGTAATAATCCTGAAACACATTTTCTATCTGCCATTGATTTGAGTGCTCTGTTTTCTTCCAAACCATCATCTATTTCCTGTCTTCAATTCCTTCTTTAACAAATTTATACATCGTTAAATTATTTCAACTAGTATCCTCCAATTTTTTTGACTTTATTATCTTATAATCTAGAGTAAAACAACTTCATAACTGTGTAAATCCACTGTTCAAATTGATCTCATTCTCCCCACTTGGATTCTAGTACAGAGTGGTGCCAGAGAATATTTCACAATGATACAGATTAGTGCCCATGGCAAATTATACATATCAGCCTCATACATATCTTCAGTCTAATTGGCCAAATTTTCATATTCCTCTAATTTTTTTTTCTTTCTTTACCTGCAGTAGCTAAATCTAACTTTTTTAATCCCCTTAAAATTTTCCATACTACCCTCAGACCATTCACTCTTAGCAGATATCCTTGCCTTACATCTATATAGATTTTTTAAAATTTTTTATTATGTTATGTTAGTCACCATATAGTATGTCATTAGTTTTTTACATAGTGTTCCAAGATACATTGTTTACATATTACACCCAATGCTCTATGTAATACGTGCCCTCCTTAATACCTATCACCGGAAACCTGGTTTGTTTCTCAGAAGCCACAGTTTCCCATGGTTCATCTCCCCCTCCAATATCCCCCCCTTCATTTTTTCCTTCCTTCTTCTACTCTTTCATGCTATTCCTTATGTTCCCATAAGTAAGTGAAACTGTGATAATTGACTTTCTCTGCTTGACTAATTTCACTCAGCATAATCTCCTCCAATCCCATCCATGCTAATGCAAAAGTTGTGTATTCATTCTTTCTGATGGCTGAGTAATGCTCCATTATATATAGGGACCACATCTTCTTTATCCATTCATCTGTTGAAGGGTATCTTTGCTCTGTCCACAGTTTGGCTGTTGTGGACATTGCTACTATAATCATTGGGGTACAGATGGCCCTTTTTCACTACATTTGTATCTTTGGGATAAAAACCCAGTAGTGCAGTTGTGGGGTCATAGGATAGGATACCTCTATTTTTAATTTTTTGAGGACACCCCACACTTTTCCAAACTAGTTGCACCAACTTGCATTCCCACCAACAGTGTAAGAGGGTACCCCTTTCTCAACATTCTCTCCAACATTTGTAGTTTCTTTCCTTGTTAATTTTTGCCATTCTAATTGGTGTAAGGTAGTATCCCAATGTGGTTTTGATTTCAATTTCCTTGATGGCTAATGATGATGAACATTTTTTCATGTGTCTGCTAGCCATTTGTATGTCTTCATTGGAGAAGTGTCTGTTCATATCTTCTTCCCATTTTTTGACTTGATTATCTCTTTTTTGGGTGTTGAGTTTGAGGGGTTCTTTAAAGATCTTGGATATCAGCCCTTTGTCTGTAGTGTCATTTACGAATATCTTCTCCTATTCCATGGGTTGCCTCTTTGTTTTGTTGACTGTTTCCTTTGCTGTGCAGAAGTTTTGACCTTGATGAAGTCTTGAATTTCATTTTTGCTTTTGTTTCCTTTGCCTTTGGAGACATATCTTGAAAGAAGTTGCTGTGGCTGAAGTCGAATAGGTTACTGCTTATGTTCTCCTCTAGGATTTTGATAGATACCTGTCTTGCCTTGAGGTTTTTCATCCATTCTGAGTTTATCTTTGTGTATGGCATAAGAGAATGGTCAAGTTCCATTCTTCTGTATATAGCTGTCCAATTTTTTCCATTGGATATTTTTTCCTGCTTTGTCAAAGATTATTTGACCATAGAGTTAAGGTTCCATATCTGAGCTCTCTACTCTGTTCCATTTGTCTATGTGTCTGTTTTTGTGCCAGGACCATGCTGTCTTGTGATCAAAGCTTTGTAATATAGCATGAGATCAGGCAATGTGATGCCCCCAACTTTGTTTTTCTTTTTCAGCATTTCCTTAGCAATTCAGGGTCTTACCTGGTTCCATACAAATTTTAGGATTATTTGTTCTAGCACTTCAAAAAATGCTGGTGGAATTTTGATTGGGATAACATTGAAAGTATGGACTGCTCTATGCAATATGGACATTTTAACAATGAATATTCTTCTGATCCATGAGCATGGACTGTTTTTCCATCTTTTTGTGTCATCTTCAATTTCTTTCATGAGTGTTCTATAGTTCTTCAAATACAGATCATTCATCTCTTTGGTTAGGTATATTCCAAGGTATCTTAAGCTTCTTGGTGCTATAGTAAATAGAATCGATTCTCTAATTTCCCTTTCTACAATTTCATTGTTAGTGTATAAGAAAGCAACTGATTTTTGTGCTTGATTTTGTATCCTGCCACATTACTGAATTGCTGTATGAGTTCTAGTAATTTGGGGGTGGAGTCTTTTGAGTTTTCCACATAAAACATAATTTCATCTGCAAAGAGAGAGAGTTTGAGTTCTCCTTTGCCAATTTGAATACCTTTTATTTATTTTTGTTGTCTGATTTCTGTTGCTAAGACTTCTAGTACTATGTTCAACAAGAGTGGCAAGAGTGGGCATCCTTGTTGTGTTCCTCATCACAAGGAGATAGTCACTGTGGGTTTTTCGTAGATGGATTTTATGAAATTGAAGAATGCACCCTATATCCCTATACTTTGAACCGTTTTAATCAGGAATGGATACTGTATCTTGTCAAATGCTTTTTCTGCATTAATTGAGAGTCCCATGTGGTTCTTCTCTCTTCTTTTATTAATTTGTTCTACCACATTGATTGATTTGAAAATGTTGAACCACCCTTGCATCCCATGGATAAATCCCACCTAGTCATGGTGGATAATCTTTTTTTTTTAAAGATTTTATTTATATATTTGAGAGAGAGCAAGAGAGAGAATGAGAGGGGAGGGGCCAGAGGGAGAAGCAGACTCCCCACTGAGCAGAGAGTCCAATATGGGACTCGATCTGGGGACTTCAGGATCATGACCTGAGCTGAAGGCAGTTGCTTAACCAACTGAGCTACCCAGGCTCCCCAGATAATCTTTTTTTTTTTTTTTTTTAAGATTTTTATTTATTTATTTGACAGAGAGAGATCACAAGCAGGCAGAGAGGCAGGCAGAGAGAGAGGAGGAAGCAGGCTCCCCACTGAGCAGAGAGCCCGATGTGGGCCTCGATCCCAGGACCCTGAGATCATGACCTGAGCCGAAGGCAGCGGCTTAACCCACTGAGCCACCCAGGCGCCCCCCAGATAATCTTTTTAATGTACTATTGGATCCTATTAGCTAGGATCTTGTTGAGAATTTTGGCATCCATATCCATCAGGGATATTGGTCTGAAATTCTCCTATTTGATGATGTATTTGCCTGGTTTGGGGATCGGGGTAGTCCTGGCCTCATTGGATGTGACTGGTTTTCCTTCTATTTCTGTTTTGAAGCAGCTTCAGGAGAGTAGGTATTATTTCTTCTTTGAATGTTCAGTAGAATTTTCTAGGGAATCCAGCAGGTCCTGGGCTCTTGCTCTTTGGGAGGTTTTTGATAACTGCTTCAATCTTGTTACTAGTTACTGGTTTATTCAAGTTGTCAGTTTCTTCCTGTTTCAGTCTTGGAAGTTTATAGGTTTCCAGGAACATGCCCATTTCTTCTAAGTTGCTTAACTTATTGGCATAAGCTGTTGATAATAATTTCTGATGATTGTTTTTATTTCCTTGGTGTTATTCGTGAACTCCCCCCTTTCATTCATAATCTTATTAATTTGGGTCCTCTCTTTTCTTTTGGATTAATCTGGCCAGTGGTTTATTGATCTTATTAATTCTTTCAACGAACCAGCTTTTAGTTTCATTGATATGTTCTACTGTATCTCTGGTTTCTACTTCATTGACCTCTGCTCTAATCTTAATTATTTCCCTTCTTGTGCATGGGTTAGGCTTAATTTGTTATTGAATCTATTTTTTTTAAAGATTTTATTTATTTATTTGAGAGAGAGACAGTGAGAGAGAGCATGAGTGAGGAGAAGGTCAGAGAGCGAAGCAGACTCCCCATGGAGCTGGGAGCCTGATGTGGGACTTGATCCCGGGACTCCAGGATCATGACCTGAGGTGAAGGCAGTCGTCCAACCAACTGAGCCACCCAGGCGTCCCGTTGTTGTTGAATCTTTTTTTAAGGTGTAGAGAGAGTTTGTGTATTTGGGATATTTCTTTTTTTTTTTTTTTTGAGTGAAGCTTGGATGGCTATGTATTTCCCCCTTAAGACTGCCTTTCCCATATCCCAGGGGTTTTGGACCGATGCTTTTTCATTCATTCTCATTCATTTTCATGAATTGTTTAAGTTCTTTGATTTCTTGGTTGACACAAATGTTCTTTAACAGTATGGTCTTTAGCTTCCAAGTGTTTGAATTCCTTCCAAACTTTTTCTTGTGGTTGAGTTCCAGTTTCAAAGCACTGTGGTCTGAGAATATGTAGAAAATAATCTCAATCTTTAGGTATTGGTTGGGACCTGATTTGTGACCAACTATGTGGTCTATTCTAGAGAAAGTGCCATATGCACTCGAGAACAATGAGTATTCTGTTGTTTTAGGGTGAAATGTTCTGTATATATCTATGAGGTCCATCTTGCCCAGTGTTTCATTCAAAGCTCATGTTTCTTTTTGATTTTCTGCTGAGATGACCTGTGTATTGCTGAGGGTGGAGTATTAAGCTCCCCTATACAATTAACATATTATCATCAATATGTCTCTTTATTTTGATTAACAGTTGGCTTATGTAGTTGGCTGCTACCATGTTGGGGGCACAGATATTTACAATTGTTGGATATTCTTGGTGGACAGACTCTTTAAGAATGATGTGATGTCCTTCTGTATCTCTAACTACAGTCTTTAGCTTAAAATCTAATTTGACTGATATGAGAATTGCTATGCCAGCTTTCTTTTGAGGTCTGTTGGCATGGAAATGGTTCTCCATCTCTTCACCTTCAGTCTGGATGTATCTTTAGGTTCAAAATAAGTCTCTTGTATATAGCACGTGGTCCTATATTTTTATCCAATCTGCAACCCTGTGCTATTTTATGGGAGTATTTAGGCCATTCACCTTGAGAGTGATTATTGAAAGATATGCTTTTATTGTCATCATGTTGTCTTTGAGGTCCTTGTTTCTATAGATTGTCTCTAAATTTCTGTTCTGTATCATTCTTGTGGTCTTTCTCCTTAGAACCCCCCTTAATATTTCTTGCTGGGCTGGCTTAGTGGTCACTTATTCTTTCAGTTTTTGCCAGTCCTGGAAGCTCTTTACCTCTCCATCCATTCTAACTGAAAGCCTTTCCAGATAAATTAATACCCTGAGTATGTCTTGCCAGCCCTTTCTGGCTTGCCAGGTTTATGTGGACAGGTCTGTTATTCTGATGTTATACCATCTGTACATAAGGAATCACTTCCCTCTAGTTGCCCTTAAGATGTTTTCCCTGGTTTTAAGATTGGTAAGTTTTGCTATCACATGTGGGTGGGAGTGGCAGTCTGCCCCCCTTGATATTGGGGGGTGTTCTCTCTGCCTCTAGACCATGAACACTTTTTTCATTCTCCAGATTAGAAAAATTCTCAGCTAGGATTTGCTCAGCTATATCTTCTAGTCCTCTCTCTTTCTCTGTCCCCTCAAGGATCCCAATAATTCTGACTTTGGAGCATTTCATGGTGTCATTTATTTCTCTAATACTCTTCATGGATTCTAAGGTGTTAGTTCCAGGTCTCTTCCTGCTATTCTTTTCTATCAGTTTGTCTTTTAGATCACCAATTCTTTCCTCTGCCTTTGCAATACCCTAGCTTTTAGAGTATCTAGATTAGATGGAATCTCATTGATAGCATTTTTAAGTTCTGCCAGACCAGCTCTCACTTGTGCCGTTAGGGAATCTATGTTGCCATTAATGGTTTTTCCAACCTAGCTATTGTCTGCATAACTGTTACCCTGAAGTCTGTTTCCAAAATCTTGCTTATATCCATACCCATTAGTTCTACGGCGAAGGTCACAGTCTCTGAAGTTTTCCTGTGTTGGGGGTTCCTCCTCCTAGTCATTCTGGTGAGAGGTGGTTGAGGGAATATATAGAGTCCAAACTATTGACCACAACCCAAGCAAGATGCACCTGTTTTCTAGGGACCTTAGGGCTATTGGCCTATTGTTCTTTCAGCCTGTCCTCTGTGGGGGAGGGACCTGTTGCAGTGTTACTCAGGCAACCCTATTTGGGCAGAATTGCCCTACCCCCTGTGGCAGGGGTGGGATGGGCTCAGTGAAAACCAGTTGGCGGGGGGGGGGGGGGGGGGGGGGGGGCGGGCGCCCGGGCGCGGGGGGGGGGGGGGGTGTTGTTCTCTGACCTTCTGACCTCGTTCCCTGGCAGCTTTCTGCATCTCTTCTGAGAGTCAGAGTAGAAGTCACCATATCCAATCTTCTATCTCAGAACAAAGAGATCACAGTCTGTTCTCCAGAAAGACCTCCAAGCCAGACTGACTAATTTTTGTCTGTTCTCCCAAAAACCACAATGTTATTGGTCATGTAACCCACAGCAGCACTCCTGGCCCTCGCTTCCAGGTCCAGGCACCTCTCTGCCCTTTATGCTTCTAAAACTGCCACCTGCCCCCAGTTCACACACATGCCCCTGCAGCTCCAGGTTTCAGTCTGGGGGCTGCCCTGAAGTCAATTTCTCAGTGTGCTACTGGTGTGAAAGTCTTTACCTAGTGCCCAGCATGGTTTGTGCTCCTGTGTTATTCACCTTCCTGGCATCAGTACTTCTGGCAGCTCCCTCCCCCTTCTGTTTATCTTCCAATATCTGCCCTCAGAATCACGGGTCCCCACTTCATGTCTCAGAACCAGACACCAGAGATATTCTGTTGGCATAGATCCTAATATATCTTCTTACATCTCAGACTGATTTTGTGGGTGTTCAGAGTGGTCTGGCAGATATCCAGCTCAATTCAGGGGGCTGGTTGAAATAAGGTCCTCTACTCCTATGCCATCTTGTCTCCCTCTCTTATATAGATTTTTTAAAAGCCATCAAATATGAACTTCTTTTTCTGCTTATAGTTAAGATGTAAAAAGTTGTAAGAGATATCTCTCTCACTCTAACAATGAGAGAAAGCGGGATAATCTATAAAATTAGAACTTACTATTGAGCACATCACATAGCAATTTTCACAAGATAACCAACTAAATTGAATTCTAAAGAATGATAAGCTTATCCTGGAGGAGTTATAAATGATAAACTGTGTCACATTTGGCAGACCATGGAAGAAGAAGCAGCCACCATTAAAGCAGATAAGAAGAAAGAAGCTTAAATTCCCATAAACTCTTAAAGAATGGGGCAGAATACATATTTGAAGAGAACAAAGACTTCTTGTCAGAAACTCTGCATGCTAGCAGAGTGCAGTGACATCTGTAAAATACTGAGATAAAAATAAGTATAAATCAGAATTCTTTACACACTGAAAATGTTTTGCAAAATGAAAGTGAAATAAATTTTTTTTCAGACAAAAGCTAAGAGATTCAGTTCCAGCTGACCTGAACTAGAAGGACTATTAAAGCAAATTCTTCAGACAGAAGCAGTATGATATTTGATGATAATTTGGATCAGTATAAAAAACTAAGAATCACCAAAAAAGAAAAATTCAGGATAAGTATATAAGGATAATTTACATCTTATAGTAGAAATAACAATAAATTTTGGAACATATGTAAAAATAAAATATATGACAAAAAGAGCACAAAGAATGGGTTTGTAGAAGTTGAAATATAGTGCTATAGATTCTTATACCACCTGTGAAGTGGTATAATATTATGTGAAGATAGACTGTGATAAGTCAAAGTTGCATATTGTAACTACCAGAGCAACAACTAAAAATATATTTTTTATAAACATATATTTTTATCCCCAGGGGTACAGGTCTGTGAATCGCCAGGTCAACTAAAAATATTTTTTAAAAATAAGTAAAACTAATAAGCAAATGCTGAGAGAAAATAAATGAATGATAAAAAATGCTCTATGCCCAAAAGGGCATAGAAGTGGAAAGTAGGAACAAAGAACATATGCAGTAGGTAGAATGTCAACAATTGCATTAAACATAAATGACCTAGGGGTGTCTGGGTGGTTCAGTAGCTTAAGCATCTAACTCTTGGTTTTGGCTCAGATCACAATCTCATGGGTTTGATATCAAGCCTTGCTTCAGGCTCTTGCACTCAGCAGAGAGTCTGGTTGAAGATTCTCTCCTTCTACACTTCCCCCAACTCATGCACACTCATGCTCTTTCTTTCTCTCCCTCCCAAATATATAAATAAATAAATCTATATATTTATACATATAGTCTAACACTTGAACATTAGTAATTGTCAGATTGGATAAAAAGATAAGAACAATGTATGTTTTATTGATAAGAAATGTACTTTAATGTGAAAGCAAATATAGACAAAAACTAAAGGATGGAAAAAATAAACAGTGCAAACTTTAGCTGTATGACAGTTGCAGTGGCTTTATTTATATTTAAAAATTAGATCTTATAACAAATATACTTTTCAAGAAGAAAACTGGACATGGAATAAGTAGAAAGTGGTCAATTTATCAAGAAGATTTCATAATCTTAAGTATTTACACACAAAATAACAGATCTTCAAAAATGCAGTCTTCAAAAAATCTGAAATAATTGAAAGGAGAGATGAGAAGTGGCTTCAAAGACTGAAAGGAGCAAATCCATAAGTAGAGCTGGAGACTTCACTAGCTCTTTCTTGTTTACTGACTGAGCAAGTAGCGAAAAGAATCAATAAAGAGAAGAAAAACACCATCAGCCAACTCAACCAAGAACAGAAATCATATTCTTTTTAAGCACACATGGAGTATTTCCTCAAATAGACCACATACTTTTCCATAGACTAGATTTTAATAAAATTAAAATAAATGATGCTCAGACCAAATGGGATTAAGTTAGAAACTAATAACAGAAATTTTTCTGAAATATAACCAATATTTGGAATTAGCCCTCTTTTAAATAACCAGTTTGTCAAAAAGAAATCAGAAAAGAAACTAGAAAATATCTGAAATTTGACAACTATAAAATCAAAATTTGTGATCCACAGTTAAAGCACTTAGTGGCAAATTTAAAGAATGAAACATATATGTTAGAAAAGAGGCAAGGGCTCAGATCAATGAGTTAATCTTTCATGTTAAGATATTGAAAAGGGTAGTATAAATTAAACCTATAACAAGCAACAGTAAAGAAAATGATAATAATAAATACAGAAATCAGTAAAATTTTAAATTAAAAAAATAGAAAACTCAGGGAATATCAACAAAATCAAACCTGGTTCTTTGGAAAAATCAATAAAAGTATTAACATCCAGTAAAAATAATCATGAATAAAAGGAAAAAGATACATACTACTTATCTTAGGAATAGAGAGAACACCCTACTACAAATCAAGTAGACGTTAAAAGGCAGCAAGGCAAAATTAGGAAAACAACCTGATGTTACTAAATTCGGTAACTTAGATGAAAATATCTTTGATTCTCTGAAAGATAAATGCAAACTACCAAAGCTTACTTAAGAAGTAATAGATAGCCTGACTTATTCTACATCCTAGTTCAAAATCTCCCCATACAGAAAAATCTAAGCCCAGAATTTTCCAGAAAGTTTTCATGTGAGTACTGATTTTGCACAATGTCTTTCACAAAACAGAAGCAATAGGGATACTTTCCAGGCCACTCTAACAGGCCAGTATTATTGTCCCACAAAATCAGAAAGAGTTTCCAAAAAAAATTAAATGAATATCACTTGTGAACATAGGCAGAAAAATTCTTAGTGTTAGCAAATTGATTCCAGGAATATAAAAGAAGGGTAACACATCATGATTCAATAGGGTTTATCCCAAGAATGCAAGTTGGTATAGCATTCAAAAATCAATCAATTTGACTCACCATATCAACATACTTATCAACATAAAGTCACAGGATTATTTTACTAAAGATAATGTATTGAATAAAATTTAACATCCAATAATTATAAAATCCATAGAAATAAAAGGGAATGACTAAAAGATGTAGGTAGTGGCTCAAAACTGAATGCTTTCTTCCTAAAAGAAGGAACTAAGAAGGATGTCTCCTCTTACCCCTTCTATGTAACATGGTAATAAAGATCCTAGAAAGTACAATAAGGTAACACACGGAGTGTTTCAACTTCTTAGTGAAAGATTACAAACCAGCACCAATTCTCATTCCTCCCTTTTCCCCAGCTATCTAATGGAAGAATGCACAAAGTTTGTCTTACTCATTTTTCAAGTACAACACCTAACACAGAAGTGGGCACAATTAAATAAAAAACAAACAGTAAATAACCAGCTGCTTTGGCAATTTATTTTTGCTTAAAACTTTTAGTTTTATTTTTTAAAAAAGATGTTTAGCTGAAAACATGCTGCTGGTCTCCTTAGCTGATTTTACTGGTTTACATTGTGTTCCTATCTTCTTTTTCTTTTCATTTATCTTATTTTTTTAAATTTTTTATTTTTTATAAACATATATTTTTATCCCCAAGGGTACAGGTCTGTGAATCACCAGGTTTACACACTTCACAGCACATACCCTCCCCAATGTCCATAATCCCACCCTTTTCTCCCAACCCCCCTCCCCCCAGCAACCCTCAGTTTGTTTTGTGAGATTAAGAGTCACTTATGGTTTGTCTCCCTCCCAATCCCATCTTGTA
>NC_081574.1:24575943-24852855 GCF_022355385.1 Mustela nigripes
TCCTACCCACTTAAGCCCCCATGTTGCATCACCACTTCCTCATATCAGGGAGATCATATGATAGTTGTCTTTCTCTGCTTGACTTATTTCGCTAAGCATGATACGCTCTAGTTCCATCCATGTTATCGCAAATGGCAAGATTTCATTTCTTATATTTTTTAAGATTTTATTTATTTACTTGAGAGAGAGAGTGAGAGAGAAAGCATGAGAGGAGAGAGGGTCAAAGGGAGAAGCAGACTCCCCGCTGAGCAGGGAGCCCAATACAGGACTTGATCCCAGGACTCCAGGATCATGACCTGAGCCAAAGGCAGTTGCTTAACCAACTGAGCCACCCAGGCGCCCCTGATTTATTTTGTTCTTAACAACTGAATTTTCATTTGGCTTACTAAATAATAAGAAAATATTTAGTATTTCATTTTTTGAGCTATTGAAAAATCAGTACACAATTTTTGTACACAATTTTTCATGTTCAGTTTTCTGCTAATATGGAATTGTGTCCATATGTATTAGTTTTTAAAAACCTAAAGGATTTATATCAATTTTTATGTGTGCTCACCATAAATTACAAACTCTCCAATCATGAAGACTATTGTCATTAAATCATTAGATATCCTTAATATATTCCTATCTTACACAAAATGACTTATGATTTTTAGAAACTGTTGATAAAACTTGAAAATATTACTTGAACACAATAATAGTTCACAACTCTCAGGCATATATCATTTAGCTGTTTTATCTCTTTAGTTTTAAAAGTCTAATTTTTTAAGGCAGTTGTCAGTGTTGACTAAATACATAATTTAATTAGAAGGTGATTTAAGAAATTCTTTAAAAAGTCATGCTTCCTTCACTACATATCACATACCAAGTCTCATTTAATTATTTTATCAATTTAATTTTAGTTTAAAATTATCATGAAGCATGATTTAACAGGAAAACCTGGATGGGGGTCTGAACACCTGGTTTCTAGTCCAATTTAATTACTTCCTGAAGGTCAGACATTCTGATTTCTATATTTTATAAAATATATTCTATATTTTCCATAACATCTGTTATGAATGATAGTAATTCCTAACCTTGAATATTGCTTTACATTTTAAATATGTATCTTACATCATAAATTACTTAAGGGAGTCTCAAGCTTCCTGAGTATTAGGAAGACAGAAACAGTGTCACTCTTCCATAGATGGAGCCCAATATCAAGATATCAGGTAAATAGCAAAGTATGATTTAGAGCATCAATGAACACTTCTCACTCCAATTGTTTCTACTGAATGCAGGAAGCTATAAATGTGTATTTAGTAAATTGAGCAATTCACTAAGTGAATTTTAATATGTGAGTGAGAGAAACATACATTTTCTGAGCAGTGCTGTATGCTCTAAGGTAACTGTTTAGTAATGGGGCACCTAGATGGCTCAGTTGCTTAAGCATCTGACTCTTGATTTTGTCTCAGGTCATGATGTCTGGGTGATGTCATGTGAGATTGAGCTCCATGTCAGGCTCCATGCTCAGCGTGGAGTCTGTTTGTCCCTCTCCCTCTGCTCCTTCCTCACTTGTGTGTGCTCTCTCTCTTTCTCTTTCTCTCTCTCTCAAATAAATAAATAAATTTTTTAAAGCTAATTGTTTAGTACCAACCCAAAATCGCACTTGGGGTTTCCAAGTTCCTGCCATCTTGATAAATTTCCTTCCACGTTTTGATTGAAACATCCAGAGGTCAAGTAGTTGTGAAAGATGCCATGCTCCTTCCTTCTATGATCAAGCTGAACCAAACGGAATTTTCTTCTAAAAATTTGGAATTAGGTTGTGGAGAGATGCCATTGGTCATTAGAATCAGTTGGCAAACACGGAAACAAACTGAGTTGCACACAAAGTAAAGTACTTAGAAATAAGATCCTTTAATTCCTTTTTTTCTTTCCTTTTTTTTTTTTTTTTTTTGACAGAGTTTGCAAGTAGGCAGAGAGGCAGGCTGGGTGGGGTGGGGAGTAGGCTCCCTGCTGAGCAGAGAGCCCAATGTGGGGCTCCATCTCAGGATTCTGGGATCATGACCTGAGCTGAAGGCAGAGGCTTAACCCACTGAGCCATCCAGGCACCATTAACTCTTAATTGAGATGTCCTGACACACCTGGCTTATAACCACCTTGAGAAATTTTATTTTTTGTTGTTGCTTATTTTATTTTTTAAATAACTGATGTATAATTGACAAAATTATAAGGTATTTAAAGTGTACAATGTGATGATTGATATATATGTATGTTGTGACAGGATTGCTCGAATTGAGGTAATTAGCATATCTATCACCTACAGATTGATTGGTTGATTGGTGAGAACATTTAAGTTCTACTGTCTTGGAAAATTTTAATTATATATTACAGTGTTATTATCAACTATAGTCACCATGTTATAAGATCCTCAAACTTTATCTTATAACTGCAAGGTTGTATTCTTTTACCAGCTTCTTATTTTGCTCAGCCCAACAGTCATTTTCCTATTCTGCTTCTGTGAGTTTGATTTTCTTTTCTTTTCTTTCCTTTTTTTTAAGACTCCACATGTAAGTGTTACCATATGGTGTTTGTCTTTCTCTGTCTGGCTATTTCACTTAGCATAATTTCCTCAAAGTCTATCCATATTGTTGCAAATGACAAGATTTCCTTATTTTTTAAGGCTAAATAATATTCCTTTGTATATATAGTTGACTCTTATACAACAGGAGTTTGAACTGTGTGGGTCTGCGTACACTCAGGTGTGTTATAGTAATGTAAATAGTATATTACATATATACTATGTACTATAGTATATACTATAGTAATGTAAATGTATTTTCTCCTTTTTATGATTATCTTAACTTTTTTCTCCAACTTACTTTATTGTAAGAATACAATATATAATACATATACAAAACATGTGTTAACTGTGTATGTTTTTGGTAAGAATTCTGGTATATATTAAGCCATTAAGTTTTTGAGGAATCAAAGATTATATGGTTATATGCAGATTTGGGGGGGGGGTTGGTGCCCCTACACTGGTCAAGGGTCAATTGCATATACCACATTTTCTTCATCCATTTATCTATCTATAGACACTTAGGCTGCCTGAGTACTTTTAAATACTCATTGAATCACATGAGATGTATATCTTTATAATAACATCTCCCTTCTCAATTCTTTCAATCTGTTCACAAGTTTTATTTGAGAGATGGAATGACTTCCAGTTCTTTGGCACCATAAAATTCTTGTAAAAGAGAGGTTAAATAAGTTGTTAAAATACCACAACAAAAAGACAGGAGATAAAAAATGGCGATAATGGGAGTCATTATTTCCCAAAACAAAGAAACATTGATAAGAATCATAGTCATTGATAATAATGGATTCTTAAACATCCAAGTTCCATAAGAGTGGGAAGGAGGAGGGGCGCCTGGGTGGCTCAGTGGGTTAAAGCCTCTGCCTTTGGCCCAGGTCATGATCTCAGGGTCCTGGGATGGAGTCCCGCATCGGGCTCTCTGCTTCCCCCTCTCTCTCTGCCTGCCCTCTCTGCCTACTTGTGATCTCTCTCTGTGTCAAATAAATAAATAAAATCTTTTAAAAAAAAAAAAAGAGTGGGAAGGAGGAGAATGATTCAGTTTTACCTCAGAAAATGTGTATCAATTGAAGTTTAATAGCCAAGATGAGTGAGTTGTTTCTTTCCTCAAGATATGGCAGTTACAGTTTCCTCCACTTACTTTCTGTGTATTTGTTTCTCAAGTCCCACATCTCCAAGGGGCAGGTATTGGCCAGATGAGCACTTCACCTTAAGGTGAAGCAAACTGTTACCTTCAATGGTAGAGATAAGAAACCTCTGCCAATAGTATGTTGAAGTAGGAGAACCCAAGCTTTCTTTTAATTAGTCTTTGAAGCCACTTCCAGTACTGATTTATATGTCTATGGTTTATCACTAATGTAATTATGCTTCTGGAATGGATTATGTTTTAATTTTAGAATTCCTTGGCCTTGGTTACGATTTTATGACTACCTTAAGCCTTACTCAAGGGCATAATTTTTATAAAGCAATCAAGTGCAAACATTAGGTAAAGCCAGGGGTCATTCATCCCCTCCTCTTCTTTCTGCAAGCAGTACTTTTATGGAGCTTTCAGAATCTGTAGGGGAGTGCACAAAACAATTTCCTTTTACTGCTGGAACTGCGTTTCCTATCAGACTGTTCATTAATTATGCCAATTATATTTTGAATGGTACTAAAAGGTGCAAAGGGTAAAATATGAATCAGTGTATGATTTTAGTACTTGACTTTGTCCAGAATTTTATATCCCTTTAGGGTTATTTCTGCTCAAAACAAAGTATCTATAAAAATTATCTATATTATTTTTATTTCTAAGCTACATATATTGAATTCCTCAGAAGTAGCATCCATGCAGATTTTAATAGGATCTTTTATATTCAAAATATGCATATGCTGTATAATAAGATGAATGTATTAAAAATAAGAGACTCTTCAAAGTAAATGTTGAGCAAAGGAATAAAAGGACATTCATGTACCCACCACTCAGCTTAAAAATAGAACATTATAGTAACCTGAAGTTAGCTTTGCCAGATTATATTTCTCTATATTGACCTAGAGATAATCACTATCCTCTTCCTGAACTGTGTACCCATTTTTCCTTTGCTTCCCCTTATAATTTACCCATTTTTATGTGTATTTTAACAAAACATTGGTTAGTATTACTTTTGTTTGAATTGTGTAACTGTAGAGTCACTATATATTTTTAAACCTTTTTTTTTTTACTCAAAATGACTTAAGATTTATCCATATTGGTTTATGTAACATGCTACATAGGTTCATTCTCTATACCATTCATTATTGCTATTGTGTAAGTATCAGACTGTTTGAGATTTTTTAATCTGTTGATAGACATTCAGGTTATTTGAAATTTGTGGCCATTACAATCAATGTTGCTATGAACATTCCTCTGTCAACCTTCTCTTGCCACATGTGAAGATTTCATCTAGGGAAGAAATTCCTCAAATTCTCCATGGAGTAAAACATGCATATTCATCTATTGTACTGGAGTAAATGGTTGGAGCTGCTCACAGGAGGAGGTGACTAGCCCCTGGGTTCTAGTTGCCTTCTGCTGACCCTGATCTTTCCCCTTGAGGGCTGAAGTGGACAAGTCCTCAGGCACACACAGAACCTATTCATGGTATTAATATGCTGGACTGATACCCAGGAGTGAATTCTAACATCTATGGAGATTATCATCTTAATTTTTTTGAATAATGCCAAATAGTTTTTGAAAACATTTACATCAAAGTAGCAGAGGGAAACAGATGTTACAGTTAAATAAGGGTAATTGAAAGTAACATAATAAATAGTAACTTAACTATTAACTTAATAACAAATCATTTTAAAGTCCTAGGGAGAGAAAAGAGGAAGGCAAAGCACCTAGGGTCTCAGAACCTTCAGGGAGTTATTCCTCAGCATAGGCCTAAAGGGAAGGGACAAGGAGAGTGAACTGTTACAGAAACCTAAGGGACAGGGGTGCCGGGGTGGCTCAGTGGGTTAAAGCCTCTGCCTTCGGCTTGGGTCATGATCTTAGGGTCCTGGGATTGAGCCCCGCATCAGGCTCTCTGCTCAGCAAGGAGCCTGCTTCCCTCTCTCTCTGCCTGCCTCTCTGCCTACTTGTGATCTCTCTCTCTTTTTCAAATAAATAAATAAAATTGTTTAAAAAAAAAGAAAGAAAGAAAGAAAAGAAAAGAAACCTAAGGGACAGTCACTATAGGGGAGAGCTACCTGACAGTATCTGTGCCCTTAAGCAGGGGAGCACACCTGGATGCTGAGGCCCAGCTCACCTCCTCAAACCTTATATCACGCCCACATCTTGCACTGGCCATGTTTTAACATGGAAATTTATATAAGTAGTTTTTTTCTGAATCAGAACTGCCTTTGCATTTCTAAATTAAAACACAATTTGTATTTAGCTGGATTTGAATTTGGGGAGGGGTGGAGCAGAGGGAGAGAGAGAGAATCTCAAGCGGGCTCCACACCCAGCACAGATTCTGATGCGGGTCTCGATCTCAGGAACCCAAGATCGTGCCCTGAGCTGAAATCCAGAGACAGATGCTTAACCAATTGAGCCATCCAGGCATCCCATAGCTGGATTTGATTTTTAAATGTTTGTTTTGGATTTTTGCTTTTATGTTAAAGAGGGTATAAACCTGTAATTCTCTTTATTATAATTTCCTGGGTTTGTTATCGTGGTCTATGAGGCATAAAATACTTTTCCTCTTTCTTATTGTCTGGAAAAGTTTGTAGAAGACTGAAATCATCTGGTTCATAAATGTTGGGTAGAATATCTGCATTGGCCTGATGCTTTCTTTTATGGGAGATTATCCAACAATATTTTAATTGATGGAGGACTGTTCAAATTATCCTTCTCTTAAGTTACTTTTGAAATTTTTAGCTGCTTTTAAATTTTTTCTCTAAACTATCCATTTCATAAAATTGGTAATATTTATTACCATGATATTTGTTCAAACATAGAGTTACTTTTTAATCCATCCCCACCTTGTATGTTTTTCTATCTCCCTATTCATTTTTTGAAATTGTTTCATTTCTCTCCCTCTCAACTGGGATCAGTCTTGCCAAATAATTTTATTGGTTTGATTATGCTCCTAAGCAAGCTAATTTTGGGTTTCATTCATTATCTAAATATGTTTTAATGCCATTAATTTTTATTTTATTTTTATTGATTTTTTTGAGTTTTTATTTTTTATTTTATTTTATTGCTTTTTTATAATTAACATATAATATATTATTTGTTTTAGGGATACACTTCTATGATTCATCAGTCTTACACAACTCCCAGCTCTCAACACAACACATAACCTCCCCAATATCCGTCACCTAGTTACTCCATTCCCTATCCCTTTCCCCTCCAGCAATGCTCAGATACTTCGTAAGATTAAGTCTCTTATGGTTTGTCTCCCTCTCTAGTTTGGTCTTATTTCATCATTTCCTCTACTTTCATGTGAGTTTTTTACCCCCCTGTTCTTGCTTACTTTTTAAAACTTAGACATTTAGCTGATTGATTTTCTAGTAGCGTTTGCCTTTTTGGTAATATTCTTGTTGTAGTTTTTGTTATTATATTTTTGGTACTTAATTGTATTTTTACTTAATTTCACTTTTATGAGAAAATGTTTTCTATCTGAAATGAATTATTTGATATTACCAATGTGTGAATTATATGACATCCTTCTTGTTTCTACTTTTTAATATGTACATGAAAGGCATGTGTGTGGGGCACCTGGGTGCCACAGTGGGTTAAGCCTCTGCCTTCAGCTCAAGTCATGATCTCAGAGTCCTGGGATCGAGCCCTGCATCAGGCTCTCTGCTCAGCAGGGAGCCTGCTTCCCCCTCTCTCTCTGCCTGCCTCCCTGCCTACTTGTGATCTCTCGCTTTCTCTGTGTCAAATAAGTAAATAAAATCTTAAAAAAAAAAAAAAGGCATGTGTGTTTCCCCATTTTTGGGATGCAGTGTTCCATATATTCCCACAGGTGTTGTGAAAAAATCTTTTTCTCTCGACAATTTTTTTTTCTGTAGTTGGTCTGCAATTACTGTAAGCTATGTATTAAAATCTCCCCTTTTTTTTTCATTTTGAAGTTATGCCATTAAGTGAATCCAGTTTTAGAATTGCTATATATTCCTGATGATTTGAATTTTTATTAATAATTAATGACCCTCCTAGTTCTAAAAATTCTGAGTGTCTGTACTGTATGGTATAATTTCAGCTATTCCTTTATCTTCATTATTTGGTACAGTCAATGTTTGTTCAGATTTACCCACATGTTGATCACTTTCTTGACTAGCTTTTTACCTTTTTTTTTTTTTTACTTCATTTCATACTAGTTTATTTTTTCTTCTTCCTGAAATCTATCATTTATATGTTCCTCTTCTAAATGTTTTAGCCTTATATTAGTTTGTTTTTCATTTCCCCTTGATATTGAAAGATAGTTCAAATAAGGTATATAATATTAACCTGTTATTTCTTAAGCAACTGAAGATATCATGCTGCTATTTCAATAGCTTCACTTTTGTTGTTGAGAAACAAGCTGTCTGCCTAAATGTCATTCTGTATTAGTAAACTGCTTTCCTTTATTATAAGGACTTTCCCTGGTGTTTTGTGTTTGAAAGCTTCACTATAATGCATCTGAGCACTGATTTCTATTTATCTCATTTGGTTTTTAGTCTTCCTGGATTCAACAATTAGTGGGTTTTTTCCCTCAGCTTTTAACATTCTAAGCCAATATCTCTTCAAAATGCATCCTCTAATTTATATTTGATTTTTTTCTCTTTCTGCCATGCTTTTTGAGCTTCATCCATATTTTTACATTATTTTTCTTTTTTTCTATTTTTTTTAAGATTTTATTTATTTATATGACACAGAGAGAGATCACAAGCAAGCACAGAGGCAGGCAGAGAGAGAGGTGGGAAGCAGGCCCCCCGCTGAGCAGAGAGCCCAACGCGGGGCTGGATCTCAGGACCCCAGGATCACAACCAGAGCAGAAGGCAGAGTCTTCAACCCACTGAGCCACCCAGGTGCCCCTTACATAATTTTTCTATGCTGCATCCTGTTATTTCCTTCAGAAGTATATCTTCTGTCTCAGACATTCATTTTTAGCTCTACTTAAACTACTGCCCGATTAGTCAATAGGATTTCTTTTGTCAATAATTTATTATTCTATTTTAGAAGTTTTTAAGTTATTTCCTGTTAGTTTCTAATACACACAAGCAGTTTTATAATTTCTTATCTCATTATTGTACTATTACCCACTTATATTTCCTTAAAGATTCTAGAAATATTTTATATCTTTACTCATTTCATTCCATTGTCCAGTCTTGCCATGTGTTTTTTCTTCCTTTCCTCACTTACACTGATTTGTTTCTACATTCACTTCACAGTTTTTTTTCAAACTCATATTTCTGAAGCATAGTTTGAAATGGATTTCTCTAATCTCGAGTATTTTCTTTTTTGTGTTATGAGCACTGTGCTTTGCATTACCTACCCAGGACAAATTTAAATTTAATTTAATTCTCAACTTTTTTTTTTTTTTTTTTTTTTTTTTGGTGGAGGTGAATTATGAATCCTAGCCCAAACCCACTTGAGAGCCAGAATTTCTTATAAATTATAAGGGAGGCTTTATTTTCCCCGTTCCCAAGGGAATGCCTTTATTTCTTTACCACGTTTCTTTGAGAGGTCAGTCTCTCTACCTCCATCTAAGTCATTCTGAGGGGAGTTGCTTTTGAGGACTCCTAATTTGATATGAGAATTGTGCACTTGATGCATTTTATAAGCCTCAGCTTTTGTCTCCTGCTGGATATGAGACTTCAAAGGATCAATTATATGGATAATACTGATAGAGATAAAAATCTGTGTCTTTTTTTTTTTTTCCTGTATTACAAGTGATGCTGGAATGATTTACAGTGAAGAAAGATGATTCATCTCTCTTATATTATTCAGGGCATAGCACCTCTGGAGCCCTCACAACTTCTGCAGAGATAAAATTTCAGAACGAGGAGTAATTATTTACATGATTGATTTCTGGCATTTCTAGGGTGTAGAATTTTGTATATTATAAAAAAGGTGACAAGTTACAGGAAATTAACAGATATAAACCTCACCATTTTAGACTGCAAAAAAAATCATCAACTCATATAAGACAGAAGACATTTTTAATTTATTAGGTTTACTACTTAGCATTTGAAAATATGTGTTCACTGTATTATAATTCATTTTTCATGAACCTATAGTGCCTTCCTTCTAAAGCTAAACTTTTTATGAATTGAGAAGAATAAGAGAGGAAAGTTTATTAAGTTTGGGCCATCAATAAACTTGACACTTAGCAAAGCATTCTATCTGGGTATTGTTACAGTAGAATTACATCCTTTTCATTTGAAATCCTGCTCATTTCTTCATTTGAAAACCTGGTCAGCCTTTAACAACTGTCTGCCTTGCATTAAAGTTTGTCCTTCTCTTATTCTATTTTGAGATCCTTACTCCTAAGAGGATGACACTAACATCTATATATGAATTTAGAAATTCTCTTGTCTCTTTTTTCTTTAAAAATGTTATTAATTTATTTATTTGAGACAGAGAGAGAGAGAGAGGGAGAGAGAGAAATGGGGGAGGAGCAGAGGGAGAAGGACAAGTAGACTCTGCACTGAGCACAGAGCCCATCTGGGGGCTTGGTCCCATGACCCTGAGATCGTGACCTGAGTGGAAATCAAGAGTGGCATGCTTAACTGACTGAGCCACCCAGGCACCTCTCTGTCTCTTTATAGAGGGAAACACAACAGGAGGCAAGCAAAGTCCATCAAAAGAGAATGGTGGCCAACAGTACTGAAAAAAAAAAAATTATGGGAAGCTGACAGTCCTAAGTAATCATACAATTGCTGATATGAATTATGAATTCCTACTTTCTTCATTTGTAGTCTTTTTTCTTTGATAAAGATTTGTTAGTGTATATCAGTTTAGCTGAGTTTTCTCAAATCTAAGATTCATAATAACTATTTAGAAAATAAATGAAACCAACTATACCAGTTTTTAAATGATTACTGAGAAGTTTGGGGTTCTTATTAAAAATTTCGTATTGTGCAAGAGGTATATATATTCTGAGGAATATATATGAGTTGAAGAAAGTGGGGGAGAACCCTCCATCTATAAGGACAGTCTCAATGAGGTAAAGTTGACCTTATAAAAAGCACTCAAGTGAGTTTTTAAAAATGATTCATTTATTTAGAAAGCAATGAACAAAGCAAAAGAACCTAGTGGGTTTCTAGAAGCTAGAACCTAGTAAGCTTCAAAATTTTAAAGGAAGTCCACTCTCAGTACTGGAATTACTGGGAAGAATATCTGATGCTTAGTTCTTTGAAGTGAACTTTCCCTCCAAGTGCAGGATTTTGTTTTGTTTTGTTCCATTTTGTATTTTTTTTTTCTCTTCTTTGTACTATCAGCCTCCAGCCTGGAGTCAACATCCTGTGAACAAGTGTTCCAAAGACCCAATAGGTATGATCTATTTAACTTTTTAAATTTTTGTTTCTTATATGGCACTTAACATTTCATATTACCATGGATTGTTGGTTTTTAAGAACACTACAATTGATATTTTATGTAGCAGTTTTCTTATCTAGAATTGGATTATGGTGCTTTTACTACTATATTTAATGGTTTATTTGTAGGGAAAAAACAGTTTACATGTTTATCAATAACTTAACTTTGCATAGTATTTGCCAGTTACAAATCACTTTACATTCATTACTTGTTTAATATTTAAATCAAACCTTTAAGTTAAGATAGACAAATATTGGATTTCTAAAACATTAGACTAAAAGATTATTCATTCTTTTTTTTTTTTTAATTTTGTAGGTAAGGAATTTTTTAGTGACTGGCTCATGAGCAGAGTTAGTTTGTGGACATATTAGCATAATTTTGGGTTTTAATGGGGATGCCTTGAAGACATAAAAGATTTATCAGGAACAAAGTTAGCATAACACAGAGCAGATAAGTGCATAAACCAAGACTTCTGTGTTTAATATCCTGTATTCTTTTCCACATTATCATGCAAGAACGCATAAAACTGTCCTTTTTTTGTGGTTTGGGGTGTTCCTTTGTTTGTTTGTTTTAAATTTCTAACAACAGCTTCTTGATTTATTTGATTAATCTGGTCTCTCTGTAATAGGCTATGACTTATTTCCTCAACTTGATATATTTTTAAATTTCATTTACCAGGTAGAAAATTGAATATCTCTCACTATTTTTGAAAACTACTTGTTGACCTCAGTCTTGGTTTGGAGCATATAATAGGAAGTGGGGTTAGGAACATTTGGACTGCAAACCCCAAATTCTGACCTTTTGCTTGAACTGACTTTCTTAAGTGCACAGGAAATTTCTTAGAAAATTTATTTCCAAATGAGCCAAATTACTTTCACAGAGATGGCACAGTCATAACTGTGTATGGTGAATTTAAAATAAAGTAACCCTTATTTTTAAGTTTCTAATTTTTAAACAGCAAGTTTGCCATTAAATATCTTTGGAAGCATTTATTTATTCTATAAAAATAATCTAATAATAAACCAAAGTGAACTAACCTAATTTTTATAGTTTCAGATATCAACACCTCAATTTTAATCCAGGGGAAAACCCAGTTCATATTATGATATTGTGTTCATATTCTTACCCCATGAGTGGCTTTGTGAGAAAAAAAAAAGTCATTTAATTTAAAAAATGTTGCTTTTCATATATGGAGAAGGATAACATGTAATTCAGACTACAAATATAAATAAAAATAATAACGTCTTGGTAAGAAAGAACAGGACACACAAAAAAAGAAGGTAAATTACAAAAGAATTAGAGTAAATTTTTGAGTTGGCTGAGCAAATTCAAGTAAATCTGTTAAAAATTAACTTAATGGTATGAGGAGCCCATGGCTGAGATTCCATAGTGCCAATATGCTTCTACTCTTCTACCTTTGGATAATATGTAGTTAGCATAGAAAAATATTCACATAACTTTTGTGTTTGTTCAGTTGTATTCAGTGGCAAAACAAAGCAGGGAGGGGAAATAATTTTTATTAAGGGCTGGTTGTGTTCCTTTATAACTGTAAATTTGTCCAATCTTCATAATGGAAATATAGACATGATCATCCACATATATAGATTAGTAAATTGAGTGTCACTGGTTGGCAGGAAGCCAACTCTGCAATATGTATTAGCACACAGGAATTGTATTAAGGAATGCTCTTAGGGTTAACAATTGTATTGAAGGGACAAAAGTAGATGGGCAGGGAGACAAGTTAGGCAGTAGCATAGCCTTGGTTGACATCAGGAGACTCTCATAGCTGGAAGAGCCATTCAGAGGTGTCCTGAGTTAACATAAAGGGTTTGTGTCCTTATATCATTGTACTGACCAGTCTTTGGATGGTGGCCACCCTTGCAAGAAGTGATATGACCTTGAGCAGGTAAAGAGGTTCTCTACAGCTAAGGGTTATTCTTGGAGAGAGTTGACAGCTGAAATTTCTCAGTTGGCAACCTTCTCAGGTGCTAGGGAATTTAATCCTTTTGCCTTAAAAGAAATCCAGTTGTTACAAAACAACATCCCATGCATTGCTAGGATTCAGTTGCGTCATATAGGGTCTATAATTTATACCTTCAAGATTCTGCTAGATTTCTTTTCCTGGGAGAAACTGATGAGAGTAAGGTGAATGGAACAGAGAACATCCTGTGTTGCCATAACTGTTTACAGGGCTGTGACTGATATTCATTATATCCCTCCTCCACTGTCCATTTTTTTTTTTCACCCTTGGCTATAACCTCTGTTGGTCTAGGCATCTTATCTGGTGAGGTTAGTCAGATCTTCATCCCTGAGAAATCTAAATTTTTGATTCTTATGGCTTTCTTAGGCTGCAGCTTCTACATTTGCCCATTTACCTTCAAAATTGGACAAATGAATCCTGAGGATGTCCAAGTGGATCACATGGGTGCTAAAGGGACCTGGTATACAATAGTAGCCAGACCTCTTCATGATGACCAGGGCCAAATATCCTCCCTAAGCTCACCCCAGGAAGATGATTCTTTTCATTTATTCTTAGCAAGTAGAGTCTAAATTTTCTGATTTCCAGGTGCAGTTTGATATCATTGCTGTGACCTTCTCTGTGGCAGCATTCCCTCTTTGGGTGTTAGGACTTGTAAAACCCACAGAGCTCAGAGTTACAGAGAAAAAACAACAACAACAACAACAAAAAACAAAAAACCAAGATCATTGAATAGGTTACTAGAAATTGTTGGTATATGAAGCTACTTCTAGGTCTAGATTCCAAGACTTAAGTATTTTACCCAGTAGAAGACACAACACCATACTAATGGTCACTAATTTAATGAGTATCTGTAGCCTAGAGGAGGATGCCTCTTGTGCATTAGCCATACCTTCATTAGGTATGGCTATTACTCTATTAGGGTACTCTATTAGGGCAGCTGCTTCTGAATAATACACTGTGTTAGGAACTATACACCCATCCCTTGGCTTTCCTATTACAAAGTGGGTCCTTTGGTTTGATGTCATAAGAGTTGTGATTGTTGGAATCAGGAATTCTTTAAACCCTTGCCTAACAGTGCTAACTAATGCCCTGCTGGCAGGGAAAGTGAACCCGTGTTCAGAATATGACAATCCCTATGAGTATAAATTTCTGTCTCAGAGTAGAAGAAGTACACTGTCATTAGTGCCAAGTATCTGGTTCTACTTCTTGAGGGATGGCTCTCTATTAGAAGCCTCAGAGTTACCTCTTGCTGGCACACTGGACATTCATCAGCAGCAGTAGATAAGTCAGACTTGATGAGCAGGAGCCCCTTCTGTAAGGCCCATGTGTAGTCTCCATTACTGTCACCTGGGTTTTCCATTCATGTGCTCCACTGGGGTGGCTAAGGGCTGGCTAGCACATATCATCTATCCAGGTAATTCTGTCTACATAATTTAGTAATGCCTCCTTACTAGATGTTTTCTAGTAATGTCCACTAGATGGACATTAGCACACAGTAACAATAATATTCAACCTTGTGTCCACATATGTTCATCAACCCACTTTTCCCCACTATTCCATCTTGTCTCTGGTCAAATGTCTTAGCTTCTTACCACTGTACATGAGTTGCTATATATTCTAAACAAAGGATACTTCTAAATGATAAACCACCCAAAACTCTACTAAGAGGATTTCTTCTCCCCACTATCTCTCAAATTTATCCACAACCACAGCTATCACAACACATCCATGAACTAAGTTTTGGGTTCTTCCTTTGTTGTTTGGTGTATAATATTCTCCTGAAGATGGAATGACCTTGTTCCAAAATCTTGGAAGTATATTGTGATTTTCCCATTGGGTCTTGCCAGAAATGCTACACAACATCCTTTCCCACTACTGGTAGATCTAATAACTTAGTCATCTGACCCAGGAGATGCTTGTACCTTAGCCTGGACTTTCCATGCTCTGGACTCTATCCAATCTTGACAGCATTTAATCACTTGGTGTGTGGGTCATATTATTACTCCCTGATATGAAATATCTGAATTTCAGAATCCAAAGGCACTTATCCAGACATTTTGGGTCCTTCCTCTTTAGTGGTCTGTCTGTGGGGCAGGGTGTGGACTTGGGCAAGGCAGCTCTCTTCAGATGATAATAAATTAAGGAAAGGACTTGCAGCAAAGATCAGTTGATGGATAACATTTGAGCTGCTAGGAAAAAATACTTGCCCCCAAACAGAGATCTGGGTAGAAGAGCATAGCATAGAATTCATGACACTGATAAGAGTGTAAGTTTTTCATGATCACAGTGCCAGACACGAGGTTGGAACTATGATTTTGCTTTGTTCCAAAGTCCACTAGATCATGATGAATTAACTCTCATGTTCAAAGAGACCTTGTTTAACTTGCCATCATTGCACATATATTTCTGTTGTTTGCATTTATTTAAGTGCTTATCATAGATAAGTACAACATCTTAGCCATTTGAATTCATATGCATAAATAAAATTAATTGTACACGTGAATCTCTAAGTGAGATCTACTTATTTTATTTTTCTGAATGAGAACTTTCATATCCTTTGCACATATTCAACGTATTCCTTTTAACCAATAAAATGAACAAGGTTAAATCTGGTAAACATTATTCTGCCTGATTTTGGCACTTCAAAAATGAATTATAGCTAAGGATAATAGTGCTTGTGGAAGCACAGACAAGCAAATACAGTGATCTCCCAGGGCAGACATTTTAAATCATTTAACTTTTTGAAATATAGGTAATGAAATGGTGACTTGCCTCATTTTTTTCCTTACAAGAGAGATAATGATTTCCTTGTAGGAGCTCATAATGTGGCAAATGTCTGAAGGAAATGGCATAATGGAAAGTGAATGCATTATAGTGCTTCTTTGTCTCATTTCTGAAAAAAAAAAAAAAACATTGTGACAAATTATACTTATTTCACAGTTTATCCAGACATTCTGGCAAGGGATAGAATAATTATTTCCATTAATGCCAAGTATCTTCTGAAGACAGATATAAGTGAGTTCACCTTAATTTTATATTTTATTACAAAACCTTTAGAAAAAGGGAAAGATTAAATTCATATAAGACATATACTCATAATTTGGTCCTCATGAGTAATTAAAAATGAAAAATGGGATTTTGAGTAAGACTTTTGATTCTTCTGCCAGCCAGTGTGTTCCTGTCAAGCAACAAGGGACCAATTTGATATGCACATAATTTTATTGTCAATTCGGTTTGCCATTTACAATGCAGTATAGAATGGATTTTTAAAAACATATTCTACTAAGAAGAATTAGATTGCATAATAGAATAATCTTTTACATATGTCAATCAAATGACCAGTAAATCCATGAATCATTTTATATAGCAAACCATATGAATAAAATACAATAGTTTGAACAACCAAAGAAGAAAGTAAAAAAGTTAGAATCCTTTCACATTAATAAGTAAGATATCATTCTTTCCCTTCTGATTAAGTTGACTATTTTTTTTCACCAACAGTAACAATAATTAGCCTATTGTCTTTATTATTATTGTTGTTGTGTGCATGTTGTACTGGTCGTACATCATTCTGCTTGCTAGATTTCAGGAAATCATTTTAATGGTCCCTTAAGGTGCTTCCCTCAAGTGAAAGAAGGAGTATAGCATTTGACAGAAATAATTACGTAGACAATAATTACACAAAAGCATGAAAAGGATCTTCAGAGCTGCTACAAATGAGAGTTTGAAAAATACTTACTCGAACCAAACGAGTATAAATTAATACATAGAGTCAATAGATTTTTTAAGATGAAATTAAGGAACATGTATTACATATATTTTAATTTAATCCTACCATTTCAAAAATACCAATTACTTGTAGTCTTTAGCTAGTTGAGACTTTTTACTGTCTTCATGACAAGGAAAAAAGAATCTAAGCAGTCATATAGCTGTCCAACCTTAATACTCCATGTAGCACTATTTTAATGACATCTTAAGCTATCTGAAAAGAACATTTAATTTAACTAGGCCATTACATTAAAATGAAACAATCACCCAGAGTTCTTAGTAGAAAGAATGTAGGTGTCGGTGCAAGACCTACCTTGTTGGAATACCATTTCTCTACATATTTTCCATTAACTGATTTCTTGGATATCACAAAATAATATTGAATTCTAAGTTGTTTGGGTAGCTTGATGGACCTTGACCATGTTATTAGTAAATTTTATACATTAATTGCCATTGACCATCCATTAAAAAATACAAGTATAAGGGGTGCCTGGGTGGCTCAGTGGGTTAAGCCGCTGCCTTCGGCTCAGGTCATGATCTCAGGGTCCTGGGATCGAGTCCCGCATCCGGCTCTCTGCTCAGCAGGGAGCCTGCTTCCTCCTCTCTCTCTCTCTCTGCCTGCCTCTCTGCCTACTTGTGATCTCTCTCTGTCAAATAAATAAATAAAATCTTTAAAAAAAATACAAGTATAAAAAAAGCTTTTGATTTTAACAAATAACTCAGTTAAACATTTTTTCTCAGTTTATTCAGAGACATTACTACAAGTGAAGCTTTCTCACATTGTGATGAATTTGCATTATTTCATTTCATTATTCTCATTTACAATCATGCCACATTGAAAGGACTTCTAGTAGAGTGGGGTAGGCTATTCACATAGCTACTTTCCAATGAACTCTAAACTTTTTGTTTTGTTAAATGATTTCGCATATTTAACCTTCCCACTGGAAAATGGCTACCAAATGTACTTTGGAAAGTCTACAGAGGAAAAGGTTAATTTCAGTGTCTCCCAGCTTCAGGACAGGGAGAGAGAAGCCAGACTAACCTCTGAGAAGTGTTCTCTAGATTGTCCATTGCAAGCCTTTCCCAAGAGCCTCATGGGAGTTTTGTTTTTCCTATTCTAATCCAGGAGTACAACAAAATAAAGCAGCAGTGTCACATTGCTGGGAAGACCAAAATTTCCTTACCTTAGGTATCACTGTAGTAATAGAAAATAAACAATTAGGGAAGGATACAGTACTTCATAGAGTTGTTTCCTTGCATTTGAAAATCAGAAATGAAGTCATTCGTTCCAGTAATACTAACAGAGGTAATGAAATAAAAAATAAATGGGGTGGGGGTGCACCTGGGTGTCTCAGTCAGTTAAGTGTCTGCCTTTGGCTCAGGTCATGATCCCAGAGCCCCAGGATCGAGCCCCACGTCAGGGAGCTCAATGGAGAGTGTGCTTCTCCCTCAGCCTCTCACCCCACTCATGCTGTCTCTCTCTCTTGCTCTCTCTCATATAAATGAGTAAGACCTTTAAAAATAATGATGAGCCAGAAATTATATGAAAATGTTTACTACAATTCTTTAATGACAATACCATGTTTCAGGAGTGGCTGAAGGTAGCATCTGAATGGGTGAGTCAATTGTGGATTCTGCCTGGACTATTTTTCAAATTATTCTGACCATCTATTTTAGCTGTCTGTTGTATCTAATAAGCCATCCCAAAATTTATTAACTTACACCAATTTATTATTATCTCTCATCATTTTCTGGGTTGATTGGGTAGCTCTTAGTTGTTTCTTTTATACATATGCAGACAGATGGTGGCCAGGGCTGCAGTCATCTTGAGCCTGGACAATATCCAAGAAGACTCAGTCACATTACTAGAACTCACATGGGGTTGTCAGTGAGAGTGCCTACAGATGGCCTCTCCATATGGCTTAGGCTTCTCCTCCTAGCATGGAGAATATATTTCCAGGAGGAAATTTCCCAACAGTGAGCATTCCAAGAGGCCCAGAGAGAAGATACAAGGATTTGGCCTCTTACGACCTATCTTCAGAAGTCACACAACATCATCCTGTTGGTCAACATAGTTGTAGGGTCCAAACAGATTCAGGAGAGTAAAGAAATAGACTTCATCTTTTTGTGAGTTCATGGCAAGGTCAAAGAACGCGCTGGATGCCCGATATTCTTGTAGCAGTCATTTGAAAATACACTCTGACACAAATCGTAATTTTGCATCATGCTGATTACAGACCAGTTATAATATGTTGAGACTGAAGTTGAATACAACTTGATAAGAAATGGTAGCTTGACAAAATAGGAGTGCTCTTGTGAAAAAGTTATCAGTAATCATAATTACCAATAATGGAGATTGCTGTGAAGCATTCAGCCCTCATGCATGCATTACATATCAGTTTCCACTGCATTCTGATAACATGAAAGACCAAACTACCTGCAGTTCCCTTCAAAATTGCATTATATATTACCATTACATGCTAAAATTCCTCTTGCTAATAATGTTGAGAAAATTCTACTTCTTGCATTGAAGTTATAACTTCCTCTCAAGGAACACTCTTTTTTATCACCTTTAGAAACTCACATTTTCCTTTCCAGGCCTTATACTCTCTCATATTTTTAAATTAAGCTCAGTTTATCCTGCAGTGTTGGTGAATCCAAATACAGACTTACGCTTCTTCTTCCAGGGAAGATGGGCAAAGGAGCAGTAGACGCATACATAATGGTTCTTTAGCTCCCACTTAATGTTTTGCTTCCTGAACTACATTTTCCTTCAATATGAACCCTACCTATGCCAGCAATATCTTTATTTCTATGTTTTAAAATATTAACTACTCCCATAAGGGAAAAGAGTCACAATAAAATGGTTAAAACTATAATGAAATATAGTTATGCTGAAAATGGAGGTTTTCTACCTCAGACTTTGTGCATATTCTCCAAATATTCTCCAAAACTACACAGTTCCTGTGTGTAACCAAAGTATTATTACAAGTTTAGAGTTACATTAAAGTTTCTACTACTACTTTCTCTGATTCTGGCAATGCCATTCTTAATTTACACTGGGAATCCTGTGCCTAACTTGAATCCAAAGTTAAGATTCAGAGATATTAAAGTGATTATTTCATAAAATAGTTCAACTTTATCTTCCCAAGTAAGCAAAAATGTACATTAATTTCAGTTACAAGAACACAATCTATTCTGTGTCAGTTAAAATATTTACAGTTCCAAATACTGAAAAACCATTTTATACTCTTTGAAAATAGTAATAAGAATTCACAGCTCATGTGACTCAATAGTCCAGGTGAAGCTGAAATGATATGTCCAAGACTTGGGTTCTCTTATCTCTAATGACTTTCACTGTATTTGCTCCATTATCAGCAGTCTTCCTCCTTGTGATCTGAGACTTATTAGAATGCATAGAAAGCACAGAAAAAAATTTAATACAGCTAAAGTTAGGGTTGCTAGATAAAATACAGGATATCCAGCTAAATATCAATTTCAAATAAATAATTTTTGGTATTAAATATGACTCAGATATTACACAGAACATGCTTTGTCTAAAAAATTTATTTTTATATGATATTTAAATTTAACAGGGCATCCTGTATTCTTATTTGCCAAATCTGGCAACCCTAGTTAAAGCAGACATTTCAAATCAGTTGCTTTATTTTTTTTTTAAATAAGGGTGCTGAAATAGTTGATAAACTCTGTAAGAAAAACTATAACTTTTAATCTTACTCCATGTGCCAAAATAAATTGCACATGGTTTAGCAAATTAAAAATGCAACAAATAAATCTATAGTTAGAAGACTATATATGGGGAAATGTATCTGATCTTGTGCAGGGAAGAGCTTGATAGGAAAAAACCCACAAGAAATAAAATGCTTTATAAAAATGTAAAAACTTCAACTATTGGAAAACAAAATCAAACCACACACTATAAGAAAAATAATTGTATCATGAGGCATGTAAAAGGTTTAACATTTTATTAAGTACATACAGTTGTTCAGAAAGAAATAGGTGAATATACTGATAGAAAAATAGGCAAGGGATACTGTAGTACTACAGGTTTTTAGAGAAACAGAACTAATAGGATTTTATATATTTCCTATTGGATATCATGCACACACACATACACACACACACACACACAATAGGAGTTATATATGTATACATAAATGTGATAGTTGTACATATAGCTATAGATAATAGAAAGTATACGTATTCTTTTTTTAATATTTTATGTATTTATTTGTCAGAGACAAAGACAGCACAAGCAGGGAGAGTAGCAGGCAGAGGGGGAAGCAGGCTCTCCATTAAGCAAGGAAGCTGACATGGGGCTCCATCCCAGGAACCTGGGGTCATGACCTGAGCTGAAGGCAGACCACACAAGCATCCCAAAAGTTTATATAGTACTATTCTTATGTATATATCATTCTTTTATATATCATAATGTATAAGAAAGAGAGAGCGAGATTTAAAGGAATTGGTTTATGCAATTGTGGGAGCTAGCAAGTCTAAAATCTATAGAGTATGGTAGCAGGCTGGAAATTTAGGGAAGAGATGGTATTGGCTATTTACTCTAAAATCTATAGACTGGAAACTGAGGCAGGGTTTCTATGCTGTAGCCTTGAGGCAGAATTGATCCTTTAGGAAATATCAGTCTTTTCTCTAAAGTTTTTCAACTGATTGTATGAGGCCCACACACAATATGGAAGGTAATTGGCTTTACTAAAAGTTTACTTATTTAAATATTAATTACATCTGAGAAGTAACTTCACAACAACATCTAGATTAGTGTTCGGCCAAACAACTAGGCACCACAGCCTAGCCAAGTTAATACATAAAATGAAGCACCATGAATTTAGAAAAAATATATAATTTATAAAAATTATATAATTCAAAATATGTAATTAAGTTACATTTAAATTAAATAGTTTTAAATAAATATAATTCATAAAACTATATATAATTTGTAGAAATTATGTGGATTAAAATATATAATTGCATTGTAATATATAACTTAATATATGCAACTTTAAAAGAGAAATATAAATTCAAGAAGCAAGAAATTATTCAACCAAACGTGATAAAATAGAGAAATTAAAGACTCAATATAACAAGCTACCTTCTTACATTAGTATAGGTCTATAGTGTCATAATCTGTTCTGTTTTCTCTAGATTTGGAGACAGTTTTGAAAGGTATCTCTCAACCTTGAATTAAAAAAAATCAATATTAAGCTTTTTTCTATTGGACTTAAATTTCTACACTGTATGGTTAAGTCTAAATTTTTATACTTAACTTATATTATAAGTGTATATTATATATATGTATTTTTAAGATTTTATTTACTGCTTATTTGATAGAAAGAGAGTACAAGCAGGGGGAGCAGTAGAGGGAAAGAGAGAAGCAGACTCCCCACTTACCAGAGAGCCCGATGTGGGATTCAATCCCAGGATCCCAGGATCATGACCTAAGCCAAAGGCAGATGTTCAACCAACTGAACTACCCAGGCACCCTTGTATTTATATTATTATAAATAATTTCTGCCTGAGGATTAAAGACACTTAGTTTATTAGAATTTAATTTCAGGAATTACTGAATCATAATATACATTTGCCTTACTTAAACAGACCTCATTTATCAATATGTAGATTATGATACAGATAGATAGGTAAGTAGATAAATAGAGTAAGACACAGGAATGTGCTATCTGGTATGTAATGCTTACCTTTAAAGAGCACACTTCCCTGGTTATTAAAAAATAATTTACTTGGAATTTGTTTTGGAATCAGTAAGCTGTATTTTAGTAAATATTGCATTAAAAAGAATAATTGGTGGGCGCCTGGGTGGCTCAGTGGGTTAAGCCTCTGTCTTCAGCTCAGGTCATGGTCTCAGGGTCCTGGGATCGGGGCCCGCATCGGGCTCTCTGCTCAGCAGGGAGCCTGCTTCCTCCTCTCTCTCTCTGCCTGCCTCTCTGCCTACTTGTGATCTCTCTCTGTCAAATAAATAAATAAATAAATAATCTTAAAAATAAAAAAGAATAATTGGTAAAGAGTTCCCTTAGGGAGAACTTTGTGGGAAATGGGAAGGGGAACAAAAAACACTTTGGTGGAGGTATGTGGGAGTGAAGAATAAGAGAGTTTCACAGTCTTACAAAGTTATTTTGTCTAAAAAACACTTAAAATAAGTTATATTTATTCTGTAGTTGCTAGACTGTATTTTCTATAAACGCTATAAATTTAATGAGTGTCCCTAAAGGCTTCTCAAAGTCACTTTTGACAATAGCTTGTGTTATATAGCGTAAAGGCAGGCAGCGGCAGGGACAATATTATACCAAAAATTAAATGTCAGTGAACACTAGCATTACAACATCGAAGCTATAAGCCAAATAAGATTGATGTCTTGCACACTAAGAATATGCATTTGCTTCTTATTTGTGTTGTTAATATTTATCTTTGTGCAACCAAGGATAAAGTATTCTCTATGGACAGTTCAATATATTCGTTTTTAATGTTCAGTAAACCTTATTTATTTAAAATCCTGGGCTTTACATTTCTTACTTTCCCCAGGGCTTTATTATTTAGCTTTTATGTTGTTTCATTATAATCCAAGGATTGGCATTTCTAAAGTAGGGGGGTTCCATCAAGATTATAGATACTTGAGTATTAATATACATGCAGATACATGAAGGCAAGTTAGTTACATAAACCAAATGGCCAAATATCTTGCGTTGGTCCAAAGAGTCTAAAGGATATTTTAAAAGGAGGATGGAAGGAAGGAAAAGAGAGAGAGAGAGAAGAAGGAAGGAAGGAAACAAGCTGTGTGCTTGCTGCTCTGTAATAATTGTTGTCTAGACATTCGTACTTTTCATACTTTTTCTCTATGTTCTGCACTATCTTGCAAATTACTTAGAAACAATGTATCTTATTAATAAAGGAAAACGTTTTGAGTAGACAAGTGATTTCCTCAAGGTCAACTAAGTTGTGTGAAAGAACTGAAATTTCATCAAGATAAAGAAGAAAAATAATACAAAGGGAATGAAAGGAACTTTAAGGATAATAAAAATAACAATAGGCTGCAAGTTTGCTTGCCTCTACATCCCTATAGTGAGTATATCAATGGATGTATCAACTATAAAATGAGAGAAGAGGCGTTCAGTCAGTGGTCTTCAGTCATGGCTCCCTATCATGACATTGTGGAGATTTTTTTGAAAGAAATGCAGATGCTTGTGGCTTCCTCACAGATTCACTGAGCCTGAGTTTCTGGGAGTCAGGAATGGACATGCACATTCTTCGAAAACAGATAAATACTACACTAACATAGGGCCCATTTTGAAAAACACTGAATTCTATGATTCCTGAGACCCTAGGTTTTCTCTAAAATACATGTGAAATCTTGATATTCCCAGACTTCACCACCTAACTTAGGCAGATTTCCTGGCAGAAGAACCTAAGATGAGGTTTGTTTGAAGCGTATTAACCTTGGGTGGGGCATGATGAGTCTAGACACAGATCAGGAGAGAAAAACTGGAAAGAGTTTCACAGTTTTGTTTTACTCACAGTTCCCTGGGGAGAACTCAGCTGCTGGCTGGCTGCTGAGGGGGCAGCACCAGGGATGGTCCTGAGACAGAGGGAGAGAAGGGGATCTGGGCAAGAGTGTTCATTGTAGTTTTGTAGGAAGGAAAGGGCGAGGTGGGGCAAAAAGCTTCAGGTTGACTTGTTTTTATAACTGCGTATTTTCACCTGTATCTGGGACATAGCAGCGGCAATCCCCAGTTGCTTGGTGCCTAGCCCTGGGGACATGAGGGGGGTAGCATACTGTGACTGGGAATGTGAGATCCTGATGGAGGAGGAGGTTAGAGTGTGGGTTTAATCAGCCACTCAAAAAGGGAAACTGGCCTCTAGCCAAGGCCTCCAAACTGTGTAAAGATGGCATTAAAAAACAAAGAGACTAAACCCCCACAAAACCCATATTCTTTTTTTTTTTTTTAAGTTTTTATTTATTTGACAGACAGAGATCTCAAGTAGGCAGAGAGGCAGGCAGAAAGACAGGAAGGGAAGCAGGCTCCCTGCTGACCAGAGAGCCCCATGTGGGCTGGATCTCAGAACCCTGGGATCATGACCTGAGCTGAAGGCACAGGCTTAACCCATTGAGCCTCCAGCACCCTCTATCCAACTTATTAAAATCATTCCCAAATCCCCTTCTCCTGCCTTCAGTACTTGTATCTTAGGGTCACTGTGACTCTTTCCAACCACAGAGACTGTGTCCTTCCAACACACTTTTAAAACAATTTTGACTGCATGGTCCTATGAACATTTGGTAATGCACGTACATCCATTCACAGATAACAACCCTCACTAATAAGGCAATTGTGTTCTCTCTTTCTCTCCCGCTGTGTTTCACTCTTTCCACATACACTCTTACTCTCTTTCTCGTTAAAATTGGGTGGGTGTTCAAAACCATATTTATTTTTTTATTATTATGTTCAACTAGCCATCATTAGTTCTTGATGTAGTGTTCAATATTTAAATGAACAACTGGAGGCAGTCAGATTCTTTCCCAAAACCTCAGGGGCACTGTAAAATGTTAATTGCCAACCCACATCCAGAGAATAAAAATTAATGGTTTGCTTTTAAATGATAGTTGTTCAGTCTCTAAAGTAGATGAGAGATAGATGAGAGATGATAAGTAGTAATCTCCTCTAATGGTCACTGCATTATATCTGAGTATACACATGCTACATAGTGATAAAACAATGAGACTGTTTCCCTTCACAATTCTGATTGTAAAAAAACATTTATAACAGTAACACCACCATTATCCGTAACATTCCCATAATTCATCTTTTAAAAATGCTTTCAGACTTAATTTCTAAGGACATCCAAAAAATTAATCTCACTAATATGCAAACATAAATATTATTTCTTTTAATTATGAAGGAGGGCATAAAATGTAAATAAATAGACATCTTATTATCTCCTCCACTATTAAATTTCCTTCGTGTACAGTATATATCATCACTGGGTGATGTTAATTACAAATGAGATTCTACACTTAAAAAAATCTCAAATTACATAAAGCAAAAACTAACAAAACTTGTCATTATAATAGCAAAATGTCAAACTCTTTGTGATATCTATATATATATGTGTGTGTGTAAAATAATATCCATTATATATATGTATATAGCACATGAAGAAATAAATCAAACAAATAAATATTAGTGTAGTGCAGAAAAATTGAAATTAAAATTTATAAACATGATCTACTTGGTAGCTATCAGTTCTTATACCAAATTTTAGAATGTGTTTGCTCTGCCTGAAAACATGAAAGATCTTTAAAAAATAACAATCCAAGTCACCACAGGAGTGTCAACACATTTAATAGAAATTGCCATAACACAGATCCCATTCTCTGATCTAAGTGTAGTCATGACATTAGAAATCATAAATGATATTAAGAATCAACAATGAACAAAAATGCTATCCCTAAATATTTCTAGAAACTAAAAAAAGTATCTGGTGGCATAGGAAAATGTCAAAATTGAAGCTATAAGAAATAGTATCTTAAGTACAATGTAAAATCCTGTATAACAAAGTGTGTAGGTACAGTGGAAGTCTAACTTACGAGGTAAATTTATTTTTTTTAATTAAGGGGGTTAAATATTCAACTCAGGATATTAGGAAAACCTTGTAGAGTAAATCGGAGAATACTTAAAGGAGGATAGTGTAGAAATAAGACAAAATTTAAAAAGGAAAAAGAAGTAAATGTTGGATCTTTAGAATTGCTGATAAAATAGACTCAAAAGCTTCTATTAGCAAGAAATTTTGTACAAAACATTAATTTCTCTAATTGGTTAAGAATAGAAAGCCTAAAAAAAGAGGTAAAGATGCTTTTAAGATTACTTAATGATTAAAATCCCATCAAAAACTGCATCATTGGAATTTACCTCGATTTAAAGAAACCATAATCCTTATATCTGGAGAATAAGTAATAGACAAACATTGAAGATACAGAACTTATATTATGAAGCTGAAACAATGTCTCTCTCTTTTTTTTTTAAATATTTTATTTATTTATTTGACAGAGAGAGATCACAAGTAGGCAGAGAGGCAGGCAGAGAGAGAGAGAGAGAGAGAGAAGCAGACTCCCTGCCGAGCAGAGAGCCCAATGCGGGACTCGATCCCAGGACCCTGAGATCATGACCTGAGCCGAAGGCAGCGGCTCAACCCACTGAGTCACCCAGGTGCCCAACAATGTCTCTATTAAAATTGGGGAAAAACAATTTAAGATAAATTTATAGGTAAATTTTATTTTAGATCTAAATTAACAAAACACATTTAAAGTACTAGAAAATATAATTCAGGAATACATTAAAAATACACTGTGATCAAGTAGATTATGTATCAGGAACATAAGGATGATTCAGCATTAGAAAACAATTATCAAAGAAATGCTCCACATTAAAAAATTGTAAATGAGGGGAAAAAGCTTCCAATTATTTCAAAAAGATGGAAAATACATAGCTACCTTGGAAACAAAGGAAATTTCTTTAGAAGCTTTCTTATTTAATTCAAAAAAGACTATCTCTTCTATCCAATATTGTACAAGAGGTACTAGCCTATTTAATAAAATGAGGGCAAAAAAAAAAAAAATAGTAATTATTAGAAAGGGAGAGAGCACTTTTTTTTCAGGTGATACAATTTATCTATGCACACAATGGAATGAAATGTTCTATATGGAAAAGTCAAATAATCAACTAATTTTATACAAAATAATCAAATCAAATAGACAAAATATTAGAAATTATAGAATGTAGTGGTAGGTAGAAGATCAATAGATCTAGGAATTAGTAACATTTCTATATACCACTAGAATCTAATTGGAAAATATATTGGAAAAGCACCCTATTCATCATAAAAGCCAATATTATAATATGCCTAGGAATAAATCTAATACAAACTGGCAACATCTTTATGGAAATATTCCAAAATACGATTAAAGGCAATGAATAACACCTCAATAAGGATACAGATATACTATATTAAAGAACATAAGGACAAAGATGGTAAATATATCAGTCTCACCAATGTAATATAAAATCATATCAAGTTTATCTTAAAATGATATTGGTGCCTGGGTGGCTAGGTAGCTGAGTCAATTTGGCTCAGGCCATGATCTCAGGGTCATGGGATGAAGCCCTGTATCAGGCTCTGCTCTGAGCATGGAGCTCCCTTAAGATTCTCTCTCCCTTTCCCTTTTCCCCTACCACTGCCATCTCTTCAAAACAAAACGAAACAAACACATTAAAATGCAGTGGTAAATATTTCAGGGTGGTGTTGGCATAAAGATAAGCAAATGTCCACTGGAACAGAAAGAATATGTATGGAAACGTGACAAAATAGAGATGGCATTGAAAGTTGAGGAAGCAATTACTTTCCATATTTAGTTACAGAGAAAAATGAAATAAAACCAGATTCTTATCATACCCTAAAAGTCAAACCAATTCCACCTAGATCAAAGATCCAAATGTAATATGTGAAATGACAAAAATTTTAGGAGAAAATATAAGACAATATCTTTGTGATCTTGGGCAAAAAATTGATATTTTTAAAAAGATACGGAAATTAAAAACCATGAGTAAAACTTAAGTGAATATTTTCATTATAAAAAAGGAAAGAAGAGACCATGCTAATTAAAGTTAGAACAAGGCCATTCCTCAGAAGGAAATAGGTATTCAGGTGCCCACCATATTTTCTTAATTTAGTTTTTAAACCAATCGTTTACCTATTTGTTCAGACTTTTAGGAAATGAAGACAATGAATAAATTTGTCAGGAAACATCACCAACTCAATTTTTACATTGTCAGGAATAAACACCAATAATTACTAAAATTTCCAAAGTTCAAAGACGTGTATATAGACTTTTATAAAGATCAAAAGTGCCACAAAAATGTAAAAGCACCCTTCAGTTAGGAAGAAAAAATATTAAATTGTCCTTACTGGAGATTTTAAAGGTCCCTATAGTAAAGCTAATGTCCACAGAATTGAAAGTACAAGATTTATCAGCCAGGTTTATTTTATTTTATATTTTAGAGAAAAAAATAAAAGCATCGAACACCATTTGACATAGATATTTTGTTCTTTGTGTAATTCAAATGTGTTGAGGAAATATATAACATTTCAGGAATACTTTATATCTTACACTTTAGCAAAGCACATCAAATTCTTAAACTGCAGGGAATACCTCACTGAAATCCAATACAGAACTTAAAAAAAAAAAAGTGGCTTGTAATATCCCATTTTAAAGAATGGGAGAATCAGGGTAACTTCTTATATCAAATTTCACTTCAAATATCAATTTTTCAGACTTCACCACAAATATCAATTCTTCAGGGAAGCCTTTCCTGCAGTGATCACTAGGCACACACTGTACTACTCGAGCATTTTTCATACTGGCTGCTGTGCTCCATGTTGACAGTGTTGTTGACTGCATTTCCTTGCCACTGAAGCTCCGAGTATTACTTTCCACAGAGTTTGCAATGGGCCAGACATTCTCTAAGCAAGCAAACATTAACTCACTGAATCATCACAACAATCCTGTAAAGTAAGCATGATTATCTTTTCCCTTTTACAGATGAAAAAATAGAGGCAAGAAGTTAAGTAATTTGTCTCAGGTCATACATCTGCGAAGCAGCAAAGTCAGGACTTAAATCCAGACAGTGAGAGTTGCCCATGCAGATATAAGAGCTGCAGACTTACTCAGCTATTAGGGAAGACAAAAAACAAACAAACAAACAAACAAAGAAAAAAAACCCCAAAAAACAACAAAAAAACCAAACAATAAACAAAACAAAATAATAGAGAACTTGCCAAGACTTACACAATACCAGTTTTTAGACATAGGCCAATGAGCACTGCAAGGCTATTATCCCTAATGAAAAGAAATCAAGGAAAATGATTCCAACCATAAATCAGACTTTTTTTTTTTTTTTTGGCCTGGAAGCTATTTCCAGACAGCAGGGCAGTGCATAGAGGGTCAATCTCAAAAGAATCCAACAGTTCTGCTAAATGAAAGAGGCAGTGGTCAAATGTGTAGGAGTCCAAGATGGCTTAAAAGTATGGGTCCTCGTATCAGGAAAAGAGAGAGAGAGAGAGAGAAGCAAAAGGAAGAAAGAGCTCAGTTCTCTGTAATGAACGTCTTCTCAAATTTTTGGTTGGTTATCGAAGAATAAGCACAGGAAAAAACTCTATGAAGTTTGAGAAAGGGCTGCTGTGAAAGAAAGTACAATTGTCTAAAAGCTAAAATTGAACCATTGCAAAACCTCACATAAGGCTGAGAATCATTTGATATTTTTGTCTGCTGGATTAAATACAACTTCATGAGTACCTGAAGCATTAAATGAGGACCCAAGGGACATTATGTCTTAGTAGTGGGACTAACTTGCCCTAGAGTAGAGATCACTCTAGACTCACACACAAATTAAACAGACAAACAAAATCCCACATGTGCACACACACACACACACACACACACCTCTATGAAATATTTGCAAGTAGATTTTTTATAAGTGATTCAAAAAATTTTTTTAAAAAGATTATTTATTTATTTATTTGACAGAGAGATCACAAGTAGGCAGAGAGGCAGGCAGAGAAAGAAGAAGGGAAGGCTCCCTGCCGAGCAGAGAGCCTGATGTAGGACTGGATCCCAGGACCCTGGGATCATGACCTGAGCTGAAGGCAGAGGCTTTAACCCACTGAGCCACCCAGGTGCCCCTCAAAAATTTTTAAAGAAACAAAAGTTACCACTCAACAATGAAATTTTACAATGTCCAGCCTCCAGGCAAGAATTTTTAGTTATCCAAAAAAAAGAGGAAAATATGACTTTTTTTTTTTCAATAGTAGAAACAAATCTTGAGATAATAAAATGAGGAATTATCAGACAAGAGTTTTAAAGCAGCCATGTTTCAGGACATAAGAGAAAACATGATCACAAGGATAAAGAGATAAAGCATAAAGATAAAAGATAAAGAGATGTGAAAAACATCATGAGACCCACATGTATAAAAAATAAAATAAAGGAAATAAAATTTTTACTTTAAATTAATACCAAATCAGATATTACAGTAGGAAAAAAATAGTGAACTTGAACACATGCAGAATGAGGCATAGAGAGAAAAAAACTTAATAAAAATAACCAGAACCAAGTGCTCTATGGGATAACATTACTAATATATGATAACTGAAGTTCAGGAAGAAAAAAGAGAAGTGGAGTTCAAAAAATAAACTATTTGAGAAATAAAATGGAAAAAAATGTACAAACCAAAAAAAAATTATTTTAAGAATATACAAACATTTACAGATTTGATAGAGGATAAAATCCCACAGATCCAAGAAGCTACAATGAAGCTTAACAAAAGAACAAACAAAACGATATCAAAGTCTATCACAGAAGTTGTTGAAAACTCAGTTCTACAAGCAAAATCTCAAGATCAACCAGAGATAAAATGGACATTTGTTTGGTACAGAGGAAGAAGGATTAAAAACAGTAGTAACTGTCTTGTCAAACATCATGCAAGCCAGAAGATGATGGAACTGCATGTTTAAAGAAAGAGATCAACCTAGAATTCTTTCAGAATGACCTCTAAGATAAAATTGCTAAACCTGTGGGAATTAAATTACATAATCCTAAACACTACACAGTATTGGGAAGTGTGTGGGGTATAGCAAATCCAAGTATGTGGTTCCAGAGACAGTGCTCTGAACAGCTGTCCCTACTTTATCAGACCTATTTCTATTCTGAGACCAGCAGGTAAGAGCCTGTTTTCCTCATTTATACTGAAGGAGCCTGAAACCAGAAGGAATCTAAAAATCTGATGAAGGATCTGGTTGCAGAACTACCAAACCTAGTATTTTGATTCCATGTCTACTCACTGCACTGTATCCTTATTTCTGAAATCTACAGGTTCAAAGTCTTAACCAAGGAGTAGGTATTATACAAATACATTTTAAGACATAAGTAGCTGGTGAGGAGGGAGAGTATTCCCTTCCAATGCAAAGGGAAACTAAGTGGCTAGAAGACTATGGGACAGTGGGTCTTGTTTCTACTATAAATCAACTAATATCTTTTAAATTATGCATCCTTTCATACGTACCTATTTTTTTTTAAAAACAAAACTTAGCCAAATGATAAGGATGCAATAAAAATAAATTGCCTATAAGTTGCCTGTGTTTATGTTTGAATTTTATTCTAATTTTATTATAAAAAATAATCTTATACTTGGAAAATACATAAAACTATATCATCTTGCTCTTTGACCATTCTTTATATTTACTCAGTTATTTTGTTTAGTTTATCTATATTTTAAATGGTAATCTTTTATTTGAAATTTTTACTTTTTTAAAAATTAGTATTATAACAGGCAGGTTACCCTGATCGTACAGCTTTTTCATATATATATATATATGTATTTTAGTGGTTCTATCTTATTCTTTTGGATATTTATGCTAAAATATAGTTTGCAGTTATTCCAAATGTTGAATGTTTTGGTTGTTCATAATTTTTCACTTTGTTAATTGTGCAGTGAAAGTCCTTAGTGCATGAAACATTGTGTTTTGTTTTTAGGTTTATATTGAGATAAATTCATACAGTTTACTTTGAATATGAAAAATATATGAATGTTTTTAAAGACTGGCTTATATCTCTCTATTATGCACTGTATTTCCTCTGTTTTTAACAATTACCTTATTATCTTCTCAGAAGGCTCCATGACCTCCGGGGCAGTGTTTGTGTTCTTTACTGCTCTATTTTAGTGTCCAGCAGGTGGAAGTGACTGATTTTACCAATAGATTCCTCCCAAACTGTACAATTCCACATTCTCATTGCAGTGGTGGGAAATGTCTATTTCTCCTTTAATTTATTAGGTTTATAATTTGTTTATTTCATTTCATATTTTTTTCATTTTTTAAAGGATTTTGTTTATTTGAAAGAAAGAGAGAACATAAGTGGGGGGAGGGGCAGAAGAAGAAATACCAAGAAATAAGCTTATTAGATAGCTTCAATACTTCTTATTGGTGCAATATCCAATCAAAATTTCTACTAATCTTTATTTTTTTCAATAATTTAATTTAAATTTTTTCAGTGTTCTAAAATTCATTGTTTATGCACCACACCCAGTGCTCCATGCAATATATGCCCTCCACAGTACCTCCCACCAGGCTCACCCCACCCCCCACCCCACCCCCACAACCCTCAGTTTGTCTCTCAGAGTCCATAGTCTCTCATGGTTTGTCTCCCCCTCCAATTTCCCCCAACTCATTTCTCCACTCCATTTCCCAATGTCCTCCATGTTATTCCTTATGCTCCACAAGTAAGTGAAACCATATGATAATTGATGCTCTCTGCTTGGTTTATTTCACTCAGCATAATCTCTTCCAGTCCCATCCATGTTGATAGAAAACTTGGGTATTCATCCTTTATAATGGAGGCATAATACTACATTGCATATATGGACCATATCTTCTTTATCCATTCATCCATTGAAGGGCATCTTGGTCCTTTCCACAGTTTGGTGCCTGTGGCCTTTGCTGCTATGAACATCGGGGTACAGAAGGCCCTTCCTTTCACTACATCTGTATCTTTGGGGTAAATATCCAGTAGTGCAATTGCAGGGTCATAGAGTAGCTCTATTTTTAATTTCTTAAGGAATCTCCACACTGTTTTCCAAAGTGGCTGCACCAACTTGCATTCCCACCAACAGTATAAGAGGATTCCCTTTCTCCACATCCTCTCCAACACTTGTTGGTTACTGTCTTGTTAATTTGGGCTGTTCTAACTGGTGTAAGGTGGTATCTCAATGTGGTTTTGATTTGAATCTCCCTGATGGCTAATGATGATGAACATTTTTTCATGTGTCTGTTAGCCATTTGTATGTCTTCTTTGGAGAAGTGTCTGTTCATGTCTTCTGCCCATTTTTTTGATGTGATTCTCTGTTTTGTGTGTGTTGAGTTTGAGGAGTTCTTTATAGATCTTGGATATCAGCTCTTTGTCTATAGTGTCATTTGCAAATATCTTCTCCCATTCCGTGGGTTGCTTCTTTGTTTGTTTTGTTGACTGTTTCCTTTGCTGTGCAGAAGTTTTGATCTTGATGAAGTCCCAAAAGTTCATTTTTGCTTTTGTTTCCTTTGCCTTTGGAGACATATCTTGAAAGAAGTTGTTGTGGCCAATGTCGAAGAGGTTACTGCCTATGTTCTCCCTTAGGATTGTGATAGATTCCTGCCTCACGTTGAGATCTTTTATCCGTTTTGAGTTTATCTTTGTGTATGGTATAAGAGAATGGTCCAGTTTCATTCTTCTATACATAGCTGTCCAATTTTCCCAGCACCATTTATTGAAGAGACTGTCTTTTTTCCATTGGATATTTTTTCCTGCTTTGTCAAAGATTATTTGACCATAGAGTTGAGGGGCCATATCTGGGCTCTTTACTCTGTTCCACTGGTCTATGTGTCTGTTTTTGTGCCAGTATCATGCTGTCTTGGTGATCACAGTTTTGTAGTAAATCTTGAAATCGGGCAACGTGATCCCCCGTTTTGTTTTTCTTTTTCAACATTTCCTTAGCAATTTGGGGGTCTCTTGTTCCATACAAATTTTAGGATTGTTTGTTCCCAGCTCTTTGGAAAATGCCGGTAGGATTTTGATCAGGATGACATCGAAAGTAGAATTCAGGGCGCCTGGGTGGCTCAGTGGGTTAAGCCGCTGCCTTCGGCTCAGGTCATGATCTCAAGGTCCTGGGATCGAGTCCCACATCGGGCTCTCTGCTCAGCGGGGAGCCTGCTTCCCTCTCTCTCTCTCCCTGCCTGCCTCTCCATCTACTTGTGATCTCTCTCTGTCAAATAAATAAATAAAATCTTTAAAAAAAAAAAAAGAAGAAAGAAAGTAGAATTCATTTCAGATCTTTCTGGATGGATCCAAATTAAGATATCTATTAATACAAATCATCTCAAGAGTAGGCCAAATGAGAGAAACTATAATTACGTTGATAGGTGTTAAAAAGATTTTTTAAGGAGAAACATATACAGTATTTATTCTGATTAAGTTTTCATAAATGAATTTCTTAGGAGCACCCATATATAAATATATATAATATGTATACACCTATATATAAGTATATAATTTTAACTTAAATTTAAATATTTAAAAGCACAGATTCAATGAACTTAACTTATATTTAACCATCATGCTAGTAAGGAATATGAAAGAATTACAAAGTATAAAAAAATTCTATGGGATTAGAAAAATAGGATTTGAATAATGAGAGATTAATTTGCCTTCCTCTATTTAAAAATTCAAAACATATAGCTGTTAATTCCCCCCAAAGAGTGAATACGTTTAATAGCACTGAAATGTCAATGAGTTATTTTTAATATTATAAAATGATTCTAAATTCACATGGAACAACAGTGGAATAGAAAAAATATTGAGTAAATTTGAATAAAGATAAATATCCTGTGTGATATCTTAAAATTATGTTAGTTATAAAAGTATGTTTTTGGTGTAAGAATTAACATAAGATCTTGGAAGAGCAGAAAGTTTAGAGATAGATTCAAGCATGTATAGTCCATTCAGTATACATGCGGCATTTTACATGAATCAATAAATAGTTCTGGGCTAATATCTTTCTTTTTCCCAGTTAGCTAATATAATTCCAGATAGTTTTTAAAGTTAAAAGTAAAAGTAAAACAATAAAAGTGCTGAGAAAAAAAAAGTCTAAGTGAACATGTATTTGATCTTGGAATTAGAAAAGGTTTCCTAAAGAAAGAAACACAAAAATAAGTACTGATGGATTTGTGAACATAGATAAGAAAATCACAACTGAAATAATCTTAAAAGCACCAGTTAATTGGAAAAAACTACAGAATTTTGATAAGCACATAAAGAAAAAATACAAATGGTCCAAAGAAAAATGCCAAAGGATATGAATAAATAATGCACAAAAATAATCATAAGGGGCCAATAAATGCTTAAAAAGAAATGTTCATTCTCAAAGACCATTAAAGATGTACAAATTTGGGGGCACCTGGGTGGCTCAGTGGGTTAAAACCTCTGCCTTCGGCTTAGGGTCCTGGGATCGAGCCCCACATCGGGCTCTCTGCTCAGCAGGGAGCCTGCTTCCTCCTCTCTGTCTCTGCCTGCTTCTCTATCTACTTGTGATCTCCATCTGTCAGATAAATAAATAAAAGCTTTTAAAAAAAAAGATGTGCCAATTTAAAAGTTTACTGTTATTTACTTATCAGATTGGCAAAGATTTAAAATGATGAACACATTCAGAGTTGGCAGCATGCGAAGTGACAGGTATTTTCATACATCGGTAAAGGGAGTGTAATTTTTTTCAATCATTATAAGGGTAATCTGGCAATTAAAATCAAGACTCTGGATATTACATGTACACATATTTTATTTCACTGTTTCTACTTTAGACTGTATTAGAAAGAAATAGGCATAGTTAATGCACAGAGAGTCTTTTACAAAGATATTGCTGCAGCCAGTTAGTTAAAAGTAGTTCACGTGAATTAAGTAAGGGTATGTTTTGAATGAATGAAAACACCAAGTTTTCTTAATGAGTTTGAATTTCAGAAACTGCTCAAGGTACATTATTAAGTGAATAAAATATACAACTGCATGTTTATCATTAAATGTGTAGCTACATTTGAGCATGAAGAGGTTTGCTGCGTAACTCTTGTTGGGCTAGTTAAGGAAAATTCTATGATTTTCTTTCACTATTTTTCTAGTATTTTATATTGACTGTGCAATAATTTTATAATCAAAATAATATTCTTAAGAGAATAAGCCAAGATTCACTGTCTGTAAAACTACACCTGGGAAAAGGGCTTCAGTAATCTACCTCCTGAGTCTTACGAGATTATGGTTAGCAGCAACGAGAGGTATAAACTATTTGGAGGGTGAGTCAAGAGATTCAGAGAGACAAGAGGTTTATGCATCCTTTTAGGATACTGAGTTGCCACTTAAGCATTTTGTCAGTTGCTTTAAATCTTTCACTTGGTCACCGTTAATGCACTAATTCTCGGTGATGACCTGAAGAACTTAAAACACTTTCTTAAGCAAGTAAGTTTATTCCCAGAAGCCAGCTCTCAGTAGAACTTAGGCACCGTTTTTAAGAATGCACAAGAGCAAGACCACCCATTTGCTTAAGGATTCAATAAGCCGGGTTTGGCAAGTCAAAAGTTTGTAAGTATTAGTAAATGGTGAAGAAAGTTTCTGGTCCTTTATTGAACTCAAGAGATACAGAAACACTAGTGTGTACAATCATGGTCCAGTAAGCAAGGATGTGTTTTACAGGCCCTCCAAAGCAACTGGCAGCCCAGCATGGTGCTCTCAGGCAGGGGAGAAAGCAGAAGGGAATGAGGACTTGCTGTAGTTCAACAAGACTGATTTACTGAGGTTAGACTCAAAAACTCCAAAGGGACCTGCAATAGCAGGCAAATTATAGAAAGAAATTTAGGCCACTCTGGGTTATTAAAACAATTGCAAGATGTTGCTTCTAGTGTCTGGCTACTTTCCAACAGGCACATGGCATTTCTCATTACGCTAACTTATTCATGTTGTTTAATGTTGTAGGCCCTGTCCAGAACTAGGCTATATTTATATGATACGTACAAGATTTGGTATATTTGTTAAACGGACATAAAAATTATAGAAACTATCATGAATGTTTTATTATGGTAAGTTTACAAATTGACTGGAGTAACTGTACTCTACCCTGAAGGCTTCAGCAGAAAACAAAACTGGGAATTATGGTATATCCCTTCTATTGTAGTGAGCTATATATTTGTTTTTCTGGTTCTCTGCTCAAGCAGAGTTTCTTTTTTTCTTTTCTTTTTTTTTTCTTTTCTTTTCTTTCTTTCTTTCTTTCTTTCTGTCTGTATAGAGGAAGAGAGAGAATCCCAAGCAGCCTCCATTCTGGGCATAGGACTCCATCCCACAACCCTGAGGTCAAGGCCAAGGCCAAAATCAATTGTCTGATGCTTAACTGACTGAGCCAGGCGTCCTGAGGTCTAGTTTCTTTTTAAGTAAAATGTTCAGAACAAAAGATCACAGCATGATGATGGGAGTGAAGTATAAGACCTAACTGTAAGAAAAGCCCAGTAAGAAAAAAACTAATTAAGAAATTATTATTATATTTATAAAATGTTCTGCATTTTTTTTAAATAAATGGAGTCATAATGAAATGAAACACTCAATTTATTTTAGAACTTCTCATCCATTCATGTTTTCATTCATTCAACTAATAACATGTTTCCTTATTGAGTCTCTAACTTCTAGACATCATTCAATGAAAGCGATATAAAAATGGTATGGAATCTCTATCCACAAAGAGATTGAGGGAACAAATGTACTATCAAGTGATCTCATCATGAAATAAGTGCTCATAAAAATATGCTGAAAATACTACACTCATTTTAAGATAAAATGAAATGTACAAAGCTTATAATGTGCTATTTATTTTATAAAAAGTGCTACAGTATATTAAATAATGTGTCATGCCAGGTAGTCGCTTGCTGCTTTACTAAGTACAGAAGGGACAGTATGGCATGAGATAATGAACATGAGCTTTTAAATCTGAAGGATTTAATACATATAGTACCTAAATGAACTTTAATTCTTCTGAGTTGTAGGTTTTGTGTTTTTTAAGTGGGTATAACTTTACTTATGTCACAAGTTTTTTTTTATGATTCCTAAAACAAAGAAAGAAAATAAAAGAGCTCTATGTATCTTAAGAATGCATATACATTTTTATACTTAATTTAATGGTAACAGTCTCCAAGGAGTCCAGAAGAATTAATATGAATTTTCAAATACTGGATGCATTACATTTTGAGAATCTAAAAACGTGTATCAAATCAATAATTATCATTTCTTTTTTGAAAAATTGATTTGTTATAGTCTTATAATGCTAATTTGATAAGGGAGCATGAAAAGTCCTTGGTGTTGCCAATATGATTTCTAATTCTGCAACTGCTGCTCCTATGGCTAGTATTGCTACCCCTACCATCATTATACCGGCAAAAGTTCACATATCAGGGCACCTGGATGGCTCAGTTGGTTGAGCATCCAACTCTTGGTTTTGGCTCAGGTCATGATCTCGGGGTTGTAAAATCGGGCCCCAGGTTGGGCTCATGCTCAGCATGGAGTTTGCTTGGGGTTCTCTGCCTCTTCCTCTTCCCCGCCCTCCCTTTGCCCCCAACTTGCACTCTCTCTCTCTCAAAAAAAAAAAGTTTGCATATTTCCAGATGCTCTATTTTCAATTGCTGACTATCAGTTCTACAGAGGAGTACCAGAAAATTCTGTTACAAAAAAGTTAACCTCATTCAGTTACTGCAGTAACACAGAACATCATTTGACATACTATTGCCATAGTCTGAGAAAGGGAAAGTCAGCAGAAGAAATTTATAATGTTTTAAGGTCTGGGATATGTGATTTTTAAGGTGATTCTTCAAACACTTGAAACTCATTGGAATTGGGCATAAATTATGATATAAAAACTTTAGACTGCTGGGCACAGTAAAGGGAAGATTTTGAAGTGAGTCTTGAAGAGCTGCCATTAGTCTTGATAAGCAAGCTATTTTTGGCCAGTTCAATTAATCTCTCAAGCACTAGTAGTTCTTGGAGCAGGTAGTTAAGTTAATTTTGTTTGTTTTCAGTAAATTTTAACATAGGGCTAAGAAAATGTGTTGGTTTAATATTCACAGCATGAGCTTGAGGGAACATTTCAGAATTAGGCTACCAATTTGGATTTTTGAGAACCAAAAGATAAGAAAAAATGTAGGGACAGTACGTGTAATAGGTAGGAATCAAATGTTGCTAGCAACATGCCCCCAAAACAAATTTATATATGCATACATGCATAATATTATCCTATCAAATTATACATATTTATAAGGTATAATTGGTACACATTTATAATAGAAGTTAATGGCTTGAAAGTCTTTATAATGCTATATGTTAGCTATGTTTCCATACCAGAAAAGAAAATTTTTTGAGTGAGAGAGAAAATTTTTTATACAGAGGGTGGGGAGAAAGGAAAAGGGTGAGGAGAAGAAAGAATCTTAAGCAGACTTCTCACTCAGCATGGAGCCCAACTTGGGGCTCAATCTCATCACCCTGAGATCATGACCCTGAAATCATGACCTGACCCTAAATCAGGACTCAGCCATGTAACTGACTGAGCCACCCAGAAACTCCTCCATATCAAAAATTTAATTTCAGGGGCGCCTGGGTGGCTCAGTGGGTTAAAGCATCTGCCTTCGGCCCAGGTCATGATCCCAGGGTCCTGGGATCAAGCCCCGCATCGGGCTCTCTGCTCAGTGGGGAGCCTGCTTCCTCCTCTCTCTCGGCCTGCCTCTCTGCCTACTTGTGACCTCTTTTCTGTCAAATAAATAAATAAAATCTTTTTTAAAAAATTTAATTTCAAAGGAATATATTACCAAGACCAAAATTTCAAAGATGACATCACAGAAGAGCTGCCTGAATTAGTGATGAGTCTTTATAAGATAGAGTTGTAAGCCTGTATCTTTGTTTCCTAAATGGCTTTTGAGTTGTGACTTAGGAAAACAAACTTTGGGTATTATTTTCTACTTACTGTTTATCTCTATGCCGCATAGGATCCATCAGAAAAATAAAAATAAAAACAAAACTCTGAGGAATAAGTAGCAGTATTTCTTTCTAAATAGTTACATGTCATTTCTTTAGCCCTGTCATTTCTTTCTCTTTTTCTTTCTGTTCATTTTTTTATTGTTTCCTATTACACTACTTGTTTCTATGGAGATATGATTGACATACAAAAAAGTTGTACATGTTTGATGTATGCATCTTGATGAGTTCAAAGATATATGCACCTGTGAAACTGTCACCATAAACAGTGACATAAACCATCATTTTAAATGTAACTTTTTGAGAATAACTATTGCCACTTTTGGATATATGTCATTAATGAAACTTGTTTGAAAGAATTATTTTGTTTAGAAGTTTCAAAATGTCATTTTAAAGATATGGAGCTCAGAACTAGTTAAGTCTGGTTTTAACCCTTGGATCTGGCACTTGCCACTTGTGTGATTCTGGATAATTTACTTAACCTACTGAAACCTCTTTTTACCTGGAAGTGGAAATAATAACACTTCTGTGGGGCTGGCATGGGAATTAAATGAGGTAACGAAAGGCAAGTGTTAAAACCATAGCAAACATTATAGGTCTAATTGAATCCCCACAAAAATTCTTTTTTTTTAAGATTTTATTTATTTATTTGACAGAGAGAGATCACAAGTAGGCAGAGAGGCAGGCAGAGAGAGAGAGAGGGAAGCAGGCCCCCCACCGAGCAGAGAGCCCGACGCGGGACTCCATCCCAGGACCCCGAGATCACGACCCGAGCTGAAGGCAGAGGCTCAACCCACTGAGCCACCGAGGAGCGCCCCCCACAAAAAATTCTTAAGTGGAAGTTCTAATCCCCAGTACCTCAAAATGTGACTTAATTTTGCAATAGGGTCATTGCAGATGTAATCATTAAGTTGAGGTCATCAGGGTGGGCCCTAGTACAACATTGACTGCTCTCTTTATAAATGGGGAAATGGGTGCTTAAAAGACTTTGCATGCATGCATGCAAAGATTAAGGCATGTGAAGATCTGAGTGATGCTTCTGCAAGTCAAGGAATGCCAAAGATTGCCTGCAGGCCACTAGAAGCTAGACAAGGGGCATGAAACAAATTCTCTCTCACAGCCCTCAGAAGCAAACAATGTATCTATCTGCCTTGAGCTTGGATTTCCAGCCTTTGGGACTGTAAAACAAATATTTGTCCTTTAAGCCCGTAGTTTGTGTTACTTTGTTAGGGTAGCCCTGGCAAGCTATCCAGTGAACTATCAGCAAACCTTCCCTCTGAACTAGTTTTGTTATGATCACCAGACTAACCAAATCAAGGTGAGTAATTTATTATTAATAAGCAATAAAGATTCTATTTGCTCTGTGTTTCCACATTCTTATATTATTATGTCATTTGTTTTATGACTAGATATGGAGAGGTCCCCAACATCAGATTTATATAAAACCTCAAAGCCATGTTATTCTGTTCCTATGGAAACGGAAATGATATTCTGTATTTTGAAAACAACTCATTAATTGAAATGAATACTTATAACCAAAGTTGACTGGATTTCTTTTATAAATGTCCTCCAAAATATAGACTTAAATAGAAGCATTTTTAAGTGAGTACTGAGTAATTTCAAGACATATTCTTTGCTTTTTTTCCCCCCACACATTGTTTTTGGAAAAGCGTAGTAATAATAATAATAAAAAGGTGCTTTCTATTTCTTTTGCTAACCTTCAGGCTATGAAAGGAAACATATTTAAATTGCAACATTGTAAAAACTGGAGGCCTTAGGGCTAGAGAAAGATCCTCCAAAAAAACATTTAGAAAAATTCAAGTACTTATTGGCTATGCCGGCTGGGAAGTTTTCTTAATTGAATGGTGTTAGACTGTTTGGAAAGCAGCAGGAAAATATTGTCATATGTATAAAAGTCAACGTCTCTCCAAGAGGAAAAATAAGAAAGGAATTGTTTATTTGTTATATATTTTCCTATATGAGGCTTTAAAGTAGCTGTAACATACCATTTATATGACCTGAATCCAAGCTAAATTGATCATTTTCTAAAGGACTCCTCGTTTGGAAATGACTTCTCAGAGTGAAATCAAGACAGAACTCATTTTGCTAGTAAAATAACTAGCTATATTATTTTTAAGGTTGACAACACCAAAGCATCTTCTGCCATTATTATTACCAAACAGCATGGAGAGAAAAACATGGCCCAATTCCCTCAGGAGATTAGCCCTAGCCTTCATTTGAGTCAATGATGCAATCAGAACAGGCATTCATCAGGACTTTTCGTTGCTTTGGGGAGTATTGGAAATGGCAGTAAGTTAAGAAGTCCTTGGTGATATTTTTATTTATAATAAGAAATATGTATTTAGTCTTTGTCCCCCTTTCTGGCAGAGAGCTCTTGGGATTTCCTGAGTGATGAGACTGATGATGGTGTTCTGTTATGTTAACAAGGTGACTTGGAATACCCTAATATCACCTAAGGTTTGGGGCTGGTTGTCAGGAGAACCAAGGATATGATTAGAGGGTTGAAACTTTCAACCTCTGGGGAGCGTAGAGGGGGCTGGATGTTGAATTAATTGCCAATGGCCAATGCCAATTGCCATGTTAATCAAACATGCTTATCTAATGAAGCCTCCAAAAAATCCAAAAGAACTAGGTTCAGCGAGCTTCCAGGTGGTGAATCCAAGGAGGTGATGGCAGAGTGGTGTGCCTGAGAAAAAAATGGTGCCTCCACACCATTTCCCCATGCCGTGCCCCATGCGTCTGGCTGTCCCGGACTTAAGTCCTTTTATAATAATCTGGCACTTTAGTAAGTAAAATAGTATCCTGATTCTGTAAGTCTCTCTAGCAAATAAATTGAACTAGAAGAAGGGACTGTGGGAACCTCTAATTTATAGACATGTGGTCCAAAACACAAGCGACAATCTGAGCTTGTTACTGGAGTCTGGGGGATTGGAAAACTTGTAGTGCAGAGCCCTTAATCTTTGGAACCTGATGCTATTTCTGATAGATAGTTCCAAAATTGAGCTGAATTCTTGGACACCCTACTGGTGCCCAAGGAATGCTTGGTGGTGTGTGAGGACTCCCCCCAGCCCCAACACAAACATTAGAATTGGGTCCAGGAACTCAAAAAGACTGTCTCATTTGAAACATAAATATGAGGGCAAAAGAGAGCTAAAAGTCATTCATTCATTTAACAAATAAGTATGGACACCTGTTCCATGAAAGGCAGGTAGCAAGGTGCAGAATACACAGTCATGAATATAGCAAAGTGTCTGTCTCATCTATATGGGAAACAAAAAGATTTATACAAACTGCAAATTCTGACTTCTATGAAGGAAGCAAACCAGGTATTTTAATAGAGGATATGAGGGGCCTGAATTACTCTTCCTGAGAAGAAGAGTAATTGAAGTTAGGAACTGATAGATGAAGAGAGGCAAGATTTGCAAACAGGTGAAGAGCATTCTAAATTCTAATAACACCTGAAGAAGCCCAAGGTAGAAACAACTTGCTATGTATTCTGGGAACAGGGCAAGAGGGTGAGGCTGGAGATAGAACAGGGAGCTGCTCACAGAAAGCATTCGAGGCCATAAGGAAAGGTCCCGATTTTCAGTTTGGAAAAAGCACTGGGATAATATTGAATTTTTATAGCAGGAAGATTTTCAAGACTGTTTAGTGATTCCTTGGTTTTTCTGTTTTGTTTCTTGTTTTTAACTGTGGTTCTTGTTTGGAGATTACTTTAAAAGAAGACTTGATTCAGTGGGAACTGGTGAGTGGACCTCCTCAAATAACTTTTCACCTTATTAGCATTTACTTTTTAGTGTGTTTTAGCATGTTTTTTAGTATGTTTCAAACACAAGGGTGTTTCAGGTGAATCTGTTCTGTCCATCTTTCAGATACTTAAAAAAATTTATTCCATTGGGTAAGGGGTGACTGTGCTTAGAGCAAACCCGCAGTTTCCTTCTCGTCTCATTTGAACCCCCATTTCTCACCAGAGTTATAAAACTGAACTCAGGGCTGCTTGAGTGCCTCAGTTGTTTAAATAGCTGACTCTTGATTTTGGCTCAGGTCATGCCTTGGGCTCTTTGCTCAGCTGGGAGTCTGCTTAGGGATTCTCTCCTCTGCCCCTCCCCCTGCTTGTGTGCATGCTCTCAAATGAATCAATTTTTAAAAAAGAAATCTGAACTCATACAAAAGTGAAATTGTGCTAATTACCAATTTCGATCCTGATAATTTACAGCAGCTTATTAAAATTGCTAGTTGCCTTTCTACATATCTATTTTTATTTTATTTAGATGCATTTGAAGTGTGTAGAAACAAGCCTTTTAAACAAATTTTGTTAGAAAACAAATTTAACACAATATGCTTTGTTGAACTTCTGTTCTTTAAATTATGAATAAATGCGTAGTAGTCAAGTATCTATTGTTTCTCATCACATATAGAAAATTCTTACATGTTTCTCTCACTATAATCTATAATACAGATTAAAACTTTGGAAAATTAAGCAAAATAAATGAACTTAAACAAATCAAAGCAAAGTAAAACTACCACTGACAACTCAAAGTCATACTTTCCTGTTTAACTCAGGTTAGTGCCAATCTGGCTGCTTAGGGCCACTTGAAATACAGTTCCAATGCCCTTTGAAAAAGTGTATTTTCACCCATTATATACAGGCTAAGGTTTTTTTTTTTTTTTTTAATCACCTTATCAAGATATGATGTCTGTTCCATGCAGCAAAAAAGTGCTTTCAGCCTTTTCCATTTTTGGCACTCATGGAAAATAATACAAATTGTTCAGTCTTCTGTGATATGTAGCTGAAACTGGTCATATCTGTCTCTCGCCTCACAATGCATTACTTGGACCCCCCAAGGACTGAGGTATTGTGAATCCCCTCACTCTCCTAAATTCCATGGCATAATAATACAAATGTATGAGAAGCTCTGTCCTGATCATTTCCTAGACTTACCTCAATACTGAATCCATGCTAAAAACTGAATTTTAAAAAAATTTTTATTTTTAAAAAATACTGAATTTTTAAATCTTTTAAATACTCACAATTATAACATGGAATTGATGTCCCCAGTAAGACCACTGGCAAATACTCTTGTAGGGATCATGGGAAGAAGCTCGTATGCCTGACACAGCAGCTTCTCTCAAAGCACAGATGATCATGGATGACCCCCCCCCTTTTTTTTTTGCTTGGATTCAAACAAACTCCAACCATTATGTATAACGGATTTATGCAAAATGATGTGGTAAATTTGAAATTCAAGGTGACTGTTATAATGACCTACTTTGTTGAGAATGTATTGGAAAATAAAGACAATGTTTTATGGTTTGTGTTCTTACATTGCTTTTGCAATACCCTACCTGGCTTTTTAAATAAATTGCCTTCGCCCGGTGTTTAGGATATCTTTTTTATTTTCTTTTCCATTTTTTACACTACTTAATCATCTACAGAATTACTCCTGTGATTCTTTTAGATATTTTAGATGAAAAGTCAATTTCTGTGTTGATTATTACTTGGCAATTGCCTTCCCTTCTCATCAGTTCATAAATTAGGAGTTGTTAGGGCACTGGTGAGTTTACAGTAATGACATTTGATCTTCATCAAATATTTACCACAAATCTACTTGATTTCAAAGCAGCACAGGATTTCCTTGGGATTTTAGGTCTGGCATTTACTACATGTGTGGTGAATAAGAATGTCGTACTCAGAATTACTGTGACAATTACATGGAATAATATGTGTTGGGGATTTATTTAGCACAATGTGTGGCTATTTGTAATTATCCAACAAAATATAAAAGAAAAATTAAAAGGTCCTTTGTGTCTACTCTGGTTGTCATGGTATTACCAAGATTCAAAATCACAATCCTTTTGATGGCAAGGTAGAAAATGGATTAAAGGAGAGGAAAGGAGTCTGAAAGAGTCTTGGACAGGAGATGATTAAGTTCTAATTGGAGATATGTTTCAGTTATGGAGACATGTTTGTGTTACGTTATGGAGATATGTTTGTGGAACTGGAAGGTAGAATTTGCAAGACCCTGTGGATGACAAAATGGTAGGAGTAATGAAATGGGACATAAAACAAAAGATCCCGGAGTCTGTCTAGAGTAACTTTATGGCTAGTGCTGCCCCTTCTGTGGTTAGTTGGAAATACCAGCTTTAAAAAAGTTAAATTAAAATGGTGACACAGGGGGGGCGCCTGGGTGGCTCAGTGGTTTGGGCTGCTGCCTTTGGCTCGGGTCATGATCTCAGGGTCCTGGGATCGAGCCCCGCATCGGGCTCCCTGCTCCACAGGAAGCCTGCTTCCCTCTCTCTCTCTCTCTCTCTCTGCCTGCCTCTCTGCCTACTTGTGATCCCTGTCTGTCAAATAAATAAATAAAATCTTTAATAAATAAATAAATAAATAAATAAAATGATGACACAGGGCGCCTGGGTGGCTCAGTGGGTTAAAGCCTCTTCTTTCAGCTCAGGCCATGATCCCAGGGTCCTGGGATCCAGCCCCGCATCCGGCTTTCTCCTCAGCGGGGAGCCTGCTTCCTCCTCTCTCTCTGCCTACTTGTGGTATCTGTCTGTCAAATAAATAAATAAAATCTTTAAAAAATAAAATAAAATGGTGACACAATAAATAAGCTTCCATGGCAGGATCTATGATACTTTCATTATTCACAACCTTTCTTCAGAAGACCCAAAGTGACTAAAAAGCAGACATGTCTATCTGTCATTTTGGGCCTTCATTCAAGTCCATTGTCCTACAGGCTATAACCTCTTTTAGGTACCCATCTTTTTTGTTTAGTTCCTGTTTACATATTAATTTACTTGAACTGTTGGTAATATCAAATGATCATATGAAGCTTATGATGATGTTTTCTGTTTGGAAGGTTAGAAAAAATAACCTGGGGTTTAATGGAGAGTAAGAGGAAGAAAGAGGAAAGAGAAGAGAAGCACTTACTGAGTCTTCTATAAATCCCTGAAACCGGGCCTATTCTTCAAGTAAAAAATAATAATAATAATAATAATAAAAATAATAATAAATCTTACAGTCTTTCAGTTTAAAAACCACATATTGAAGAAAAGAGGAATTTTAACTAGAGCTACTTTTTAATGAATGTCTTTAGCTATGCTGTACAAGTTGAAGACATATTGTTCAAGAGCAATTGTTATTTCCATAAACTTGTTTTCCTCTTATTGCTTCCAGATGATGTAAATAGATTTTCTTCCTTGAGGTTATTTCTTATATGACTAACCAGTAAGATTCACATTTTGGGCTCTGTTGCAGAAATTCACAAAGAAATATTTTGAAATAACTTCTATTCCTTCTATAAGTGCTAAGTCCATATTCCGTCTGTCATTCTCTATCTGTTCTCCATTTCTGTCTCTCCCTCTTTTTGGAAATATTTGGCCAAAGTTAACGTACAACAAATACAAAGAACATGCAGCTCCTCTAATAAAGAGATGTCCAGATCATGCACATAATTCTATTTCTCTTTAATACCTACCCTTTTTTGTAACGATTTTCCACTTAGAGGGACAACTACATTCCTTTGGGATATGAAGGTAGCAATTAGTGTCATCTAGTAAGACAGAAAATATTGCTTCATGGAAGTTCACCAAATAATCATAGGAGATAATATCAAATCATCATAGGAGATAATATAAAGGGAATGCTTTGTGTCCTCCATCCCATGCAATATTGTGAGAACATGTTTTTTGGGTTTTTTTGTTGATGTTGTTCAGAATTGTTTTTGTTGTTGTTTGTTGTTGTTCTTGCTGTGGTTAGTTTGAGAATCCACTCCACTATGTAAAGTTTAAGAAAGAGATTGATGATAGGTATTAAATGGATTGCAGAATCCTTAGGAGGCTTGAAAATACAGGCATTAAACTTTGTTTTTGGGAACATCCCAAACTTGCCACAGATTGGTGTCTCCGCAGGATCTGCTTCTCCTCCCACTCTGAGAAGCTGCCTGCTGAGTTGAGAAGCTACTGTTGTTGCTGTCAGCTCTACTATTATACTGTCTCTGACAAAATTTGAACCCCCAAAATGCATGATCTGCAATCTACCTTCTTCCCCTTATGGTTCAGTTTTGAATTCAAGTCCAACAAGGTGTTGCCTTGCAGTACAAGAAGGCCCACTGGAATGTGGTTAGGACTGATGACCAGTGAACAACTTCTCAGTATTTGCTATACCTTTATTAAGCCATGTACTCTTCACAACCATCATAAGAGATCAAGAATAATGGTATCCCCAATTTACATGAGGGCATGGGGGCAAGACAAGTTCATCTCCTTGTTTAGGGTTACCCACCTAAGAGGAAACAGAACCAGGTTTGAACCCAAGACACACTGGCTCCTGAGTCTTCTCTCTGGCCGTCTTACTTTGCTGCCTCTCCAGGAGCTGACTTCAACTTGTGCCTTGTGGAAAATGACAACAATATTTAATGAGGGGGTCATGTTTTGAAAGCTATTTCTAGTTGTTTATTTTTCCATGCCTTTTGGCTATGACAACAGAAAGCATATAAGATTGGAAGTAGAAATAGACAATGAGACTGGAAATCTGGATTTTTGTGATAGTTCTGACCATGATCTGGGTGAGATTTAATCAGATTTTTTGGCCTTACATTCTTCTTTAGATAGTTGGGACAGATCAGCATATTCCAAAGGATTTTCTGTGGAATACTATTTCTGAAGATGCTCCTCAAAAAAGGGTCCTAAGATCATATATGGGTACAAAATGCCATACAATACAATTTGCTCTTAGAGAGTAACAATGCATGTAGCTTTTTTAAAGGCTCAGAGTACAGCCAAAAGGAGGGAAAAAAATTTAACCTTGCTTGACTCAGTACATCATTAAATAGTTTTGAAAAACTTTTTTTAATCAAATATCTCCAAAATACTGAGATAGAGGATCACTGAAAATACCTTGAAGAGGTAAATGTGATAATTTTCTCCAGGTACTCAGCAGAATCACAGTATGCATTAGTGAAGACTCTTGATTGCAAGAAACATGATTCTCATCTAGCTTAAATAGACAAGAACATTCAGTAGATTCCATGACTTTTGGATGAGAATAAGAGAACAGGATACAACCAAGCCTCAGGAATACAATAAACCCAGACAGAATAAAAACTAGGTCCTGTCTTCATCTCCTGTCTGATTCTTTTGTATGCCGAGGCATTGTTGTAACCAATTTCAAGTTAAAATGTTCTTGTTCAGTCTTCAGACAGACGCTCCATAAAATTTCTCTTGGCCCCAGTGTAACATTTTTGTGGGGTGATCTAATTCGCCCAACTTAAGCCGAGGATCCATCCCTGAGCGTAATGCCTTCAACCAGATAAACAAGATCACCTTTTTAAAAAAGATTTTACTTATTAATTTGACAGAGAGAGACACAGCTAGAGCAGAACACAGCAGGGGAAGTGGGAGAGGGAGAAGCAGGCTTCCCACAAAGCAGGGAGTCCAATGAGGGCCTCAATCCTATGACCCTGGGATCATGACCTGAGCAGAAGGCAGACAGTTAGTGACTGAGCCACCCAGGTGCCCCAACAGGATCATCTTATAAAAACATAACAGCTCCATGTAAATGGAGCAAGGAAAAGCAAGGCGATTCCCAGAAATGGGAAAGTGACCTGGGCACAAAACAGGAGAGCTGGTAAGTGTTTGGTCAGTCCAGGGTTTTATTGACTGAATAGTCATATGTTAAACCTTGGAAGGGTCTGTTAAGGAAACTCTGATCCAAATTCAAGTCTGGGTCTAAGGTTTTTTGTATTTACAATGAATTCTAAATAAGTAGTCTTGGAAAAGACCATTAACAAGAGAAATAATGATTGGTTTGTCTCAAAGTCTTATTGTATAGCTTCTCTGATCCAAAAGCACAAGTAAATGGAATAGAATATTTGGGAAGTCCTTAACTCTAAAGATAAGTAATTCACTCCCCATGTCTTTATTTAAGTCTTTGGACCTATTGATCTAAAATTTTAAGTTGATTTTCTAGGCAATAGACAAACAAAAAAAGTGTCTTATGAGCCTTTGGAGACCAGTCAACCATTGGGGCTCTACTCTATTTCTGTCTTACCAGCATCTTAGCTGTCACTGATGAAAACAAGATGCAACTTAGGTCCTTTTTAAGGGCAGGAATTCAATTGTTAAGCCAGTACATGTACTGAAGTGAAGTTTGTATCAGGAATGCATTGTTTCCACATTCATATTATTTGTACCTTCTCTAGGAAGGGAAACAAGTTTTCTTTAATTCTCTAAGGCTCAACTTGATCATTAATTCCATTAAGTGAATTTAACTTCAGATAGTAGCTAAATTTGTCATATTATACATGCATTATGCTTCTGGGAAATAAAAGAGCCATTCTAGAATGTTTAAGACCGTCAATCTTCATCTGTCCGTTTTCTTGCCAATCTGATTTAGTGTAAGACAAGTGTCCTGTGAATATATGGGATTTCCTGAAGGACAAATACTGTTGAACACATGTGTTATAGAGATTATCAAGGATTGTTTATTTTTTTTAGCTTCTATAACTCTTAACCCACACCTGAAGCATTTATCCTCCTCCACTTCAGCTTTACTGCACCTTCCATGCCTCCAAAGCATGGAAATTTAAAAGGCTCTAGATCTGAGGATTTAGGACCAAATAAAACTGATTGACAATCCAGCTTTGTTTTGAAGCTAAGTGGAAGGAGACATACTTTCACTTTGCTCCTGAGATGAAACCTTTATTTTAATTTATAGTTTTCATGATCTTCATCATAACACTCATGCATCCATCCTATTTACTAGATTCTATATATATGTTTATGTACTTTCTATATCTGTATATTTTTTAATCATCATAATCAACTAGGGAGGTATGTATTATTATTCCTACTTCAACAATGAAACTGAGTTACGATAAAATTAAGTAATTTGGGCAAGGTGAGATAGACAATGGTAACTGGGACAGGGCTTGAACTTAAGAATGACACCAAATTCCAACTCAGGCAATTGAAGAGGATGATAACATTTAAGTGGCATTCATTAAATAATAATTTTTTCAAATGTTTACTATGCATGCTGTCTTCCTTCTTGGGTGTTCTGTATTTTGCTTGTGACCTAAGAGACTTCCCAGAAATCTAACCCATTGTAAGACAGGCTGCTGTCTTGTCTTTGCTAGCTTGACCTTGTTCTAAGGCATAAACCACATTTCTCAGAGCTATATCACAGTTCTGGAGTCAAATACCTAAGTAAGTTCCTATGTGCTATTGTGCAAGCTCTAGACTTCTGAACTGATGAAAGCCTTTTTCTAATGCTTAGCTTACTCATGAAGGCATCACAGTTTACTCCTGCTTGGATTTCCAGAAGGGCAAATGCCTAAAGTTTTTCCCTTACTTCTGATAGGGTTTCATCTAGATAAATCCACTGTAAGTTGAAAATACTATAAACTGAAAATGCCCTTAATACACTTACTGAACATCTTAGCTTAGTGTAGCCAACTGAAATGTGCTCAGAACACTTATATTAGCCTACAGATGAGAAGAGTCCTCTAACACAAACCCTGTTTTATAAAACTGTGTTGAATATCTCCTGTAATTTATTGAATACTGATTGAACTTATTGAATACTGGAAATGAAAAACAGAATGGTTGCATGAGTACAGAATGGCTGTTAGTGTATCAGTTATTTACCCTCATGAACAGTGGCTGACACGGAGTTCCCACTGCTCAGCATCATGAGAGTATATCAGACCACATATCACCAGCCCAGGAAAAGATCCAAATTCAAAACTTAATGTTTACCACGTTCACACCATCATCAAGTCAAAACATCATAAGCTGGGGAACATCTGTGTTTTCTTTCTTAACAGATACTTACTTTGGTGACATTCTCCATGACTCTGACCCCCTAATAGAGCAAACATGATATTTTTCATCTAAACTTTGATACTTGAGAGTGAAAAGTGTGTTAATTACTGACAATTACCCTGGCACTATAGACCTATATTGGCTCCGTCCTGAGGAAAACAGGATGCATGATTACTCTCCTTTTGCCCATTCTAACCCTACAGAGTCTAGGTCCTATCCACTGAATATTTGACTGGAATTTCTGTGGTTAATACTTACATAAAATTTTATTGCCCTACAATAACTGCATTTAGTGACTTCTCTAAGACCTATAAAGCTTTATGTTAATCCCTTATATGTAAATAACATCCTCACATGAAATATCAGACTGCTGTAATTGTGCCTAATTTTTTATATATGAAATAGTATTGCTTAGACTTTAATTCATTGGTACAAAGCTATATGTTTAAGTTTTGTGGTGTCAATGTTTAACAGATTGACAAATTTGAGAATATTTCAGGGGCTTCTTTTTCAGGGACCTGTTTCTCCCCATCTAGTGATATGAATAAGCAAGCAAATTATACAGCTTCCTTGGGTAGACAGAAAAGTAAGGAGCCCCCAAAGTGTGCAATAAATTCTGTGTGGCGGACACGGTCTCAAGGAAAGAGGATTCAATAAACAACTTACCAAAGACCACAAGGAACAGTACAAACCACATGATCAGAGCCAGAAAAAAATTATGCCGGCTGCACCACAGGTGAGGGTCCACAGGGGATACCCGGAGCTTAGGGAAGAAGGAACAGCTGTTGACAAAGGAAATACTGCCTACTAACTGCAGAAGAAACAATAAGAAAGGCCACAGGGACCTGGGAAGAAACAGACAAACAACAGTAATGGTCTCAGTTGAGAGCAAGAGCACGTTCCTTCGTAATGGTTAAATCAGACTATTTCTGCCCATCCTTAAAAGCCAGAGTCCAGAGCTCAGTCCATGAAACCTGCCACATTGCTTCCTTGTCTGGTTTCATGAAGCTTTCCGTTTTTACTACTCAGGGATTTACACTTATCAACATATGAAGTACAGATACTTACATGTAACTTCTTTTTTTCTGTTAACACACGTGTTCATTTTAAACAGATTTGTAAAGAGGAATTTTTCAAAAAAAGATCCTTATTACATTGCCAATCAAGATTAGTGTGATTCATCTCCATGCCATTTTATTACTCAAATTTGAGGAGTATCCTGACCATTTTATGGGTATGAGGCTTATTTTTGCCTTAGCAAAATATATGCAGAGGGATTTTCCACAGATACTTTACACACTAAACTTGACTCTTAGGATATGTCCTAGCTTAAATCAGAGCATTAATACCCTATATCATCCTTTTCAATCAGTATGTAGTGATAAATTTAAATAAAGTGAAAATATAGTGTTAGAAATAACATATTGTCATATGGGACAACTTTCAAATGGCGAGAAAAACATAAAGTATCTTTCTTTGAAAGGCATTAGATTTAATCCAGTACTTTCAAGGTACTTTCCAGCATTTATTTTTTATATCCACATAGGTCACTCGGCAATGTTTTTTTATCCAAATATGCCATATTTCACTTATGGAGTCCTTATAAATACAGTTTAAGAATGAAGTCCAAATAATTCCTATTTCTGGAAAGAACTGGTATGAATGTGTAACCTAATATAATTTATGAAGGAAGTTTTACTAGATAAATATACATAACCCATAAGAGATAGATATTATTTCAATTATTACCCAAAACAAACATGCTCACTAGAGAGCAGAGACCATATCTTTAATTAGCTTAATACTTTATATATACAGCATTGGGAATAAATGGTACCAATGAAAGCATTTGCATTCTAAAGAAAATGTTTAATTTTTTATTTTTGTCACTTAATGGCCCAGACAATAGATACCAGAGGGTCTAAGCACATCTTCTTTCAAACCCCAGATGGGTTGCTGCCCTCGGTTACACTGGCTGATTTTGAAGATGAGAAATGTAAAAGAATTCACCCATAATTATATAATAACTAAACCTACTTTTGTTTCAATGCATGTACAATGTTTCCATGATCACCTTTTAAGTCCATAAATGTTCTGTACCATCTATAAACAACCTATGTTGGTTTGCCATTTTAAAACTATGTTTAAATATTCTGTTTCCCCAAAATATCCTAATTCTTGGAGAGAAAGCACTGTCTTCTACTCATTTCAATGTATCCCCTTAAATAGCTAGCACGGTCTTAAAAATATAGAATAAAGTAGATACGGAAAATTGTAACATTTTATTCATTTACTTAACAAATATTCACTGAGCATGGACCATATCCCCAAGTCCTGATTCAGGCACTAGGATTTAGTGCAGTAGGGATGATACTCATGTGGCTTTTATGACCGATCAGGTCATTGACTCATTCAAAGACATTATTGAACACTGATTAGATACCAGGAACTATGCTATCCTTGGGGGAATAGAAGTGTGAAAATTTAGTCCATTTACCTACATTCAGGAGCTTTTAGTGTAGCTGGAGAAATAACTAAATAGACCATTATTGTTCAGTGCTATAAGAGAAATAAATAGAAGGGTTTAGGAAACACAGGTGCTAGACCCTTATCCCTATTTGGGCAGAAAGAACAATAAAGAAATGCTTCCTGGAGTGTGTGATACTTAAGCAGACCTAGGAAGTTCTGGGTCATTTTGCAGGTGGGGACGTTGGAGTGGGTGGATGAGGCAGCTGGTAGGAAAGGGTTAGTCCAAGGAGAACACTGAGGCATGGCATGACCTATCGCTACAAATGAAAGTAGTTCAAGATGACCGGATAATAGAAAAATAAAAGTGCCATGTATATACAAAGCAAAGCTGCAAAGGGGCAGCTAAATATGAGATCACAAAGACTTCCATACACCTGTGAAACAGTACAGCCTTTATCTAGAGGACAATTGGGAACCCTTATGATCAATGCAGACTGAACTTTAATAAACTGCAGTCTGAAGCTTAAAGTGTAACTCTTTAAATATGTTTCAAACAAGTCTTGTATTTAAGGCAGTACTCTAGACCTGTAAAGAACAGAATAATAATGTATCCTAAATACTGTTCTCAGGAACTTTGCAGTCTTTTAGAGGGCATGTGCTATGCATAAGTGCATAAACAATGGAATATAATCAAAGCTCCACAAAAGACACAAGTTCTAAAGGACAGGAAGAAGTCATATTACTTTGATGAAAAGAGGAAACTTCAAAGCTGTAATTGAATCAGAACTTGAAGGATGGGTTTTATTTCAGCAAAGAGAATTAGAGTAGAGGAGCTGTCATCCACAATGGCAGTAATGTGGAAAATTGCACAGTAAAGGGCATGAATCAGCAAGAAGTCAAGTGTTGGCTTGAGTGGATTAAAGTGTGTGGAGGTTGGTTAGCCTTGGGGTTTTGTTTTCGTCTGTATTCTGTCAAGATGGTTCTGCCCTCAGACCTTCTCATAGTTGACTGCCTATTGTCATTCAGATCTGGGTTCAAGTATCTACTCCAGAGACAGGCTCGCTCTGGTTACCTGTCTACAATGGAAACTTCTCTTCCATTTATGCTCTATCATGCCATCCTGTTTTATTGATTTCTGTTAACTTTTTTTTTTAATCCTTGATCTCTCTTGTTAAATGTAAGTGGGATGAAAGCTGGAGTCTTATACATATTTTACTAGTATAAACTGAGCATATTTAATAGGCCTTCTATACCTATTTTTGAATTAATTAAACAAATGACTAAGTTGATAAAAGCAGAAAATATTCTGATACCATTGCAGGGAAATTTGCATGCCAGACAGATTGCATTGCTAAACAATGCCATGGAGGCAACCAGCTGGGGGAATGGCCTGACTGGAGTTCTGTTTCTGGATAGCTGTAAACCATAAGGAGGTTGGATTCAAGACTAGAAAGACTGGAAGGAAAGGAAACATCCAGAAACTATTATACTAGCTATAGTAAAAGGGAACAAGCATCAGAGTAAGGATTGTGACTGCCTAATTAGAGAGGAGGAGACAGGGACAGATACAAGAGCAAGATTTGGTAACTCATTCAACATGTAGAACAAGGAAGAGTTAAAAAGGACTTTTTTGCCCCTTCTGGGGCAAATAAATGAGGACATAGTGATTCCAGGGCTATTTTCAATTTACAACACTGACAGACATCCAGAAGATGTTATCCTTTTGGAAAATCAGCTGTTGAGTTCAGGAGAGAAATAGGGCTGCAGACCCACACCTGACAGCTGAATAACAGATGTGGGTCCAGGCTTCCACCCCGTAGCCATCTTGCCAGGACAAGAGCATCTCAGGAGTGGCCAGCGATTCAGCAAAATGCATGATTTATTGCAGTCACTACTCTCTTGACTACATCATTTTTTTTTTTTCAACTGACAGAAGAATTTAAGCTTCTTAAGCTCAAGATATGCAGGGTGATATCCCATCCTATACCTCCTTACCCCAGCAGGTCACTATTTCTTAATGCACAGTCCTGCTCAGCCAGGTACATCCCTGTAGTTTCTCTTTTCTCTCTCCTTGGTGCAGAGCTCTTTAAGTTCAGCTGCATTTACTTGACACTTTTGCATGACTTCTTCTGGCTGGAGACATTGATTCTGTTCCCACTGTTCTTTGCTCTATGCCATACATTCCTTTCTAGTCAACTGTATTTATGCACAATTGTGCTATTTATTGCTTTGTTCAAACCAGATATTACATCTCTATGTATATATAAAAAAGAAGTCTTGCAAAATTTTGAAGAAAAGCATTGGTGTGAGACACTGATGTACCCTTAATGATATTGGTAATCAGCAGTATCAAGGACTGAAAAGTCATGGGGTAGGGCTGTCTTAATATAGCAGGTGGGATACAGTCTCACTGTTGTTCAAGAGAAGTTAAAATAATTCTGGCCTTCTTTTACTGACTTTGAGTGGCATGATATTTCTATGAAATGGAAGTGAAAACCAAGCAAGGCCATGATCAGAAGTCAGAAATGGGTGAGTTTATAAATTAAGAGTATGGAAAGTGAAAAAAAAAGCCAGCACAGAGTTAGGAAAAAAAAAAAAAGAATAGAATTAATGAATAATTATAATGCTAATAGCTAATATTTATTATCCTTTACTATGGACCTGGTATAGATCTAATCACTTTATAGATGTTATCCTTTTAAGATTCAATAGTGTCTGATTCTTTTATTTTTTTTTAAAGATTTTATTTATTTATTTGACAGAGAAAGATCACAAGTAGGCAGAGAGGCAGGCAGAGAGAGAGGAGGAAGCAGGCTCCCTGCTGAGCAGAGAGCCCGATGCGGGACTCGATCCCAGGACCCTGAGATCATGACCTGAGCCGAAGGCAGCGGCTTAACCCACTGAGCCACCCAGGCGCCCCTGTCTGATTCTTTTAATGTCCATTGGATTGTGGAGAATTCAAGACTAGAAAGATTAAGTAACTTCTTTAAAGTCACACAGCTAGTATATAGATACGACTATTGGCTGTTGGACTTTACATTTCGAAGCCTTTAGTCAGTATGCTAAAGCAAAGGTACACAGGCACACACACACAAACACACTCAAGTTTCAAGAAGAAAATGAAAGGCAGGTGTTTCAGATGCTGCACACAATCAATGAATATAACAGGGAAAGAGGTCACTAGGTCTGGTAATTAAAATGTCATTATTAATATTTGAGAGACAATATTTTTTAAACAGAGGGGAAGGTAGAGATCTGATTGTGTCCTATAAAAAAACTTTTTTCTATTAATGGGAGCTTTTAAGAAAGCTAAAACAAATACTGAACCAAATATTCAATTCAGATTCTCAGTTGACTTTTTTTTTTTTTAAAGATCTTATTTATTTGACAGACAGAGATCACAAGCAGGCAGAGAAGCAGGCAGAGAGAGAGGGGCAAGCAGGCGCCCTGCTGAGCAGAAAACCCGATGCGGGGCTTGATCCCAGGACCCTGAGATCATGACCTGAGCCGAAGGTGGAGGCTTAACCCACTGAGCCACCCAGGCACCCCTCAGTTGACTTTTCATTCCAAATTTTCATACATGCAATATGCAAATAAATACACATTGATAAAGTTGTAGTTGATGAATATCTTTCAGAGTACTTTAATCTTAATGATTATAGGCTGGCTATTTTAAGCTGCATGCTAAAGGGCCAGTATTCTGTATAGAACAAAGTTTAAAAAGAATAACAAGTATTTCTTCAAAAATAAAAGCTAACACTGTGTGGAAGTTCTACCATCTATCTTAATTTCTGAGGTCAGAAGCTAAATTCAGTTGTAGTTCAAGATTTGGCAATAGAATAACCTTATAGGTGAGCTGCTCCAGTCTCTAACATAACCTTGTATGTTTCTCAGTCTAAATGTTAACACTTTAAGTAATAAAACCTTGTATCTTTCGTTAGACTTTTATTATAATAATTATTTCTCAAAAAAATAAATTCCCATTCATTTTGGTTGTGGGGAACTTTTAAAACACAGTATCTGTTTTTTATTCCAGTTGGTAGTTTATGGCACATAGAATAAGCTTAAATGTCATTGGACATACATTTACATAAAATTCAGTTGTATTTCTTTGGGGAAATGTGAAAGATTCGTTGGGTCTTAAATTTGCAGAGGGTGCTGGTTCTCCAAGACAACAGTAATGGCAGATAGATTGGGTTTTCTACTCTGGAGCTCCCCATAGACTCCTGCTATAATGCAGAGTGGAATAGCTGCCTTGGAGAAATTTTCTTGCTAAAGTGCTTATATCTATACTTAGTTACTTGTAGGAAACTCGGCCATGAATTATAGAATATAGAAATTTAAAAGAATATCCTAACATGAAACTATATTTTGAAGATTTAGAAATATATATAGAAATAGAAACATGTTTTATACCAAAATCAGTCATTGAATAAAACGAAACTGGGCAATGGTTTAAAAATGGGCATACACATAGAATATTTCCAACAAAAATTACCTATTGGTGGCAACAAATAAGTTATTACTTAACTCGTTGGAAGCTTGAAGAGCCAATGTACAAACCTTTTAAACTCTCCAGGACTCAGGGACACCTACATGGCTCAATCAGTTAAGAATCTGCCTTTTGCTCAGGTCATGATCTCAAGGCGTTGAGATCAAGCCCCACATGGGGCTCCTGCTCTGTGGGGAGCCTGCTTCTCGCTAACCCTCTGCCTGCTGCTCCCCCTGCTTGTACTTTTTTTCTCTGTGTTAAATAAATAAAATCTAAAAAAAAAAAAAAGAAAGAAAGAAAAAGAAGGAAAGAAAAGAAGAAGAAAAGAATACCTTCTACGGCTCCATGGAACGAAATGTAGAAGACTAAGTAATGAGCATTTATTGCTTTGTTATTGATTGGCAGGTCTGGGGAGAAAAAAATCAAGTTATTATAAATGAATTCTGGCTTTTATTACATTCTAAGAAATTGTAATCTAATAAATCGCTAATTGAACATTTTATTCGATTGTGGCTCAGTGTCACATCCTTGATGATAATCTGTTCTTTGAATAGGCAACAAGCATAGACAATTGAAAGTATCATTTTAATGATTACTATAAAATAATGTTTTTTATTTCTACTTTTTATTTAGGTAGAAAATCTCACTGGCTTCAAGAACTTATTCATGTTCAGTTCCTATTTATTGACACAAAAATAGGTCACTTAGCTCAATGGTACATGATCAGGCTCAAAATGGGAGGTGCTGCTTTACTTGATTGCCATTTACAAAGGAGAATTCATTCATGTTAATAGTATCTTCATTGGATTCTCACCTGAGTGTAGCTTTTAAAAGTTATTGTTCAATTTCTTTTTCCAAGCATTTAACTCTTTTGCACTGTTCCTTCCTCCCCCTTTCCTCTACAATATATATATATTTGCATAAATATGGTTTGTAGCTTATCGACTACTTATCTACTAAAAGCAAATAGCTTCCCTCTTTAAACCAATTAACCACAGGGTCACAAATAATATTTATTGCTCAGTGGGTTTATGCTGGAATGTCATTTTATCTTTACCATGCATCAAATTCTATACTTCAGTTTTCCTCTTTAAAATGTTTTTCCTTTTTTTTTTCAGTATTCCAAGATTCATTGTTTATGTACTACACCCAGTGCTCCACGCAATACGTGTCCTCATTAATACCCACCACCAGGCTCACCCATCACCCCACCCCCTCCCCTCTAAAATCCTCAGTTTGTTTCTTGGAGTCCACAGTTTCTCATGGTTCATGACCCCCTCTGATTTCCCGGAATTCATTTTTCCTTTCCTTCTCCTAATGTCCTCCATGTTACTCCTTATGCTCTACAAGGAGTAGATATAGTTTCTCATATACGTTCAGTTCAGTATATGATCTTCTCTGCTTGACTAATTTCACTAAGCATAATCTCCTCCAGTCCCATCCATGTTGATGCAAAAATTGGGTATTCATCCTTTTTGATGGCTGAGTAATATTCCATTATATATATGGGCTGTATCTTCTTTATCCATTCATCTACTGAAGGGCATCTCAGCTCTTTCCATAGTTTGGCGATTGTGGACATTGCTGCTATGAACACTAGGGCACAGATGGCTCTTCTTTTTACTACATCTATCTCTGGGGTAAATACCCAGTAGTGCAATTGCGGGGTAATAGAGTAGCTTTACTTTTAATTTTTTAAGGAATCTTCACACTGTTTTCCAAAGTGGCTATACCAACTTGCATTCCCACCAACAGTGCAAGAGGGTTCCCCTTTCTCCACATTTATTGTTTCCTGTCTTGTTAATCTTTGCCATTCTAACTTGTGTAAGGTAGTATCTCAATGTGGTTTTGATTTGAATCTCCTTGATGCCCAATGATGATGAAAATTTTTTCAGTGTCCACTAGACATTTGTATGTCTTCATTGGAGAAGTGTCTGTTCATGTGTCCTGCCTATTTTTTGATTATCTCTTTTTTGGGTGTTGAGTTTGAGGAGTTCTTTATAGATCTTGGATATCAGCCCTTTGTAGTGTCATTTGTGAATATCTTCTTCCATTCCGTGGGTTGCCTCTTTGTTTTGTTGACTGTTTCTTTTGCTGTGCAGAAGCTTTTGATCTTGATGAAGTCCCAAAAGTTTATTTTCTCTTTTGTTTCCTTTGCCTTTGGAGATATATCTTGAAAGAAGTTGCTGTGGCTGATGTAGAAGAGATTACTGCCTATGTTCTTCTCTAGGATTTTGATGGATACCTGTCACACATTGAGGTCTCTCATCCATTTTGAGTTTATCTTTGTGTATGGGATAATAGAATGGTCAAGTTTCATTCTTCTACAAATAGCTGTCCCATTTTCCCAGCACCATTTATTGAAGAAACTGTCTTTTTTTTCTGCTGGGTATTTTTTCCTGCTTTGACACAGATTATTTGACCATAGAGTTGAGGGTCTATATCTGGGTTCTCTACTCTGATCCATTGGTCTATCTGTCTATTTTTGTGCCAGTACCATTCTGTCTTGGTAATATAGCTTAAAATCAGGTAATGTGATGTCCCCAGCTTTGTTTTTCTTTTTCAACATTTCCTTGGTGATTTGGGGTCTTATCTGGTTCCATACAAATTTTAGGATTATTTGTTCTAGCACTTTGAAAAATGCTGGTGGAATTTTGATCAAGATGGCATCAAAAATATAGATTGTTCTGGCCTGTATAAACATTTCAACAATGTTTATTCTTCCAATCCATGAGTATGGAATGTTTTTCCATCATTTTTGGTCTTCTTCAATTTCTTTCATGAATATTCTGTAGTTCCCCACATACAGATACTTTACCTCTTTGGTTAGGTTTATTCCCAGGTATCTTATCATTTTTGGTGCTATTAGAAATAGAATCAATTCTCTAAGTTCCCTTACTAGAGTTTCATCCTTAGTGTATATGAAAGCAACTGATTTCTGTGCATTGATTTTGCCACATTATAGAATTTCTGTATGAGTTCTAGTTATTTGGGGGTGGAGTCTTTCAGGCTTTCCATATAAAGTATCATGTCATCTGCAAAGAGAGAGTTTGATTTCTTTGCCAATTCAAATACACTTTATTTCTTTTTGTTGTGTGATTGCTGTTGCTAGGACTTCTAGTACTATGTTGAACAACAGTGGCAAGAGTGGGCATCCTTGTCATGTTCCTGCTCTCAATGGGAAGTCTGTCAGCTTTTCCCCCTTGGGGAATATTTGCTGTGGGTTTTTCATAGATGGGTTTTATGAAGTTGAGGAATGTTCCCTCTATCCTTATAGTTCGAAGAGTTATAATCAGGAAAGGATGCTGTATCTTGTCAACTGCTTTTTCTGCATCAATTAAGAGGACCATGTGGTTCTCTCTTCTCTACTGATTTGTTCTATCACATTGATTGATTTGCAAATGTTGAACCACCCTTGCATCTGGGGGATAAATCCCACCTGGTCATGGTGCATAATGTTTTAATGTACTGTAAGATCCTATTAGCTAGGATCTTTTGAGATTCTTAGCATCCATATTCATAAGGGATATTGGTCTGAAATTCTCCTTTATGGTGGGGTCTTTGCCTTGTTTTGGGACCAGCGTAATACTGGCTTCATAGACAGAGTCTGGAAGTTTTTCTTCTGTTTCTATTTTTTGAAGCATCTTCAGGAGAATAGGTATTATTTCTTATTTGAATGTTTGCTAGAATTCTCCAGGTCCTGGGCTCTTGTTTTTTGGGAAAGTTTTGATCACTGCTTCAATCTCGTTACTAGTTATTGGTCTATTCAGGTTGTCAATTCCTTCCTGTTTCAGTCTTGGAAGTTTATAGGTTTCCAGGAATGCATCCATTTCTTCTAAGTTGCTTTACTTATTGGCATATAGCTGTTGATAATAATTTCTGATGATTGTTTCTACTTCCTTGGTGTTAGTCATGATCTCCCTCCTTTCATTCATAATTTTATTAATTTGGGTCCTCTCTCTTTTCTTCTGGATTAGTTTAGCCTGTGGTTTATCGATCTTATTGATTCTTTCAGAAAACCACCTTCTAGTTTTGTTGATGTGTTCTACTGTATCTCTAGTTTCTATCTCATTGACCTCTGCTTTAATCTTGATCTTTTCCTTTCTTGTGTATGGGGTTGACTTAATTTGTTGTTGATTCTCCAGTTCTTTAAAGTGTAAAGACAGCTTGTATATTCTGGATTTTTCAGTTTTTTTAAGTGAGACTTGGATGGCTATGCATTTCCCCCTTAGGACTGCCTTTGCTGTATCCCATAGGTTTTAGACTGAAGTGTCTTCATTCTCATTGGTTTCCATGAATTGTTTAAGTTCTTTAATTTCCTGGTTGATCCAAACATTCTTGAGCAAGGTGGTCTTTAGCTTCCAAGTGTTTGAGTTCCTTCCAAATTTTTTCTTTTTCACTGTTTGAGTTCCAGTTTCAAAGCATTGTGGTCTGAGAATATGCAGGGAATAATCTCAGTCTTTTGGTATTGGTTGAGCCCTGATTTGTGACCCAGTGTGTGGTCTATTCTGGAGAAAGTTCCATGTGTGCTTGAGAAGAATGAGTAGTCTGTTGTTTTAGGGTGGAATGAGTAGTCTGTTGTTTTAGGACCTCATATATCTATGAGGTCCATCTATTCAAGTGTGTCATTCAAAGCTCTTTTTTCTTTATTGATTTTCTGCTTAGCTGACCTGTCTGTTGCTGAGAGTGGCATGTTAAAATCCCTACAATTAACGTATTCTTATCAATATGTCTCTTTATTTTGATTAACAGTTGTCTTATGTAGTTGGCTGCTCCCATGTTGGGAGCATAGATATTTACAATTGTTTGATCTTCTTGGTGGATAACCCTTTAAGAATGATGTAGTGTCCTTCTGTATCTCTGACTACACTTTTTCGCTTAAAATCTAATTTTTCTGATAGGAGAATCACTACCTCAGCTTCTTTTTGAGGCCCATTGGCATGAAAGGTGGTTTTCCATCCTTCCCATTTCAGTCTGGATGTGTCTTTAGGTTGTAGATGTGTCTCTTGTAGACAGCATATGGAAAGGTCCTGTCATTTTATTCATTCTTTGACCCTTTGCTGTTTTATGGGAGCATTTAGGCCATTCACATTGAGAGTGATTATTGAAAGGTATGTTTTTATTGATATCATGTTGCCTGTGTAGTTCTTGTTACTATAGATTACCTCTGTAAACTTTTGTTCTATGTCACTCTTGGGTTCTTTCTTCTTTTATAGAACTCTACTTAATATATCTTGTAGTGCTGGCTTGGTGGTCACATAATCTTTTAAACCTTGCCATTTTTGGAAGCTCTTTATATCTCCATCCATTTTGAATGTCAATAAAGTATTCTTGGCTGCATGCTTTTCTCATTTAGTTCCCTGAATATGTCTTTCCAGCCCTTTCTGGCTTGCCAGGTTTCTGTGGACAGGTCTGGTGTTATTCTGATGGACCTTCCTCTGTATGTAAGGAATCTCTTCCCCCCAGCTTCACTTAAAACATCTCTGAATTTATGAGTTGTGAATTTAATAATCACGTGCTTGGAGGTCTTCCTACCCTCGTTGGTCTTGGGTGGGGAGTGTCCTTTCTGCCTTTTAACCTAGGATTTGTTCAACTATATCTTCTAGTCCTCTCTATCTCTCTACCACCTCAGGAATCCCAATAATTCTGACAGTGGAATGTCTATGCATCATTTATTTCCCTAATTCTATTTTCATGGCTTCTAAGCTGTTGTTCCAGGCCTCCTCTTGATCCTTCTTTTCTATCAGTTTGTCTTCTAGATCACTAACTCAATCTTCTGCCTCCTTTGCCCAGCTGTTAGAGTATTTCAATTAGATTGGATCTCATTGATAGCATTTTTAAGTTATACCAGATCAGCTATCACTTCTGCCCTTAGAGATTCTATGTTGCCACTAATATCTTCTCCAACCTCGCCATTGCCTAGATAATTGTTACCCTGAATTTTATTTCTGACATATTGTTTATGTCCGTATCCAATAGTTCTGTGGTAGAGGTCAGTCTCTGAATTTTTCCTTTGTTGGGTGTTCCTTCTCCTAGTCATTGTGGTGAGAGGTGGTTGAGGGGATGCATGGCTGAGTATATCAACCATGATCCAGGCAAGGTACACCCTGGAAAGTTTCGGTGCAATCAGAAGTTACCACCAAAAGGAAAGAAAAAAGAGAAAAAAAAAAGAAGAAAAAGAAAAAGAAAAATCCCAGCCAAAATAAACCCCAAGAATAAGATTTATACAGTACAAAAACAAAACAAATACACAGAAACACTGACAAAAGTATAAGATGGAAAGGTGGTTATAAGCCTTCGATGTAGATGAGGAAGTTTATTTCAGTTCTTCCTGGGTGTATCTTGTTATCTTTCTTAAAGGACTCAACTTTCCAGAGATACAGGGAAATTAAAACTGGTATATATATAGGGGTAATATTGAATAGGGAAAAAGGACTATCTTGAAGCTTATATCTATATATATATCTATCTATCTATCTATCTATATATATATATTGTTTTTTTAAAGAAAAGAAAAAAATGTATTGTATGAAAGAAAGTTCAAGGTAAAAAGTTGTTATGGGATATATTGTATTAAACATCTAGTTGTAGTGGTAAGGAGGTTAAAAAAATAAAAGAATAAGAATTGTGAGAAAGAAAAAAAAAGTTGTATCTATGAAATATACAGGTTTTAGGACAATACCAAGAGCTTAATGTATTGTTTTCCCCTGATGTTGGGGTTTTACAGTTTTATGGGGACCCTGTGGTGGTTATCCTCTTGTTCTTTTGGCTTGTCTTCTGAGGGAGGGGCCTGCTGCATTGTTTTTCAGTCAGTCTTGCTTGGGCTGAGTAACCTTGTACCCTATCAAAGGGCTGGGCTCTATGGAAACCTGTTTTTCAGGCTTTTGTTCTCTGGAGGTTTTTGTTCTTTGGTGGCTTTTAGCACCTTTTCTGAGGGTCAGAGCAGAGTAAACTGTCAGCATCCAGACCTCTGCCTCAGGAGAAGCCTCATTCTGCTCCCCTCTGGATGGTCCAGAACACACAGACCTCTGCAAACTCTGCTGAACACTGCAACCTCCCACAGTCAGTGAGCACCCCCAACCCCATCTCAGTGGTTGCCCAAGGCTCTGCTTTTCTATGTACCCCCATGCCACTAAAACCATGAGCAATATTGGTCTAGGTGAGCCCGATCCAGATCCTGGTGGCTGCCGTTGCTGGGACTGCTCTCTGGAGTCCACACCTACGCTGAGTGCACTCAGACCTGGTGGTGGTGCAGGCAGCAGAAGGCTGAGGGCCCAGGGACCACCAACTGGAGCCCACACCCAACTCTTTCAAGCACAGGCAGGGATGCACCCAGCCCTAGGGGTGGTGCAAACAGTGGAAACCACAGGTCCAGGGGGGTTGGAGCCCCTGCTGGGATCTCTCAGGTATTGGTGCCAGCTGTGACCATCCTGCAACTGTGGGCTTAGGCCCATGCCCATGGCCACCCAATCCCACCAATTGCCCCTTAAGACCCTTTGTTCTTTTTGAGTGCTGTTAACCAGTCTCCAAGCTAATGCTAGTCCCCAAGCACAAGGCACTTTCATATTGGGGTATTACTTTCCAGCGCATCACTTCTGGTGGCACCCTCCCCCTTCTGTTTATCCTCTGATACCATTCCAAACTCTCCCACTCCACTGATGATCTTCTGCCCCCCCGCCCCCACGAGATCCAGAAGTGTATAATCTTACATCTTGGGCTGATTTCATGGATGACAGAGTTCTGGTAGATATTTAGCTCAAGTCACAGGACCAGTTGAAACAGGGTCTCCTACTCCTCTGCCATCTTGCCCCTCCCCCCAAGATGATTTTATTTCAAAACTTCAAGTAAAGTCTTTCATCATAATACTCCACTTGTCTTAGCTGAGCATGAATCTCACCATTATCTTCCATATGTACTAAAAGGTTATTTAAGAGTCAGTCCAGCCATGGGGTCTCAGTTTGTACCAGGAGACTCAGCAAAACTCAGTCCATCTTTTCTACCTCTTCCATAGAAGCCCAGTGTTGGTGTGCAGAAAACTCCTTTTTTTTTTCTTTAACATCCATATATGCTAAACAAAGAAATTCTTGTTAAACCCTGGAGGTATTTGCCAACTGTTGTATCTCTCTGCTTTTGTTAGCCCTGGTTCTGCTTAAACTACTTTCCTCTCAAAAATTCTGCTATGTAGTGTGATTCTTTTCCAGGAATGCTCTTGCATTTGTTTGTTGTAGTTTAGGTAAAATTAACTTTGAAAGACTCATCCCATAAATGTCCTTTTCTACATACTCTGGTTTTTATCATAGGCATTGGAAGAGACAGGTAGTCAGGCCAAAGGGAATTGTCATTTGGATAAACACGTCTAAAACATTTCTTTATTTAGACACATTTGTGGCTTTGTTCAGCATATAAAAGTGACTTATTACTGTGAGCTCAGAATATATATCACATTTGAAATTTGAAAGTACTTATCAGCCCATAGTCTGCTTCATCCAATATATCCATGTAATAGCCAAAGAAGCTTAGGGCAGTCACTTGAAGTTTGCTGTCACCAATTGCAGATGAAGTGACTGGGTAAAAGTGGGTTTTAATTCTGAATATCAGATCTGTAAGCTCAAATGAAATTCTGTAGTACCTGAACAACCCTAACCATTTATATAGCTTCATGACATTGCTAAATATACTGACTTATGAAAAAAAGGCACAAACTTATCCTCTGGTATTTCCAGGGTCTGAAAGACCCTCTTTGTCAATTTTTTGTGTTAAATGCCAGATTTTAGAAGATTATCATTAAAATATGTTCATAGTAAATAGAAGGAGAAAGACATAAAAGAATAAGAGCGTAGATTTTTTAATGAATAAAGTAGTGGTAGTAGGCCTTAAATATGAATTATTACACAGGGAAGAAGAATAATGAAGTAATAAAGGGAGAGAGAAGAGCAAAAAGGAGCCAGGACATTGGGTCTGGCTAAGGATGGGGTGCAGTTGGAAAGAAATGAACAAAGATCTTTCCAAAGAATGAGGAACATTCAACCTCTCATGTCAGTAATCATCCAAGTCCATGATCCAAATTTTATAACTTTTTCCAACCCTGACAACACAATTTAATCCTTTCAAATGGTATTACTTTAGAGGAAAACCAACTTTTGAAGTTTCTTTTTTAAGATCAATGGGTTTTCTTTACATCACTGTGCATTTTGAAAATGCATGGTCCATTTTCTAATCATGGACCTTGGAAAAGAAAAAAAGAAAAAGAAAACTTTAATGATGTTGAACTCTCCCCAGGGACATAGAGTACTTCATAGTTATGTCAAGGGAATAATCACATTGTACAATGTCTTTAATATCAAATATGATAATTATAAAATATCTCAAATATTTTTAAGTGAACATATTAAATGCATTTATTCCAACTTAATTTCTTCATCCTCAATTTTATATTTTCTATTCTTTGTTTAACTTCCTTGTGTCCAAATTCTGGAATATTTGCACTTTAATGCTCATAAACTTCACGAGACAACATTCTTGATAAAGCAGGATATAATATATTAAAAATCATGTCCCATTTATTTTTTTCTCTGCTTAGTCATGTTTTGTGTTCATTTTCATAACCCTCCTAAGGCTTAGATAGTTATTTTTGTACTCTAGGTTTTGGAAAAGAAAAACAAGGACAAAATGGTACCCAAGAAAATGAGTGTACATATTCATGTTCTCACCTGGGAACACTGTGCAGATCAATATAGAACTTTGAAAAAAAAAGGATCTGAGAAATGTGCATGAAGTATAAAGTGATAATAGTAATCTTGGTACAGAAGCTTCATTTGTATTTTAGTCATGAAAAATACCTTTATATGTGATTATGTATTTGGTTACCAAGTTGATCATAGACACAGATTAGTAAAGATTGCAGATTCTGACAAAGCATTAATAGAATTATTTCTGCATTACCTTTTCAGAACAGTTCCTGAATAATATTGATAGAATGCTACTTAATCTTTTTATCAGAGTTTGGGACTTGTAATTTGCAATAAAATGGCATACTCTTTCATCTATAAATTAAATATAATACTTAATGTACCATCCCAATCTGAGGACACCAAAAGGGAACAATTAAGTTGTAACTGTGCAGAATGCTTATCCCCAGAGACTTGGGTAAGAAGACCAGATTGGCTCTGGACTAGAGAGAAAAGATGTTACATTCAGGTAACAACATTGTTGTTTGATGTATTATTAACTGATGCAGAGTGATACAATAGAATTCCAGAACAATCTTAGTTATGTACTTAGAAAATAATTTCTTCTACTTGAGCATTTATTGTCTGACAATTTTTCTGCTATCTTCTATCAATGGGAAAGACCTATTTGCATGTCACTAATTCTCTTTATGTGTGCCTTTATGGCTTTTGCATTTTACATGTTGCTTAAGAATGTTCTGCCTATTTCAAAGTGTCACAAGTAATATCCTGTATTTTTAATATTTTTTGTTTCTAAAATAGTTAGCTCTTTAAACTTTTGGTGGGAGGAGCTCATTTTCAAAGTAGCAAAATAAGATGACTTGGAGAGAGAGGACAAAATGAAGGAGATGACATTCTATGCAATTCTATCTGGACCCCAGTATTTTGAAATTTGTCTCTATATGAAAACACTTTTATTTGATTATGGGAGCTTACTAGGACAGCACCGTGTTCTGGAGAAGGAAACTAAAAATTGCTAGGGAGCTGAAGATTGGGTAAGGGGGCACAATATGCTACAGTAGTAGCACATCTCCCCACAAGATGGCGTTCATGGTTTAGTAGTTGGTTTTAATTAGTCTATTCTAAATCTAACATTGTTGACACTACCAAACACAAAACAGATAGAGGAAAGTTGCATATTGTGAGTGTGATTTAATTTTCTATAGTATCTCAAAATCTAGTGTGTTTTCAACAGATACATACCTTTTTTTCACCTCTCTGATACTGAAACATTGAATTAGAATATTTAGGGAGTACATTATGCAGACAGTAAATACTCCTGCAGTGTCCTCTTGGTTGCATGCTGTTTGGCAAGTACTACCAGGGCAGTCAGAGAAATGGAATGAATAGGAAGTGGGTCACCGATTCTAATCTTGAATGTGGAAAGGGAGAGAAGACAGGCAAGATAGCAATCAGAAAGTGAATCAAAGCCAACAAGGGCAAGACCCAAGACCTTAGACTAATAGGTGGTAGAGTTCACTCCTGAGCTCTGGTTTTTAGCTCTGATTATTAATGAATAAGATTTGGAAGACAAAACTGTTCTTAGATGCTTTGTTTGGAATCATCATTGATTTATTCCCAGTTTCCTATATTCTACTTCTGACTGACAAGACTGACTCAGATATCAAAGTAACTTATGCCTGCCAGTTGACATGAATCGTCAGACGGGGTTGATGGCAAAGGAAATTATTCAGGATCTGATATTATACCTGACTACCATTGACTGGTATCCCCAATAAGAAATAAATATGGATCCTACATCATGTTCTATTATGATAATTTAAGGTGAAAACCATGAAATTTGTCTCTGAGTTCGACAAAATTTGGATATTTTCATATTATTTCTTAAACTGTTATACTTTTTTTCTTTTCCATTAAACAATGGGACTATATTAAATGGCAGCTATTCATAAAGTTTGAAATTCTCCAGTCTATATGTAAAATAACATTTTAAGAAATTTTATATTAGAGAATAGCATCCCAATGAGTACTGTTTCAGAAGTTGTTGTTAGTTAATGTTGATTTAGTAATTTCCAACAAATTTACTCATGGTTCTAATATCTAAAAAAGATTGATTTTCAATAAATATATCTAATGTATATGCATATGAAAATGCAGTCTATATAGCACATTAAACTTTGAAAATGCATTGTCTAGATTTGAAACATTCCTGAAGAGATCAAGAAATGCATTAATCTGCCCTCTTTTGCACTTACTATCTGGCAAAGCCTGTATCTGATACAAGATAATTAACTACAGGATATTTTCTCTAACCAAATCTCAAGTTGAGAAATTGCTTAAATTTTAATGAACAAATACTATCCTCATTAATTCAATGCAGAGAATCTTACCTAATGAATAAAACACACATTTCTTACACTGAAATTGAAGGTCACTCTTCAATCTTTCGTTCTAAAACAGTTTTTTACTGGTTGCTCTCCTTTCAGTTTGTTTTTTTGACCGAACTCTGGCTCTGACAGGCTTTTAGCTTTACTAGAACTAAATACTACTAACCTTTCTATCCTAGTTATTTTGTATGTTTGACTATTTTCTGCTTGTTTAATGCATCTTTAGAGTCTCCTTATATTAGGGGTTTTTTTTGCTTTGTTTTGTTTTGTTTTGTTTTAATATATGGACATGCACATGCTAATAAGGTCTTGACCAAAGCTAGGGACAATGTAATAAATAGATCACTGGTCTTTAATTAAGACTATAGATATGTATAAAAATTAAATTGTTTTTTTTGGAAGTGCCCTAAATAAAATTATTCTCCCATAAATAGTCCTCTTTCCACCAAGTCCAGAAATATGCAAAATGGATCATCATTCCTCTAGAATGGTCATTAAACTTCCCTTTACCAACCCTCGGATCTTTGGCTATACCACTTTTTTCATGCTTTCTATAACCCCTTAATGTCTTTAAAATTAGTCTCCTGTTTTCCCAGTCTCACTGTCTTGCCTGAATCGAGTCTTTTAACTTTCCTTTTTTAATTCTTACAGACATTTTGCTTTATTAACTACAGGGTTTTTATTTGTAATATAGGCCATATGAACTTCATTTCCATATATACATAAAAGTATATTTTCCAAAATAGAAATATGATCATATGATACCAAAATTATTCAGTAGAACCTCACCTATTTTTTTTTTAAGATTTTATTCATTTATTGGACAGAGAGAGAGAGATCACAAGTAGGCAGAGAGGCAGGCAGAGAGAGAGGAAGGGAAGCAGGCTCCCTGCTGAGCAGAGAGCCCAATGCGGGGCTCGATCCCAGCACCCTGGGGTCATGACCCGAGCCGAAGGCAGAGGCTTTAACCCATTGAGCCACCCAGGCGCCCCGAACCTCACTTATTTTTGTTGTAACCTCCAAATGATTTAGCATAGAGTCAGGTGATTTCAATCATTTTAGAACTTTATCTGTCAATATGCATGCATCCTGTGAGAGAGAAATGTCTTCAGAATATCCTGTACCTCCAAGATTTTACACATACTATTGCCCTATTTTTCACTGCTTTATCCTCTGTCAGATTGCTAAACTAAATTAGTGTTCGCTAAGCATCATTGATGCTTATGTTAACTTATCAATTACTTTATTTTATATGAGTTATACCAACATTCTTATTACACTTTTCTTGGAGTATGTTCATTTTTTAAAATTTTGTCTTATTCTAAACAAAACATGTGGAAACTAATGGCTTAAAATAAAATAAAAAGTTCTTCTGTTCATTTTGGAAAACTGGTATTACACTGGAATTTAAATTCTTGAAATTAAAAAAAAGGAGCTACTGTAAATATACCCAAAGACTTACAAAGATGTACATATAGATTAAAGAAATGGAAGATAATGTAAGTATAGATTAAGGAAGTAGAATTTATAGAGTTTAAAACTATAATACCTGAACTAAAAAATTCACTGAATGGGTCTACGAGCAGATTAGACTCTACGGGAAGAAAAGGTCGGTTAACTTAAGGATATAAGAATAGAAACTATTCAAACTGTAGCACAGAGAAGAAAAAAAAAAGATAAGAAAAGACATTTAAAAAATTTCAGTGAACTGTGGGGAGATACCAAGGGTTTCCATATTTCATGAATTGAAGTCCCAGAAGGAGAAGAAAGAGTAGGAGTAGGGCAGAAAGAAATAAGTTCAAGAAATAATGCTACCTTTTTTCCCCAAGTTTGACAAAAACTATAAACTCAACTATCCAAAGATATTAATGAAATCACAGGAAATAAATATGAAACAGACCACACCTAAACACACTATAATAAAAACTGGTGAAAAAAAATCATTACAAACATGATAAAAGCAATAAGGGAAGAAAAGACACCTTCCTGTAGGAAATAAATAAGCAAATTACAGACCCTTGATCAAAAATGATGAAAGTCTGAAGTCAGTGGAAGGAGATCATCAAGGTGCTGAGAGAAAATTCGAAATTGATAACCTAGAATTCTCTATCCAGTAAACTACAAAAATAGGAAAAATAAAACATTGAGGTTACGTAACAGAATTTGTCTCTAATGGATCTGTACAATATGAAATGCTAATGACATCTCTTCAAGCTGAAAAGAAAAGAATTGGAACAGAAATAGCATAATAATACGAAGTACTTTATAAATACAATTTTAGGAGTCCATTTCCTAATTTTTGAAATTTCTTTAAAAGATAAGTGACCGTTGAAAGCAAACATAACAATATATTTTACTTTCTAACATAAGTAATGGTAAAAGTATAAGAAAAAAATTAAACACAGAAGAAGAAATAGAATTGCGCTATTTGTAGATCTTCTACATTTATGTGAAAAATAGTGTAGATAGTATGCAAATATTACTAGGAAGTATACTGTGTAACTTAAAAATGCATACAATAAACTCTAGAGCAACCACTAAAAAATGAAAATAGGATAAACCAGTAATAGAGAGAAAACGGAATCCTAAAATATTTTCAATTGCCAAAAAAGGAAAATAGAAAAAAAAAAAAAAAAGAAGAACAGAGTGGATGGGAAAACATACAAAACAAAAAAACAAAATGGTTAGTCAAAATGTAATAATAAGTAAATAGAAATGATCTAAATAATCCAATTAAAATTTAGAAATTGTCAGATATAAAATAAGACTAATTACAGGCTATTTAAAAGAAATAGTATTTCAATATAAAGATAGTGATAGTTAAAAAGTAAAAGAATTAAAAGTTAAATCTTGAAATATTGATCAACTACCTCTATGCTAGCTATATTAATATCAAAGTAGACTTCATAAAAATCAATATTACCAGCAATAGCTATATAAAATATATTTATACTATTCAGATTTAATAAGATTTTTGAAACATAAATACATAGCTTCTAAAAATTTGAGAGAACTTTTGGTCATCATATTTATACATGTTTTGTGTGTCTCATTCTCTTTCCATTTGGGAATCCAATTTTATGTATATATGTTAGACTTTTTGTCCCATAGATTTCTATTTCTTAAGTTGGTTTTTTTTTAAGATTTTATTTATTTATTTGACAGACAGAGATCACAAGTAGGCAGAGAGGCAGGCAGAGAGAGAGGGGAAAGCAGGCTCCCTGCTGAGGAGAGAGCCTGATGCAGGGCTCGATCCCAGGACCCTGAGATCATGACCTGAGCCAGGCGCCCCTATTTCTTAAGTTTTTGTTTTCTACAGATCTAGTAATATTAAACCATGTTCATATTAAACCATGTTCATATATAGTAATATCTATTAAACTATGATACACTCCTTTGTCATCTCCATTTTGATCTCGACTTCATCCATTGAATATTTAATTTCAGGTGTCATATTTTTCAGTGCTAAAATTTCCCATGTGCTCCTTTTTAAATTTTCTTTCTCCTGATATTTTCTATAATCTTCATGGTGAGCGTATTTTCTTTACCTCTTTTATGTTTTCGTATCATAGACATTGTGAATAATATAATGTGGAGACTCTTGACTCTGCTATATCCACAAAAGAATCTTGATGTTTTGTTTTAGGAAACAACCAACTTGTATAGAGTCAAACTGCAAACTTCATTGCTTGGAAAGGAGTTTAAATCTCTGTTCATTATTTTTTCACTGCTATCAATCTATCTTGGAATTCCGTGATGTAAGAGTCAGCCAAAATCAGAAAGATTTCTTAGGTAGAATATGTAGCTCCTTATCAGGTTCCTTTCTTTTTTTTTTTTTTTTCCCCTGGGACTTGCTCCCTCCTTTCCAGAGCTGGCTCAGGTCATAATTACATTATGAAGTAGTTATTATATACCCTTTCTACAGAGCAATAAACTGAAGCATGTAATAATTAAATAATTTGATTGTGTTAACACAAGTAAAACAAAAGTTTTTAAATTAAGGGTTTTGTGATTTCACAAGGCCCCCAGGCTTCTAACCACCATATTATACAGCTTAATGTATATGAACACTAGATAAATATTTTAGATTCTAGGGTTGGGAATTTTCCAAGAATATTTTGGGAAAATTTATCAGTATGAGAGACTCCAAAATTCAGGGAAAATACCATCAATTTCAAAATTAACTTCTTGAAGGCAGACTGACTTTCTACGTTTTATAAGATTCTGGTTATCTGAAATAGTGAATTGAACATGAAAGAGGCCTAGGAAAGCAATATATTAATTACAAAAATCAGAAAACTTTGTAATCTTCTGTAAAAAGACTAGTGTTTCATGAAAAGATCTTGGGTTTTATGCTCTATCATTTCCTAAGTGTGTGGGGCATTGAATAACATAAAATCCTCCATTTTTTGAGGTAAATAAAAAGACTTAATAAAACAGCATAAGAAGGAACAAGTGTCAAGGAAGAGATTTTCCACCAAACTGCTCCCTTCCTGCAATTTATATAGGAGAGAAAAATCTTGAATTAATCACCAACTGATTTCTTCCTCAATACCACTTTTGGAGCAATTTTGATTTTATATATGTCTCTGGAGACTAAGTAATAGACAATAGTTTCCTGAATAATTCCTGGGCAATGCAACAAAGTCAGGGGTAAAAATAAGGTCAGAGAAAAGAAGAATGAAAGTTGAAATGCAATCAATGTTTTGTGGAAAACAATGCCATGATTGGAACTCATTGAGTATAAAAACAGATTTGAGAATAAAAAGATTAAGTCTGAAAACACAAAGAATTCTTATTTTAAATAGAAAAGAAAAATGAAGAAAATGATTACAGTGTTAGCAAGGGAAGAGTGTGTTTATAGGGATGAGGTAGATTAAATTATATAACTGAGAAATAAGTAGTTAAGTGTAAGGTTTCTGTCTTCCACGTGTGATTTTCCTGTTTTGGTTCTTAGATATCTATTGACCTGTAACATATTTGAAAATCACAATAAATCATTACTGTTCTCTTTACCTTCTGGCTAATATAACATCCCTCCTCTTAAAATCCCCTACTATATATTCTTTTGAAAATGCAAGTTGAAAAATACGTGTCAGTATGTATAATAGCCTTATGGAGACTAGTACAAAACAGAATCTTTTTAGTATTTTTCTCATTTGAAGCCATGTATTGAGTGTTTCTATGGCCTAATACTGATACAGTTATTTGGAATAGATTGATATACTGTATCTTACTGCCAAATAAAATTTGATCCTGTTGTCCTGTACAAGTATTATAATATTCTTGAACAATTTTACATTATATAGTATTAGCACTATTATACTCTAGACATAAATATATTTTTTCCAAAAAATCTGAAAAGATATTATATTTCTATAAAATCCTTTTATGGTTATCCCTCAAAGTCATGAGTTAGGCAAGTAGTCATATTTCCTCCCATTGTTTTCTTAATATAAAACCAGAAACTTTTTACATGCAGGCATGACTGGGTAGCTCAGTCTGTTGAACATTTGCCTTTGGCTCAGGTCATGATCCCAGGGCATCTGAAAGCACAAGAAGGAGGAGGATCCTTGCTCTCTGACAGATGACTAAATAAAATCTTTAAAAAGTATACTTTTTATATCATACAACATTTTAAAAAATATATGTATTGATACTAATCTACTTTTTTTAGAAATTAAATTTTTTTTTTTTTAGATTTTAAATTTATTTGACAGAGAATGAGAGAAAGAGAGAACACAACTAGGCAGAGTAGCAGGCAGAGGGAGAGGGACAATCAAGCTCCCCATTGAGCACAGAGCCAGATGCCAGGCTGAATGCACTGCTTGATCCCAGGACTCTGGGATCATAACCTGAGCTGAAGGCAGATGCTTAACTGACTGAGCCACCCAGGTGTCCCTGATACCAATTAATCTTAATCTACAAAGGGAATGGCTCACTCACAAGTTGTTTAAATTGATTTAATTTCTCATTGAAAGTTTTGGAATTAAAAATAATTAAAAATTTTCTTGAAGACACAAAATTTCATTTTCTTAACATGAAAAATTAATTTTAAGCACTCAATAAATTAATATTATATTATAAGGAGCATTTATTCAATGAACCCATAGCTTGTTAGAAATATTTTGCCTAAACTTCTGTTTACTGAACCACCAGGGATATTTAAGTTCTAATTTAACACTTGAAGCATATTTTTATAAAGTGTAAGTGATGATAAATTAGAAGATATAAGAAGGGGTAGGGAGCAAAAGAGTAGATAAAAACTTTGAGAAGCAAATATTTCTACTTTTAGATAAATATGACAAATTACCAGTTGAGATGATTACAGCCATAAGATTACATGAAATTTCAAAGACTACATTATAATAAACAATATTGTAAAGATGCCCCAGTTTTGTTTCAATGAGCAAAAATATCTATTAAAAAAGATTTTCTGGGTTTTTTATTATTGTTTTGCAGCTGTTGTGGATATGGTGGTAAGTTGCCTTAATAAATTTTTATATAATTATTTTATTTTTATTAATTATTTTTATTAACATATATTGTATTAGCCCCAGGGGTACAGGTCTGTGAATCATCAGGCTTATACACTTAACAGCACTCATCATATCACATACCCTCACCGATGTCAATAACCCAACCACCCTCTCCATACCCCTCTCCCCCCAGCAACCCTCAGTTTGTTTTGTGAGATTAAGAGTCTCTTATGGTTTGTCTCCCTCCTGATCCCATCTGGTTTCAATTTCTCCTTCCCTACCCACCAAACCCCCCACACTGCCTCTCAAATTCCTCATATTAGAGAGAATATATGATAATGATCTTTCTCTGATTAACATATTTCACTTAGCATAATACTCCCTAGTTCCATCTACATCCTCACAAATGGCAAAATTACATTTCTTTTGATGGCTGCATAGTATTCCATTGTGTGTGTGTGTGTGTGTGTGTGTGTGTACACATACATATACACTACTTCTTTATCCATTCATCTGTTAACAGACATCTTGGTTCTTTCCGAAGTTTAGCTATTGTGGACATTGCTGTTATAAACATCTGGGTGCACATACCCCTTCTGATCACTACATTTGTATATTTAGGGTAAATACCCAGTAGTGCGATTGCTGGGTCATAGGGTAGCTCTGTTTTCAACATTTTGAGGAACCTCCATGCTGTTTTCCAGAGTGGCTGCACCAGCTTGCATTCCCACCAACAGTGTAGGAGGGTTCTCCTTTCTTCACATCCTCGCCAATATCTGTTGTTTCCTGACTGGTTAATTTTAGTCATTCTGACTGGTGTGAGGGGGTATCTCATTGTGGTTTTGATTTGTATTTCCCTGATGCTGAGTGATGTGGAGCACTTTTTCATGTGTTTGATAGCATCTGGATGTCTTCTTTACAGAAATGTCTGTTCATGTCCTCTGCCCATTTCTTGATAGGATTATTTGTTCTTTGGGCGTTGAGTTTATTAAGTTCTTTATAAATTTTGGATACTAGCCCTTTATCTGATATGTCATTTTCAAATATCTTCTCTCATTCTATCTGTTGTCTTTTGGTTTTGTTGACTGTTCCCTTTGCTGTGCAAAAGCTTTTGATCTTGATGAAGTCCCAATAGTTCATTTTTGCCCTTGCTTCCCTAGTCTTTCGTGATTTTTACAGGAAGAAGTTGCTGCGCCTGAGGTTAAAGAGGTTGCTGCCTATGTTCTTCTCAGGATTTGGATGGATTCCTGTCTCACATTGAGGTCTTTCATCCATTTTTGAGTCTATATTGTGTGTGGTGTGAGGAAATGATCCAGTTTCATTCTTCTGCATGTGGCTGTCCAATTTTCCCAACACTTGTTGAAGAGACTTTTCTTTTCTCCACTGGACGTTCTTACCTGCTTTATCAAAGGTTAGTTGACCATGTAGTTGAGGGCACATTTCTGGACTCTATATTCTGTTCAATTGATCTATGTGACTGTTTTTGTGCCAGTACCATACTGTCTTGATGATTATAGCTTTATAATAGAGCTTGAAGTCTGGAATTGTGATGTCACCAACTTTGGCTTTTTTTTCAACATTCCCCTGGCTATTTGGGGTTTTCTCTGGTTCCATATAAATTTTAGGATTATTTGTTCCATTTCTTTGGAAAAAAATGTTGGTATTTTCATAGGGATTGCATTAAATGTGTAGATTGCTTTAGGTAGCATAGACATTTTCACAATATTCTTTCTTCCAACCCATGAGCATGGAATGTTTTTCCATTTCTTTTTGTCTTCCTCTATTTCTTTGATGAGTACTTTACAGTTTTCTGAGTACAGATTCTTTGCCTCCTTGGTTAGGTTTATTCCTAGGTATCTTAAGATTTTTGGTGCAATTGTAAATGGGACCAACTCCTTAATTTCTCTTCTTTCTTACTGTTGGTGTACAGAAATGCAAATGATTTCTGTGCATTGATTTTATATTCTGACACTTTACTGAATTGCCATATGAGTTCTAGCAGTTTTGGAGTGGAGTCTTTTTGGTTTTCCACAGAAAGTATCAGATCATCTGCAAAGAGTGAGAGTTTGTCTTCCTCTTTGCTGATTCAGGTGCCTTTTATTTCTTTTTGTTGTCTGATTGCTGAGGCTAGGATTTCTAGTACTATGTTGAATAGCAGTGGTGATAATGGACACATCTGCCATGTTCCTGACCTTAGGGGAAAATCTTTTTCCCATTGAGAATGATATTTGTTGTGGGTTTTTCATAGATGGCTTTGATGATATTGAGGTATGTGTCCTCTATCCCTACACCTTGAAGAGTTTTGATCAAGAAAGGATGCTGTACTTTGTCAAATGCTTTTTCAGCATCTATTGAGAGTATCATATGGTCTTTGCTCTTTCCTTATTAATGTATTATATCACATTAATTGATTGATTTGCAGATGTTGCACCAACCTTACAGCCCAGGAATAAATCCCACTTGGTCATGGTGAATAATCTTTTTAATGTACTGTTGGTTCTTATTGGCTACTTTTGGTGAGAATCTTTCGCATCTGTAATCATCAAGGATATTAGACAGTAATTCTCCTTTCAGATGGGGTCTTTGGTTTGGGGACCAAGTTAATACTGGCCTCATAACATGAGTTTGGAAGGTTTCCTTCCCTTTCTATTTTTTGGAAAAGTTTCAGGAGAGTAGGTATTAATTCTTCTTTCAGTATTTGGTAGAATTCCTCTGGGAAGCCATGTGGCCCTGGGCTCTTGTTTGTTGGGAAATTTTTGATGATTGCTTCAATCTCCTTACTGGTTTTGAGTCTGTTCAGGTTTCCTATGTATTCCTGCTTCAGTTTTGGTAGTTTATACATCTCTAGGAATGCATCCATTTCTTCCAGATTGTCAAATTTGCTGTCTTATAGTAGCTCATATGTTCTTTCTTTTTGTCTTTTTTTTTCATTTTATTTTATTTTATTTTCATTTCTTTTCAGTGTTCCAGCATTCATTGTTTATGCACCACACCCAGGGCTCCATGCGATATGTGTCCTCCATAATTCTAACCACCAGGCTCACCCAGCATCCCACCCACCCTTACCTCCAAAAGCCTCAGTTTGTTTCTCAGAGTCCACAGTCTCTTTTGGTTTGTCTCCCCCTCCAATTTCCCCCAACTCACTTCTCCACTCCATCTCCCACTTATTGAAGAGACTGTCTTTTTTCCATTGGATATTTTTTCCAGCTTTGTCAAAGATTATTTGACCATAGAGTTGAGGGTCCATATCTGGGCTCTTTAATTTGTTCCACTGGTCTGTGTGTCTGTTTTTGTGTCAGTACCATGCTGTCTTGGTGATCACAGCTTTGTAGTAAAGCTTGAAATCAGGCAATGTGATGCCCCCAGTTTTGTTTTCTTTTTCAACATTTCCTTAGCAATTTGGGGTCTTTTCTGGTTCCATACAAATTTTAGGATTGTTTGTTCCCGCTCTTTGAAAAATGCCAGTGGAATTTTGATCAGATGGCATTGAAAGTATAGATTGCTCTAGACAGTATAGACATTTTAAGAATGTTTATCCTTCTAATCCATGACCATGGAATGCTCTTCCATCTTTTTGTGTCTTCAATTTCTTTCATGAGTGTTCTATGGTTCCTCAAGTACAGATCCTTTACTGCCTGAGTTCTGGTAATTTGGGGATGGAGTCTTTTGGGTTTTCCATATTAAGTATCATGTCATCTTTGAAGAGAGAGAGTTTGATTTCTTCTTTGCCAATTTGAGTACATTTTATTTCTTTTTCTTGTCTGCTTCCTGTTGCTAGGACATCTAGTATTATGTTGAACAAGAGTGGAGAGTGTGGGCATCTTTGTTGTGTTCCTTATCTCAAAGGGAAGGCTATCAGATAGATTTTATGGAGTTGCTCTCTGGAGGTTTTTATCTTTGGCGGCTTTTTGCCATTTTTTGGAGGCTTAGTGGCTAGAAAAGTGCGTCTGGACATCTGTCTCAGAGAAGCCTCAGTCTGCTCTCCTCTGGTGGTTCCAAACACACAGACTCCCCCTCTGCAAAATTCTTTAATCCATCAACTTCCCATAGGCAGTGCATGTGTCCCCAGCCACTATCTCAGGGGTCACACAAATCACCCCTTCTTGTCTCTGCACCCCCATGCTTCTAAAACTGCAAGAGATACTGGTCCATGGAGCCCACTTCCAGTGGCTGCCTTTCATGGGACTGTGATAGACCAGAGATAGTGCAGTGAGATTTTTAAGCCTGGACCTGGTATGTTCAGACTCTCAACTGGTCCTAGTGCCCAGTGGCTAGCACACAGACAGAGCACTCTCAGGCATGGACAGGGACACAGTTCAGTCCCCAGTCATGCAGTGCACATGCAGAGTGCAAAAGGCTATGGTTCTAGAAAGTGACATCAGGTATACAAATCAGACTTACTTACACGTGGAGGGTGCCTGACCCAGTGCTGGTGCAAGTCCTGAAAAGCCAGCAGTTCAGGGACCAGGGCCTGGAGGTTTTGCTGCACTCTCTCTGGCATGGGTGATCTCCAGCAGTGGTCATCCTTGGTCCATGGCTTTAGGCCCATGCCCATGACCGCTTGATTTCACTAGTTGCCCCTTAAGACCTTTTGCTTTTTTTGAGTGCTTTTAACCAGACTCCAAGTTAATGCTGGTCCCTAGTCACAGGGCACTCTCATATTGGGGCAGTAGTTTCCAAAGGGTAGCTTCTGGTGGCTCCCTATCCCTTCTGTTTATTCTCCGATATCAGTCCAACTCCCATTCACTTTACCTCTCAACTGGCGTCTTCTGTCCCCATAGAGATGCAGAAGTGTATAATCCTACATCTCAGGCTGATTTCTTGGGTGTTCAGAGTGTTCTGGTAGGTAATTGGCTCACTTTAGGGGACCAGTTGAAACAGGGTTTCTTACTTCTCCACCATCTTGCCCTTCCCCCCATGTTCTTATAATTGCTTGTATTTCTTTGGTGTTGGTTGTGATCTCTCCTGTTTCATTCATGATTTTATTTATTTGGTTTTTTTTCTCTTTTCTTTTTCATAAGTCTGGCCAAGGGTTTATCAATTTTTATTAATTCTTTCAAAGAACCAACTCCTAGTTTTATTGATTCATTCTTTTGTTCTTTTGGTTTCTAGTTCATTGATTTCTGCTCTAATCTTTATGATTTCTCTTCTCCTGATGGGTTTAAGCTTTCTTTGCTGTTCTTTCTCCAGCTACTTTAGGTATAGGGTTAGGTTGTGTACATGAGAACTTTCTTGTTCTTTGAGAAAGGCTTGTATGGTATATACTTCTCTTGGGATCATCTTTGCTGTGTCCCACAGATTTTGAACAGTTCTGTTTTCATTTTCTGATGTTTCCATGAATTTTTTTCAATTCTTCTTTAATTTCCTAGTTGACCCATTCATTCTTTAGTAGGGTGCTCTTTAGCTTCCAAGTGTTTGAATTCTTTCCAACTTTCCTCTTGTCATTGGGTTCTAGCTTCAGAGCATTGTGGTCTGAAAATATGCAGGGAATGATCGCAATCTTTTTGTACAGGCCGAGACCTGATTTGTGAACCAGGATGTGATCTATTCTTGAGAACACTCCATGTGCACTAGAGAAGAATGTGTGTTCTGTTGCTTTGGGGTGGAATGTTCTGAATATATCTGTGATGTCCATCTGGTCCAGTGTGTCAGTTAAAGCCTTTATTTCCTTGTTGATCTTTTGATTGGATGATCTGTCCATTTCAGTGAGGAGGGTGTTAAATTCCCCTACTGTTATTGTATTATTATTGATGTGTTTCTTTGATTTTGTTATTAATTGGTTTATATAGTTGGCTGCTCCCTTGTTCGGGGCATAGATAGTTAAAATTGTTAGATATTCTTGTTTGACAGACCCTTTAAGTATGATGTAGTGTCCTTCCTCATCTCTTATTATACTCTTTGGCTTAAAATCTAATTTATCTGATATAAGGATGGCCATCTCAGCTTTCTTTTGATGCCCATTGGGATGGTAAATTGTTTTCTACCCCCTCACTTTAAATCTGGAGGTGTCTTTGGGTCTAAATGAGTTTCTTGAAGACAGCATATTGGTGGGTCTTGCCTTTTTTTATCCATTCTGATACCCTGTGTCCTTTTATTGGGGCATTTAGCCCATTTAAATTCAGGGTAACTGTTGAAAGTTATGAATTTAGTGTCATTGTATTACCTATAAGGTAACTGTTACTGTATATTGTCTCTGTTCCCATCTGGTCTACTACTTTTAGGCTCTCTCTTTGCTTAGAGGAACTCTTTTCAATATTTCCCATAGGACGGTTTGGTGTTTGCAAATTCTTTTAATTTTTGTTTGTCCTGGAAGCTTTTTATCTCTCCTATTTTCAATGATAGCCTAGTTGGATATAGTATTCTTGGCTGCATATTTTTCTCATTTAGTGCTCTGAATATATCATGCCAGTTCTTTCTGGCCTGCCAGGTCTCTGTGGATAAGTCTGTTGCCAGTCTAATATTTCTACCATTGTATGTTACAGACTTCTTGTTCCAGGCTGCTTTCAGGATTTTCTCTTTGTCACTAAGACTTGTAAGTTTTACTATTAGATGACAGGGTGTGGACCTATTTTTATTGACTTTGAGGGGTGTTCTCTGTGCCTCCTGGATTTTGATGCTTGTTCCCATTGTCATATTAGGGAAATTATCTAATATAATTTGCTCCTATATACCTTCTGCCCCATTCTCTCTTTCTTCTTCTTTATTCTTTATTCTAATATTAGAATATTATTCTTTATTCTAATATTGTTTCATCTAATGGTATCACTTATCTTTCAGATTCTCCCCTCATGGTCCAGTTGTTGTTTGTCTCTCTTTTCCTTAGCTTCTTTATTCTCCATCATTTCGTCTTCTATATCACTAATTCTCTCTTCTGTCTTATATATGCTGGAAATAAGAGCCTCCATTTGTGATTGTACCTCATGAATAGCTTTTCTGATTTCAACTTGGCTAGATTTTAGTTCTTTTATTTCTCCAGAAGGGGTTTTCCTAATATCTTCCATGCCTTTTTCAAGCCCAGTTAGCTCCTTGATAATCATCATTCTGAACTCTATTTATGAGATATTACCAATGCCCATATTGATTAGGTCCCTAGCCCTCAATACTACCTCTTGTTCTTTTGTGGTGAGATTTTCCACCTTGTCATTTTATCCAGATAAGAAAGAATATATGAACTAGAGAATAAAATACTAAAATTATGGCAAAGGCCCCAGAAAAATGTATGCTAACCCAATCAGAAGAGACCCAAAATCAGGGGGAGAAAAAAGGGGAAAAAAGAAATAAATATTAAAAAATGAGATACTATATTTAGTATCTTATTTTATATATATATGTGTGTGTATGTATATATATGTGTATATGTATATATACATATATATGTGTGTGTGTATATGTATATATGTGTACACACACACACATATATATATATAACTGGTGAATAGAAAAGAGCCATCCACTTAATTTTGGATGTATTCTGGTCTCTTAGAAAAAACTAACTCCCCAAATTTTAAAAATAGAAACTTTTATATATACAAAAATAAGGGTAAATATTATGAAGGGATAGAATATGAATATAAAAATGAAAATTAAAAAAAAATTCTTAAAAAGGAATTGATAAGTACCCTGGTTGGAAAAAGATAAAAAGTGAAAAAAGGAGAGAATGTGAGAGGCTGGAGACTAGAACAAAGCCATGTGCTAGATTTAGAGTATATTTTTATCTATTAAAAGAAATTGTATCCCAAAATTTTAAAGAAAACAAAAACCCACGGGGCGCCTGGGTGGCTCAGAGGGTTAAGCCTCTGCCTTTGGCTCAGGTCATGATCCCAGGGTCCTGGGATCGAGCCCTGCATCAGGCTCTATGTTCAGCTGGGAGCCTGCTTCCTCCTCTCTCTCTGCCTGCCTCTCTCCCTGCTTGTGATCTCTGTCTGTCAGATAAATAAATAACTAAAATCTTAAAAAAAAAAAACCCTATATGTATACAAAAAATAAGTTTAAATACAATGAAGGAATAAAATATGACTATAACAATGAAAATTTAAAAAGATTTTAAAAATCTTTTTAAAGTTTTAACTAGCTTTAAAATGTTTTAACTAGTTGTAAAATGTCTAAAGAGAAAAGAGGAAAAGTTAAAATAATAGAATAAAAAAATAAAATGAAAAAATTAACTTTGAAAGACTGAAGGATCATGGGGGGAAAGCCATGAATTTTACGTGTTGCTTTTCCCCAGCTCTGAAGTTCCACTGTTCTTGTTGTTAGATAACTTGTTCTTGGCTGGATGTTCTTCCTGATCTTTTCAGGGAGGGGCCAGTTGCAGTGAGTCTCAGATGTCTTTGCATGAGAAGGAATTGCACCATCCTTACCAGGGGCCAGGCTAAGTGATCTGCTCAGGTTTGTTCTTGGTAGCTTTTGTTCCCTGAACACTTTCCATATAGCTTTGGAGGACAGGAATGAAAATGGTGGCTTCCCAATTTCTTGCCTGGAGGAGCCAAGAGCTCAGCACCACACTCCTCAGTGCACCTTCAGAGAAAAGCAGTCAATCCCTCCCATCTCCCTGGTCTCTGGCCACAATCTGAGCTGACCTGGCCCATGATTGAACATTTTGATCTCTGGTGCATGGCCCCATTTGGAGTCTCCAAACCCAGCATATCCCTGCCACACATTCCTGCTCCACTCCTCCCAGAGGAGGAAGTAGAGGGTCTCTCAAGATTTGCCACCTGTGAGGTCCTTGCTTGAAGAACAGTGGCCCAATTGTGCCTTTGATCATGGTTTAAGGTAAACCTGCTATGAGAGCTTACTCACCAGCTCCATCTTTATAGTTGGCTTCCCCACTCCAATACCTGGGAGCTCTGCCACACTCAAACACCCTGTGACCCCATGGCACCTGAGACTACTCTGTCCCCACGAGGGCTCCACCCCCTGCTTAGCCTCTGGAGTGATGTTCCTCAGTGGAGCAGACTTCTAAAAGTTCTGATTTTGTGCTCCATTGCTCCACCACTTTCTGAGAGCTGGCCCCACCCCCCGTGATCTATCTTTCCATCATTTCAGATTTACTTCTCTGCATGTCCTACCTTCTCAAAAGTGGTCGATTTCTGTTCCTAGAATTGGTGCTTTTCTTCTCTTGTAGGTGTTCTGAATGGTTACCTTTTTTTTTTTTTTTTTAAGAATGACCTAATTTCAAACAGAAAGGAGCTATGAAAGTGAAAGATTTAAGAAAAAGTTGAATTTTTAGAGAACATAGTTGTTGTTTTAAGCAAATATGTTAAACAGTTACATGTTCATCATCTTTATCATGGTGGTCATTTCAGTAGTGAACAAATATCCTCAAGTATCAAACTGTACACTTAAATTATGTGTGGTTAAATGTATATCAATTATATCTCAATACAACTACTAAGAAAACAAAACAGGCACAGTGGAGTCTCACTTTAATATAAAAGTTTCCTGAGGTCTTGGCCATTAAAAAGGACCTTTGGTGCCTTTCAAAAAAATCTCATCAGTCACTCATTTATAAAAATCTCTTGGCCAGTTTTATTTGGAATTACACATTGTAATAAATAGTCTTATAATGAACTTGCAGTGAGTGAATGAATGCTCATGTTCATTTTAGTATATTTTCATACAGTCTATATTGTCTTCAGGGTAAGTCAGGAACTCTAATGATCTTATAACAAGTTCATGTTTATGGAAGTAATTTATAATTAGCTGGATAATGTAAAATCAAATTAGCCAAGGTATAAATTGGTAATAAAACTAAAATTATTTCATTTATAAAATATTTTAAATTATTAAATGCAAGTGGAAATAATCAGTAAAAGGACACTACTGCTTAGAATTAAAGAAATCTGGAGAATACTGAGAATATTTCTTGGGGATGTTCCTTAAGATGACCAGTTAACATTGGACTACAGGCAATTCTTAATTAGTTTTCTCCTTTTTGCAGGAGTTGCATAAAGAACTGGTCTTAATGTATCACCTTAGTTTTAGGAAACTATTATACTTACATACAATGCCTCATATGGGCATTAGAGAAAATGGGAATATAACAACAAAAAAAAGGGTCTCGAAGACAATAACTCTGGTTGTAGATCAAAGAATAGATAAGTATGGCCTTAAAATAATTTAACTTACACAATGGACACCTTATATAAGTGTTAGAGAAATAATTTCTGAGATATTATGTTAATGGAAATAATTTAATAACCAAACTACGTATTAGACTTAACTTCCCATTTTATTATACTAAAAGTGATTATATGTTGGTCATTCCATATAGTTTCTTGTGATATTTGAGAGTAGGGTCTGGACCACTGAATTAATGATACAATGTGTCCCAGCAGAAAACCAATAGGAAAATAGTATATTTAAACAACTCTATAAACCAAACAGACCTAATAGACCAGCCAAAAACATTCTGTCCAAAAACAGCAGATACACATTTTTAAGTGTGCACAAAACTATCCTGAATAGGTCACAAATAGATGACAAAACAAGTCTTAACAAACTTGAGAAGTTTGAAATCATTCCAAGTATCTTTACTAATTATAATGGAATGAAACTAAAAATCAACAATAAAATGAACACGAGAAATATCATGAATATATGAAAATTAAATATACTCTTGAACAAACACTGGACCAAAGAAGACCTCAAATGGAAATTAGAGCATAGGTCTTGACAAATTGAAATGAAAATATAGCTTATCAAAATTTATGGGATACAGCAAAAGAAGAATAAGAATTTTATAGTACTAATTCCCTACATTTAAATGGATGACAGATCTCAAATTACAGCCTAACTTTACTTTTCAAGGAACTAGAAAATAAACCAAAGAGTAAGCCCAAACTTAGCAAAAGGAAGCCCAAACTTAGCAAACTTAGCAAAAGGAAGGAAATACTGAAGATTAAAGTAGAAATAAATAAAATAAATAACAGAAGACTAATGGAAAAAGTTGTCCAAAAAAGTTGGGTTTTTAAAGATAAATCAGAAAGCATTTGACTAACCAGATATTTTTTTGAATGAGACAACTCAAATACGTAAAAATCAGAATTGAAAGAGGAGACATTGAAAATGAGGCTACAGAAATTTTTTAAAATATTAGGGACCATTGGGAATAATTAAACATCAATAAATTGGAATGTTTAGAAGAAATGGATAAACTCTTAGAAATATACAAATTCCCAAAAATGAATCACAAAGAAATAGTCTGAAGAAACCAGTAACAAATAGATTGAATCAGTAATCAAAAACTTTTTCCAGTTGGAATGCCTGTTGGTGGCTCAGTCACTTAAATGTCTGCCTTTGGTTCAGGTTGTGATCCCAGGGTCCTGGGATTGAGTCCTACATCAGGCTTTCTGGTCAGCTAGGAGCCTGCTTCTCTCTCTCTCTGCTCTCCACCTCCTGCTTGTGCTCTCTTGCTGGCTCACTCTTTCTCTGTTAAATAAATAAATAAAAACTTAAAAGAAAAAAAAAACCTTTCCAATGAAGAAAATCCTAGTACCAGATGGCTTCACAGATTAATTATATCAAATATTTAAAGAATTGATGCTAATCCTTGTTAAACTTTTCCCAAAAATATAGGACACTGAGGCCAGTATCATCTTGATATCAAAGACAAAGACATCACAAGAAAACTATCAGCCAATATGCTTGATGACCATGGATGCAAAAATTCTCAACAACATATAAAAAAACATAATTCCACAGTATGTTGAAAGAATTGTACCTTTCTTATTCCTGGAAATTGTACCAGACTTATTCCTGGAATAAGATGGTTTAGCATATCTTAGTCAAGTAATGTGATATGCCATAGTAACAGAATGTAGGATAAAAATCATATGATCATCTTGACAGTTGCAGAAAAATATGAAAAAATTCAACACCATTTCAGGATAAAAACTCTGAAAAAAAAAATCATCCTAGAAGAAACTTACCTAAACACAATAAAGTTCATATATAAAAAACCTGCAACTAACATCATACTGGATTATGAAAAACTGAAAGCTTTTCCTCTGAGAAGCAGGGATGCCTACTCTGACCACATTTGCTGTTTAGAAGTCCTAAACAGAGCAATTAAGTTAGAAAAATAAAAAAATACATCTAAATCATACAGGAAGATGTAAAATTGTCTGTTGAAAATGTAAGATTTGATATGTATGCAGCCTTAAAAATTCCACAAAAATACTAATATTTTCCTAATAAAATTTTTGTATTAGTACTAATAAATGTGTTGGGTCACAAAATACAAAACCAGTATACAAACATAAGTTGTGTTACTATATGCTAACAATGAACTATGTGAAAAGAAAATTGTTAGTTTGTAATTTGAAAATTTTTTTGTAATAGCATCAAAAACAAATACTTAGAAATAAACTGAATAAAAAATGTGAATTACCTGTACATTGAAAACTATAAAACATTGACAAAAGAAATAAAAACAGAAATAAATAGATTGGCATGCCAGGTCATGGATAAGAAGAATTAGCATTATTAAAATGAACATACCACTCAAATTCATCTTCAGATTTTGCTCAACCTCTATCTAAAACAAGTGACATATTTTACAAAAATAAAAAATAAAAAATTCATATGGAAACAGAAAAGACCCAGATTTCTCAAAACAATTTTGAAAGAACAAAGGTAGAGTCATTGTGCTTCCTAACTTCAATATATATTATGAAGCTGTGTAATCCAAGCAGCAGGATATTGGAATTAAAACAACAACAACAATAACAACAAACAACAGCAAAAAAGCTATATATAGTCTAATGGAACAAAATAGGGCCCAGAAATAAATCCACACGTATATGGTCCGCTGATCTTTGATGGCAGTTCTAAGAATACACAATGAGAAAAAGGTAATCATCAATAAATGATGTTGAGAAAATTGGACAGTCACATACAATAGGATGTAATCGAAACTTCATCTTACACCATATGCAAAAATTAACTTGCAATGGATTAAAAATTTACATGTAATATCAGAAATTGTAAACTCCTAGAAGGAATAAAAGTGGCATTGGCAATGATTTCTTGTAGGTAAAACCAAAGGCATAGGCAACAAAAGCAAAATTATGCAAATGTGACTTCTCAAACTAAAAAAAATTCTGCAAAGCAAAAAAAAAAAAAATTGAAAAGGTAGTATATGGAATGGGAGAAAACATGCACAAAGCATACATCTGTTAAAAGATTAATATCCAAAATATATTGAAAGTACAAGTTAAGAGCAAAAAAAAAAAAAAAAAAACTTAATAACCCAATTTATAAAGGGGCAAAGATACTAAATAGACTTTTTTCTGATGAAAAGGCATACAATGGCCAACAGTTATTGGAAAGTTCTGAACATTACTCATCATTAGGGACCATGCAAATCCAAACCACAGTGAGATAACACTTGCTAAGATGACTAATAAAAAAAGAAAGACAGGTAACAAATGTTATAGACTAAATCTTTTTATTCCCCTAAATTTGTATGCTGCAATCTAATCACCAGTAGATGGTATTTAATGATGCGGCCTTGGGAACATGATTGGGTCATGAATGTAGAGCTCTCATAAATGGAAATTGCTAAGGAAAAGAAAAAAAAAAGGACCCCAGAAAATTCCCTTGTTTTTTCCCAGTCTTTGAACCAGGAAGCAGGCTCTTACCAGGGCCTGAGTCAGCCAGTACCCTGATGACCTTGCAGAAGCAGGAGAAATAAATGTTTACTGCTTATGCCACTCACTCTATGGTATTTTTGTTGCAGCAGCCCAACCTGATAGACAATAAGGGATGGCAAGTTTTTGGAGACAAAGGAACATTTATATCCTTCAAAAGAATGTTTGTTGGGGCAGCCACTATGGAAATTCAAGAAATTCAAGTTCAAGTGCCATATGATAGAACGATTCCACTTCTGGGTCTACATCCAAAGGAATTGAAAAAGGATCTCAACATGATAATCTACATTTTTCATGTTTGTTGCAGCATTAGTCACAATAGGCAGTAAGCATGGAAGTAACCTCAGAGGATGGAAGAGTAAAGAAAATGTGATATTTATATAAAATGGAATAGAATTCATTCTTTAAAAAGAAGGAAATTCTAACAATTGTGACAATATAGACTAACTTGGCGTAAGTTATGGTAAGTAAAATACGCCAGTCACAGAAGGACAATTATTCACAGACAAGTATTCTTGACGCAAATAATACATTATATGTTAATTAAAAATAAAAAATAATAAATTGAAAAACAAGATGAGTCACAGAAAGAAAACTGATGGGGTCAAATCTTCTCTTATGCTAACAGTGAAATGTGAGTAAATAAACCAAGGAAAGTTGAAGGAGAAAAAAAAGGACAAATAGTACATGATGCCACTTATATGACAAATCTAAAATAGACTTATAAAAGAGAGTAGAGTGGTGGTCGCTGGAGCGGCTGGAGAGAGCAGAAAACAGGGAGCTATTACTCAAGGGGTACTAAGTTTTAGCTATGCAATATGAATAATTTGGAGAGATGTATTTTCCAGGATAGTGCCTATAGTTAACACTCCATTACATACTGAAAAGTTGGCCAAGAGGGTGGGTAGTACTTATGTTAAGTGTTCTCAAACACCAAAAAAAAAAAAAAAGAAAGAAAAAGAAAATAAGTGAAGAGAGTAGGATAAAACTTTTGGTGGTGATGGATAATTTGATGGCATACATAAATATATATACCTTTTTGTATGTCAATCATACTTTAATAAGTTGATTTAAAAATTTCCTTGTCCCTAGGGATGCCTTGGTGGCTCAATTAAGCATCTGACTTCAGCTCAGGTCATGATCCCAGGGGCCTGGGATTGAGTCCTGGGGCAAACTCCCTGCTCCATGGGGAGTCTTCTTCTCCCTCTGCCTCGACCCCTCTCCTTGTGTTCTCTTTCTTTCTCACTCTCTCAAATAAATAAAATCTTTTTTTTTTAAGATCTTATTTATTTATATGCCATAGAGAGAGCATACAAACAGGGGGAGCAGCTGGCAGAGGGAGAAGCCAACTCCCCTCTGTGCAGGGAGCCTGATGTGGGATTTCATCCCAGGATCCTGGGATAAATGACCTGAACTAAAGGCAACCACTTAACCAACTGAGCCACACAGGTGTCCGCCAAATAAATCAATAAAATCTTAAAACAACAGCAACAACAACAACAAAAACTCCCTTGTTCTGAATGTGAGCCATGAAATTGTGATAACTTCCATTTGTCTCAAATTAACATATAAATATGAACCTCAAAAACCTACCTTATGGTGCTTTTAAAAAGTGTTACAGAACGGTTCCAGAACTGATCCAAGGGAGCAAACAGGCAAGAATGACTGGAAAATTATTTGTAAAACATACAGCTATGGAGGAGACATGAGTCCAGATGGTACAAGATATCATAAAGGCCCCATATGAAGAACCTACTGAGAATGGAACAAACAGTGAGCAAAGCAGAGCATTGAACACTGCGGTAGAGCTACTACGTGAAAGTGATGCGTTCTGAAATTAAGAAGGCCTACAAATCAATGGGGGTACTGATGCATTATTCATCCATTATGTTTGAAAAATGGCTAACTGAAAATTTTCTAAGGGATTCTTTACTCCACAAAATAGCATTATTGACCTTTTTTATGTAGAAAATACCATTATTGAATATGAATAAAACTTACATGAATTAATTCCTACAAAACATGGTGAAAAATTAATACTTATCTAGTGATAGAACAGCTGCATTCCTAAATAACTATCAGAAATAAAGAAATACAGAGAATAGTTATTTACAAGGCTAGGTAACAGGGTGGTTTTGCTATGAAAACAATTAAAAAGTAATTTCCATTTATAATTATGAAAAATAGTCATTAATACTTACAGAACATAAATATCCTGATAGCAAACCTATGCACCCCTAGTTATATTTGTTAGAACATCATAATTTATCTCAGTAATCACACATTAATGTCAAATCCAGTCTTACAAATGGGCCTCATAAAGCAAGGTGCTTTCTATTGGAGCATTTTAATTGGAAACATGATGGACTACTCCTTATCTCCTGGTAGATATAATAGAACTGCAGTATGTTAGGCTTATTTTTAAAACTCTAGAGAATTTTAATATGCATTTTTTAAAAAAGTTTCTTAGTGATTAAAATTTAAAGCATGACAGTTGAAAGCAATGTACTTATCAAGGGTCTTATCATCTCAATGAGAAATGAAATCAACACTTTCGAAATTCTAGATAATTGGAATTTATTTTGCTTCCCCCCCCAATATGAGAAACAGTGGGTAACTCACTTAAAATAGCAGCTTTTTTTTGTTATTTGAAATTATTAGTCTAGATAGGCAACAGATATTTTCATACTGCTAAGGTAATTACAGGTTGTATTCAATTTTAACTTGTCACTAATAACAGCCTTGTATTCCATGGGTCAGTGTTGAAATGTATAAAAGATTTTTTTCTCTGCTTTCAAAATTGCCAAATGCACACACATGAAAATACCAAAAAAATGATAATTTATATCCCTTTATTTGTTTTCTTCCTCTTTTTTTCCTGCTTAATATTGAGAGCACAGAGTATTTCATAGCTATAAAGAACATCTCAGGAAACTGATAGCAGAATTCCTTAGAATTAACTTTCTTTTTACAGGGAAAGAGTGTGAGTTTATTTGTCTCAGGAAGATTTTTTAATTGAAATTTTAGATTATAATCTTGATGGATTCCTGCTTGAAAAGGTAATGAGTTCAATGGATTAAAAATAATAGTGATTTTGTCCTGAAAGTGAAGTAATAGATTTTCCATGTTTAGATGGAATTTGGTTTTGGTAGAGGGGTTAAGTGACTATAGCACTGATTTAAAGAAAAGCAAAGAAAGAAGCCGATGCATTAGCCTTGTGTATTTGCCCCAAGCCTTTTTTCCCATTACTAAAATGAAATGGAATAAGAACTCAAACACACAGCCTGTGAATTTGGATGGACTTGCTCTATTACCCAAATTAGTTCTCTTTATTTCCTTTGGTTTCATATTTTAGATTAGCTTTAAGGGCCGCTGGAAACTCCTATCGGCCTGTTTTAATGTATTCTTCTACAGCAATTGAATACCTTGGCTCATATTCTCCAACAGCAAGGGAACTCCTATTAGGGACCTTGTGAACTAGCAAAAGATTTCCCTGGCTTAAGAGAACGAGAGACCTTTCTTATAACTGACTGAAAATTTTGGCTTGCTCTGACTTAGACCCATCCTAGGATAATTCTTAGGGTCTGGAGACTATGAAGATTTAGTATTATGAGCTGAATTTAGATGTTTAGCTATATATCTAATTAGATATTTAGAATATGTCAGTAATGTTAGTGCACTAAACAAGCTACAAAAATGGTCGTTGTTGTATTCTGCTGCTTTCCCACCCATACTACACTGTTAAAATTAACTTTTATGTTTTATTCAATTAAAAAAAGCTAGTAGTACTTTCTTAGGACGCCTGGGTGTCTCAGTCAGTTAAATGTCTTCCTTCGGCTCAAGTCATGATCCTGGGGTCCTGGGATTGAGTCCTCCATTGGGCTCCTTGCTCAGCGGGGAGCCTGCCTCTTCCTCTGTCTGCTGCTCACCATATTTGTACTCTCTTTCTCTGAGAAATAAGTAAATAACATCTTTTTAAAAAAAAAAACACTAGTATTACTTTCTGATTAAATGAAAGTGATATCAGGATACTTTGTGTGTAAGTATAATTTACTAGATAAATTAATAACAGATACTAAGCCTACCATTACATCAATCCTAACACATTCCAAATCCAGCCCCTTAAAATCAATTTGCCCCAAGATAACTCTCTTCAAATATTGGAAATGTCAATCCTTGACATCTCTCTCATCCTGACATCAAGTCCAAATACTTTTTTCCTGCTAACATATTCTAAGTGAAATATTTTAAAGAAATCTTTAAAAGAAAAAAATCTTTAAAAGAAAAAAAATCTTTAAAAGAAAAAAATCTTTAAAAGAAAAAAAAAGAAAAAGGAAAGGTAGAGTTTTAAGATACCAGAGTATAGTGAAAAATAGAATTTTGTTAATTTGTTGAGGTTTATATTTTTCTCAGAATAGAAAACCCTTATAAGCTAAAGTAATAGCCAGAATTTCACCAGCCGCATGGTACAACAAGGCACAAAGAAATCTGACTGGATTGATATGCCCCCGTATCACTGGTGTGGTCAGACCTGTGTATTTGCTGAGTATCATCCCAGCTTATGAATTATATAGTATACCGTACTTTCAGATGAGGTGTTTGCCTTGTTTTTGTCATTTTAAGCAGGCTACTGTCAACATCTCCCCTACTCCTGTTAATTGCAGTTATTTTATTTTATTTTTTTTAAAAATTTTTATTTAAAAATTTAAAAATTTGGGCGCCTGGGTGGCTCAGTGGGTTAAGCCGCTGCCTTCGGCTCAGGTCATGATCTCAGGGTCCTGGGATCGAGTCCCGCATCGGGCTCTCTGCTCAGCAGGGAGTCTGCTTCCTCCTCTCTCTCTGCCTGCCTCTCTGCCTACTTGTGATCTCTCTCTGTCAAATAAATAAATAAAATCTTTAAAAAAAAAATTTAAAAATTTTATTTTAAAGCAGAGGCTTTAACCTACTGAGCCACCCAGGCGCCCCTGCAGTTATTTTAATTAAATCATTTCTTCTCCCACAGTCCTGTATTAGGGATATGCTGTGTGGTAAAAATCAAATGACTTTCCTGAAGTCATACAGAAAAAGGGAGCATGTAAATCTGTTAGAGACGGTGTGTAAGAGAGGTGTGCTAAGATTGTCATGCTGATGGATCAATCCAGGAAACATTCTGAGGGAGGGTCGGTCTTCCAGTAAATATTTGCAATACTTAACTATTAACTACTTCTCTAGAACATAAATACAGGTAAAGCGTCTGAGGTTTAGTGATTCTGAGAGTAAAAGAATAACAATAATAACTGTGAATATTTAAAACTTGCATTCTTGGCTGCTTGAGAAGAAATGCAAAGTCCAATGCAGGACAGCCATACAAAATCCTTTCAAACAAGTGGAGTAATAATAAATACATCAATAACAGTAAACAAAATAGCTAAGAACTTGTTAATAAATACTTTTTATTGCTAGACTTTTTTCTCTTTCTCTTGATTCATAGCATTTACATTTCTCCTTTATAGCATTTATCGGATTGAGAGTGAACAATGTTCAAAAAAGAAAACAGGCCTATCTGTGTAACTATGAGCTGAAACAATCAAGTGATTTTTTTTTCAAAGAAATGTGAGTCACTGTTCAAGTGGCTAAGAGAATATGGGAGCAGATGCTGAAATAATAAACATCTTGCATTATTTCATTTAGAGGAAGCTGTAGAAATACCATCATAAAATAAAGTACTTGGTGCACTCAGAAATATGTCATCCTCAAACAAATGCCTTTTTTATTGCTAGCAGGAAGAACACAGATGGCTTGGTCTGCTCATTTTGGTATTTATTAAAATAAATTTACTAAAGAGCAGGTAGGTGCCTCATTATTTTCAAGATACATTCAGTGTTGCAGAAATATACTGAAATGTCTTTCATAAAGGCTGCCCAGGACCCGTATGACATTGTCATCTATTATGAAGATGTTGGAAAGAAAAATTATTTTTTCCCAAGTAATTCTAATAATCAGTATGGTTAAAATATTTTGACATTTTCAAATGGCACCAAAGTGAGAAGTACTAAGAAAAGTTTAAGGAATAAGTCACCTTACTCATTCATTCTTTATTACCAAAAAAAAAAAAAAGGCAGGATTATTTATTTTAAAATTTTTACAGAGTCACAGGCTTAAAGAGGATTTTTTTCAGTTTTTATAAGGGAACCAAATTTGGGGGGGGGGGGGGGGGAACTTCCGTTGCCTGTCTGGCTTGTCAGTGTTTCAGTATTGCTCTGACTAACAACCTTGGTTAAAAAAAAAAAAATGCTTCTTTACTTTTCTCATAGGTGTATCTTTCAACATTATATCATCATATCTTTGATTTTTAATAAGTTGTTATAATACATCCAGGTAATTTTTATTATTTTACTTAAAAAATAATGCCACTTTTGAAAATAAATGTATAGGAAAAAAAAATACAAACTGGTTGCTTCAGAGCTTTAATCCACAAAGTTTTCCATTTCTATCCTGGGAAATATAAAGCAATAGTTGATAAAAATTCACTGTTGAAAATAAGAATAGTTGGGCGCCTGGGTGGCTCAGTGGGTTAAGCCGCTGCCTTCGGCTCAGGTCATGATCTCAGGGTCCTGGGATCGAGTCCCGCATCGGGCTTTCTGCTCAGCAGGGAGTCTGCTTCCCTCTCTCTCTCTCTGCCTGCCTCTCAGTCTACTTGTGATTTCTCTCTGTCAAATAAATAAATAAAATCTTTAAAAAAAAAAAAAAAGAAAAGAAAATAAGAATAGTTGAATAATAAATCACAAATATACTTCAGTTTGAATTTGTTTAGATAATTGCCTTTATTCCCCGTTTCCAAGTCAATGTACATACTCAAAAAACAGTTCCTATATTTTATGCTCCTGGGATTTGAAATGCAGTAGTCACTAAGAAAAAAATTTTTCAAGTGCATATGAGAGAGCATTTGTAGTACAAATAATTCTGCATAATTATTCATTGCTTTAGTAATTATTTTTTTGAGCCAAGGATTATATTTAGTCATTTTATATTAATAATTAAATCTGATGTAGTGTAGATTTAATTTCTTCTTGTCTATCTATGAAATAGAATAATCATTCTTAAGAGTCTGAATATGTGCATTTATTTTCTTTAGTGTATTTGTTGAGCAATAACACAATTTTGAAAGAATTATAATGTGGTGCTTCTGATTATTTTTTTTTTTTTTAAAGATTTTATTTATTTATTTGACAGAGAGAGATCACAAGTAGGCAGAGAGGCAGGCAGAGAGAGAGGAGGAAGCAGGCTCCCTGCTGAGCAGAGAGCCCGATGTGGGACTCGATCCCAGGACTCTGAGATCATGACCTGAGCCGAAGGCAGCGGCCCAACCTACTGAGCCACCCAGGCGCCCCATCTTCTGATTATTTTTTAAACATCTTATAGAACTTTCTCACTTTCCTCAAGGTTTTCACTTCTGAGATCAGTGGCTTTCCCTTTTAATACTACTACCAAATGTGTATTTGATGAATAGCTCATAATATCTTTCCAATGGTGGTAACATGGCCTTTGATGATTGAATGTATATTTAAAAACATCTGTTCTGAGGTAGAAGTTATACATTACTGAGCAGTTTTAATCCATTGTTAACTCAGAAACTCCCTATATAGCCTCTAGGTTTAGAAATGCATGCTCATGAAAGAAGATTTAATGTGACTTTGGTACCTGTCTGCTCTGGTGGTTATGTCCTTGCAGATCCAAAAGTATACTCTGTGTTGTAGAGTATTATTTTATAAAATGTTAAGTGTCTTCTATTAGAGGTGAAAATATAGGTTTATTTAATTTGACTTTTCTAAATTTAAGTTAAAAAACTGTAAGGCCTGTCTCTAGAAGACAAATGAAATGTAAGGGTGCGTTGGTTGGTTGGTTGGTTTTCCACTCATTTTTTTTGTTATTTAAAAGGCTTTTTTCTTTTATATATTTAAATTCCAATATAACTAATGTACATTATATTAGTTTCAGATATACAATAGTCATTCAATAATTCTGTTATTCAGTGCTTATCATAAGTGAATTCCTAATCCCCATTACCTGTTTCACCCATCCCCCACCCACCTATTCTCTGCTAACAACTAATTCTCTAGTTAAGAGTCTGTTTTATTTCTTTGCTTGTTTTTTTTTAAATTCTTTCTTAAATTCTAATTTAAAAAAAAATTCTACTTATGAGTGAAATCATGTGGTATTTCTCTTTCGCTGAGTTATTTTACTTAGCATTATTCTGTCTATTTTACCATGTTATTATTACAAATGGCAAGATTTCATCCTTTTGTATGGCTGAGTAATATTTCATTATATGCACCACCTCTTCTTTATCCATTCATCTATCTATGGACACTTGGGCTGCTTCTTTATTTTGGCTCTCGTAAAAAATACTGCAATAAACTTTGGGGTGCATATATCTTTCTGAAATAGTGTTTTCACATTCTTTGGGTAAATACCCAGTCGTGGAATTACTGTACTTTATGGTAATTCTATTTTTAATCTTCTGAGAAGTCTCCATACTGTTTTCCACAATGGCTACACCAGTTTGCATTCCCATGAGTAGGGAGGGGTTCCTTTTTCTCCACATCATCACCAACACTTGTTACTTGTGTTTTTCATTTTCACCATTCTTGCAGGAGTGATGTAATAAATCATTGTGGTTTTGATTTGCATTTCCCTGATGAAGAGTGATGTTGAACACCTTTTCATGTATCTCTTGGCCATCTGTATATATTCTTTGGAGAAATATCTGTTCAGTCTTCCCATTTTTAATAGGAATATTTAGGGATTATGGTGTTGAGTTGTATGAATTCTTTATATATCTTGGATATTAACCCATTATCAGATATATCATTTGCAAATACCTTCTTCCGGTCAGTAGATAACATTTGTTTCTCTCTTTGTTTTGTTGGTTGTTTCCTTTGTTGGCATAGGTTTTATTTTGATGTAGTCCCAATAATTTATTTTTGCTTTTATTTCTTTTGTCTTAGGAGACATACTAAAAAATTTTTGCTACATCTGGTAACAGAGAAATTGCTGGAGCTGCTCTCTTTTATGGTTTCAGATTTCATTTAATCCATTTTGAGTTTACTTCTATGTACAGTATGAGAAAGCAATCTAATTTCATTCTTTTGTATGTAGCTATCTAGTTTTCCCAATACCATTTGTCAAGAGATTGTCTTTTTCCCTTGTGTGTTCTTGACTCCTTTGTTGAAGATTAATTCACCGTATAATCATGGGATTATTTTTGAGCTCTGTATTCTGTTTCATTGATCTATGTGTCTATTTTGTGCTATTACCATACTGTTCTAATCTTGTCAGCTCTGTAATATATCTTGAAATCTGGGATTGTGATACCTCCAGTTTTGTTCTTTTTCAAGATTGCTTTGGTTTTTCAGGGTCTTTTATGATTCCACACAAATTTTAGGATCATTTGTTGTAGTCCTGTGAGAAATGCTGTTGGTATATTGATGGGGATTGCATTAAATGTGTAAATCACTTCTAGTAGTATAGACATTTTAACAATATTTGTTCTTCCAATGTATGACCATAGATTAACTTCCCACTTTGTGTACTCTTTAGTTGCTTTCATCAGCATTTATAATGTTCAGAGTACATGTCTTTCACCTCTTTGGTTATTTTTTTCCTGTGTATTTTATTATTTTGGATGCAATTGTAAAAGGGATTGTGTTGTTAATTTCTCTTTCTGCTACCTAATAGAAATGTCACTGATATTTGTATATTGATATCGATATATATATGGATTTTGTATCCTGTGACTTTATTGACTTCATTTATCAGTTCCAGTAGTTTTTTGGTGGAGTCTTTAGATTTTTCTATATGTAGTATCATGTTATTTGCAAAAAGTGAAAATTTTATTTTTTCCTTACTAATTTAGATGTCTTTATTTCTCTTTCCCTTTTTTTTTTTTTCTTTATTACTTTGTCTTGTCTAATAGCTGTGGTTAGGAATTCCAACACTATGTTGAATAAAAATGGTTAGAGTGATATCCTTGTCTTTTTCCTTGGGGAGAAGCTCTCAGTTTTTCACCATTGATGATGATATTAGCTGTGGGTTTTTTTATATGTGGCCTGTTTACATTGAGATCCTTCAAAACCTACTCTGTTGAAGATTCTTATCTGGATTTGTACATTGTCAAACACTTTTTCTGCATCTATTGATATGATCGTATATGATGTATCACACTGATTGACTGGTGAATATTGAACCACCTTTGCATTTGAGGGATAAATCCCACTTGATCATGGTGAATACTTTTTTTTAATGTATTGTTGGATTTGGTTTATGACTGTGTTGTTGAGAAATTTTGTATCTATGTTCATCACAGATACTGGCTTGTCATTCTCTTGTTTTGTAGTATCTTTATCTGGTTTTGGTAACAGGATAGTTCTGGCCTCATAGGATGAATTTGGAATTTTTTCCCCCTTTTACTTTTTTATAATAGTTTAAGAAGGAAAGGTATTAACTGTTCTTTAACTGTTTGGTTGAATTTACTTGTGAAGCCATCTGGTCCAGGACTTTTAGTTCTTGGGAGTTTTTAAATGATTGATTCAATATTATTGCTGGTTATCAGTCTGTTTGAGTTTTCTATTTCTTTCTACTTAAGTTTTGGGAGATTATATGTTTGTAGGAATTTATGCATTTCTTCTAGGTTGTCCAATTTGTTGGCATATAATTTTTCATAGTAGTCTCATTTAGTTTTGAGTATTCCTGTGGTGTTGGTTGTTTCTTGTCTTTTATTTTTTATATTGTTTGAGTTTTCTTTCTTTCCTCCCTGGCCCTTTTTTATGAGTCTACCATAATGCTTCTCAGTTTTGTTGATCTTATCAAAGAAACAGCTCCTGGTTGCACTGATTTGTTGTAATGCATTGTGTGTGTGTGTGTGTGTGTGTGTGTGTGTGTGTATGGGTTTAATTTTCTACTTCTTTTCATTCTACTCTAATAGTTATTATTTCTCTTCTTCTGCTGGTTTTGAGTTTTATTTGTTCTTTTTCTAGCTCCTTTTGGGTGTAAGGTTATTATGTAGTTTGAGAATTATCTTGCTTCTCAAGGTAGGCCTGTATTGCTTCTCTCTTAGATCAGCTTTTGTGGTATCACAAGAATTTGGGGTTTGTTGTGTTTTCATTTTCATTTGGGTTCACATATTGTCTGATTTGCTCTTGATTTCTTGGCTGACCCATCCATTTTTTAGTAGCATGTTATTTAACCTCCATGTATTTTTCTTATTTCCTGATTTTTTTCTTGTGGTTGATTTCTAGTTTCATAGCATGTGGTTGGAAAAGATGCATATTTGTTGACTTTTGTTTTATGAACTAAAGTGATATATTCTGGAGAATATTCCATATGCATTTAAAAAGAATATGTAGTCTGCTATTTTAGGATGGAATGTTCTCAATATATCTGCTAGATTCATCTGGTCCACTGTGTCATTCAAAACCACTGTTTCCATGTTGATTTTCTGTGTGGAAGATCTATCCATTGATGTAAATGGGGTGTTAAAATCCCCTACCATTACTGCGTTACTATCAATTATTTCCTTTGTTTGTTAATAGTTGCTTTGTGTATTTGACTGCTCCCATGTTGAACTCGTAAATATTAACAATTGTTATAAATTTCCTTCAATTGCTTCCTTTATGATTAGGTAGTGTCCTTTTCTATATCTTATCTTTGTTCTGTATCTTATCTTTCTGTATCTTATCTTTGTTTCTGTATCTTATCTAAGTCAGTCCTTTTCTGAATTATCTAAAGTCTGGTTTTTTTGTTTGTTTTTATTTTTGTTTTCCAATATGACTATTGGTACCCTAGCTTTCTTTTTACTTCCAGTTCCATGGTAAATGTTTTTCTGTCCCTTCACTTTCATTCTGCTTGTATCTTTAGGTCTGAAATAAGTCTCTTAAAGGCAGCATATGGATGGGTCTTGATCTTTTATACATTCAGTTACCCTATGTGTTTTGATTGGAATGTTTAGTCCATTTACATTCAAATATTATTTTCTTAAAGATTTTATTTATTTATTTGACAGACAGAGATCACAAGTAGGCAGTGAGGCAGGCAGAGAGAAAAGAAGGGAAGCAGGCTCCCTGCTGAGCAGAGAGCCCAAAGAGGGGCTTGATCTGAGCTGAAGGGACCATGACCTGAGCTGAAGGCAGAGGCTTTAACCCTCTGAGCCACCCAGGATCACCATTCAAGTAATTATTGATAGGTATGTGCTCATTGCCATTTTGCTACTTGTTTTATGGTTGTTTTTGTAGTTCCCTGTTTCCTTGTTTTCTTGGTCTCTTTTTTCATGGTTTCATTGCATTTTTTAGTGATATAGTCAGATTGTTTTCTATTTTTGAGCGTCTATTACTATTTTTTAATTTGTGACTACCATTAGGGTTTATAAATAACATCTTATACATACAGCAGTCTATACTGATAACCACTTAAGTTTGCACAGATTCTAATAGCACCAAATTGTTACTCCTACCCCCTAAGTTTTAGGTACATCATGTCATACTTCACAACCTTTTTTATTTTGTGAGTTCCTTGACTGATTTTTAGAGATGTACTTGATTTTACTGCTTTTGTGCTTCTTCCTACTTTTCTTACGGCTACGTAGAGTCTTTCTTTTCACTCAGAGAATAATCCTTTAACATTCCTTATAAGCCTGGTTTAGTAGTGATAAATCCCTTTAACTTTGTTTGTCTGGGAAAATCTTTATCTCCCCTTCTATTCTGAATTATATTATATTGCTAGATAGAGTATTTTTGGTTGTAGGGTTTTTGTTTTTGTTTTTGTTTTCTTTCAGAACTTTGAATATATCATTCTACTTTCTTGAAGCCTGCAAGGTTTCTGCTAAAAAATCAGCTGATAGCTTTATGGGGTTTCCATTGTATGTAACCTTTTTCTTCTCTCTTGTTGCTTTTAACATTCTCTCTTTATCAGGACATTTTGCCATTTTCATTAGTAAGTGTCTTCATACAGACGACCTTGGACTGATTTTTGGGGAGGTCTTATTGTGCCTCCTGGATCTGGATTTCTGTTTCCTTCCCAGATTAGTGATGTTTTAGTTTTGTTTCTTCAAATAAATTTTCTGACCCCTTTTCTCTCTCCTTTCCTTTTGGGACCCCTATAATGCAAATGTGTTTTATGTTTGATGGTATCACTGAGTTCACCTAATCTAAACTCATTTTTTATTCCTTTCTTTTCTCTTCTGTTTACCTGGCTTGCTTTCCATTACTTTATCCTCTAGGTTGCTGATCCATTCTTCTGCTTCCTGTAGTCTACTATTTATTCCAGCTAGTGTATTTTGAATTGAATTGAATTGAATTTTAAGGTCCATGTCCCTCCAGCATATGTTCTGTGATTCATAAATAAATCTTCCCATATATTTGGCCATTTTTCACACTGATTCTTCTATGTTATGTCTAAATGGGGTTGTTCATTAGACTGTCTCTTTAAGAGTGGAAACTCACTTTCCTATTGACTTCAACTCTCCCAAAGCAGAGCAGCATTTTAAATTTCCTTGTGTCAAGCATCACTTGTAAATACTCATGGAGTTAAGCTCCTCTGGTTAGCAAAGACAAATGTTAGAGGGATTCATCTTCCCAGTGCAGATCCCCTGTGCCTTTTGCCTGAGGTGCGGTCTGCTCCTTTCCCTTCCCCATGCTTTTGTGTCCCTCCCTCCTAGAGACAACCTCCTCATGTGTTGTACTTGTCTGACCATATCGACCCTCTCTACCTTTTTTCTGTTGTAGCCTCTTGTCTAGCTGTGGAGAGTTTGTTGGGGGGGTTATCTAGGTGTATCCATGGGAGGAGGTGAGCTTAGGATCCTACCATTCTGTCATTTTCCCAGAAGCCTTTCTACTCCTTGAGGTTCCGAATATTTTCTTTCTATGAAAAATGTCTTCATTGAATAGACAAAGGTATTTCCTCATTCATTTGCAGTTTCATAAGACCTGAAATAATTCTTTATAGAGGAAAGCCCCTTTACTAGATTTATTTAACCAATAAACTAGGAAAAAAAACAAAAGTAGTTAACAATTAATAACAAAGAAGACCTAATAGTTGCAATGTGTTACACAATTCATTTCATTAAAGTAACAGGAAAATGGAAGTTTCACTCAAATTGAAGCATCCCAAATATTTGAAACAATAAATTTTAAATATAAATAATTTTAAAAGGAAGTATAATAACATTAAATAAAATTAAAAAGTGAAGACAAAAGTAATAATCCAAATCTTATTTCTCTAAATGCCAAAGAACATGTGGCTAAGGACTCTACAAATTTGCATTGACAGCAATTCTAAATAGTACTTAACTGTACACCTTTATTAGCACTGTGAAACATTTTTTTAAGTTAACACATTTAATCACTGTAAAAATCTATCACTTATATTTTTATTTATTTAGTAACTACTATGATTGAGATATTGAAGATAGTAAAATGTATTGTATGTTCTTTGGTCAAAACTAATTTTTTTGTGATAAAGATTTTTCCAAATATTTTTACTTCATTTTTAAACATAATTATTTATTTTAAGATAATGATAAATTCATAGGAGAAAGAAGAAATAATATGGAAATAAGAAATAACATGAAAATCCAATATACCCTTTACCCAGTATCTTCCAGTGATAACATCTTATATTACCAGGATATAGACATTGATATAGTCAGGGTAAAGAACAATTTCCTCATCATCACAGGATCCCTCACATTGCCCTTGGGTAACTACACCCACTTCCTTCCCACAACAACTCCCTTATTAACCCCTGGGAACACTTAATCTGTTCTACATTTCTACAGTTTTGCTATTTCAAGAATGTGGTATAAGTGGAATCAAACAGCAGGAAATACTTTGTGATTGACTCTCCCCCAGCTTAATTCTCTGCGGTCTTATCCAGAGTGTTTTGTTTTTTAATTTCTTTCATTAATAGTATTCCATGCTATAGATGTACTAAAATTTGTTTAAGCATTGACTCATTAAAAGCCATCTAAATTAATTCTAGATTTTGGCTATTACAAATATCAGATATAAATGAAACAAAGAGTAGAAAAATAATTTAGAGAATTAATGAAACCTAGTGTTATTTGAAAACATTAACACTGACAAAGTTCAGGTAGATGGGTTAAGACAAAAAAAGATTCAAATGATTAAAATCAGAAATGAAAGAGGAGACATCACTATGAAACTTACAGAAATAAAAAGGATTTAAGAGAATACTATGAACAATTAATATGCCAACAAATTAGATAGCGTAAATGAAAAGGACAACTTCCTACAAACACACAAACTACCAAAATGATTCAGGAGGAAATCGAATATTGGAACATATCTAACAAGCAAAGAGATTGAACCAGTAATTTAAAAACCTCACAAGGAAAAGAAAGGCCAGTATCAGATGATTTCCCTGGTGAATTTGACCAAACATTTAAAGAAGAATTAAGAAGTTTTCTTCTCACTTCTCCAAAAATTAAAAAGGATGTAATAATTCTTCTTTTTATTCTATGAGGTCAGCATTACCCTGATATCAAAGCCAAACAAAGACATCACAAGAAAACACACACACAATCATGTACAATGATTGTACATGTACAATAAACTACAGTCCAATATCCCTAATGATGAAGACAAAATTCTTCAACAAATTAAAAATGAATTGTATGCTATGACCAGATAGGATTTATTACAGAAATGCAATGTTGGTAAAACATACAGAAATCAATGTAGTATGCCACATTAATAGAATTAAAGTGAAAAACTCACAGTTTTCTTAATTGCAGAAAAGGCATTTGAAAAATCCAACATCTTTCTTGATAAAAACACTGAAAAACATAAAATATGAAGGAACTTAAACCTAATAAAGGGTAATTATGAAATATTCACAGCTAAGATTATCCTCAGTAGTGAAAGACGATGTTTTCCTCCTAAAATCAGGAATAAGACAAGGATATTCTTTTTCATCACTTTTATTCAACATTGTATTGGACAATTTATCCAGAGCAATTTGATAATAAAATAAAGTTTGAAATAAGAAATAAGAAAGTAAAACTAACTGTAGTCTCTCATGATATGATCTTATAGGAAATCCTAAAGAATCTATGTAAACTATTAGCATTCATAAGTGAATTCAGCAAAATTGCAGGATATAAGACAAACATGTAAAAATTAGTTCTATTTCTACACACTAGCAATTAAAATATAAAAAAGAAATTAAGAAAAGAATTATATTGATAATAACATTAAAGATAATAAAACCCTTGGGGAGGTATGGACACAGGAAAAATGGGTCAAAGGGAGGAGGAGCTACTGGCTTCCAGTTATGGAATGAATACGTTATGGGAATAAAAAGTACAGCATAGGGACAATAATCAATGGTATTATAATAGCATTGCATGGTGACAAATGGTAGGTACACTTATAATCACTTATAATCATAGTATAACATATAAACTTGTCAAATTCTTATGTTGTACACCTGACAGTAATGTAGAATTGTGCCAACTATATTTTAATAAAAAATAATAAGAAAATAACCTATAAAACTTTTAGAAAAAAACAAATCTCCATGATGTATTTGGCAATAGATTTTTAGGTATGACAATGAAAGCACAGAAACAAAAGAAAAATAGATATCTTGGATGTAAAATTAAATACGCTTGTGCCCAAAAGGATAATATGAAGAAAGTAAAAAGTGTAAAGAATGGAATAGAATTATTTACAAATAATATATTTTATTAGAGTCTAATACCAATAATTTGTAAATAATTCTTAAAACCAATTTTAAATAAAGAGAAAGAACCTAGTTTTTAAATGCACAAAGGATTTGAATAGACATCTCTCTCAAAAAAACATGAAAATGGTCAATAAGCACATGAAATATCGTCAAAGGTAGTCAATAGGGAAATACAATTCAAAAGCACAAGGAAATACCATTCATTAAGATGGCCAAAATCAAAAATAAAAATGGAAAATAGCAATTGTTGGTGAAGATGTGGAGAAATGGGCATCCTCATATATTGCTTGTTGGAATATAAAGTGTGGAAAACAGTTTGATGTTTCTCATTAAGTCCAACATAGAATACCATATGACCCAACAATTTCATTCCAAGGTATATACTCCAGAGAAGTAAAAACAAGTGTTCAAAAAAATTGTACATGAATGTTTATTACAGCATTATTCTCACTGGCCAAAAAGTAAAAACATACTAAATGTCCATCAATATAAATATAAATATAAATGAATAAATAAAATGTGACTTAATTCATAGAGTAGACTGTTTTTCAACATTTAAAATGAATGAATTCTAATACAACCTGGATAAATCTTAAAAATACATGGTAGCCATTTGTATGTCTTCATTGGAGAATTGTCTTTCATATCTTCTGCCCATTTTTTGAAATGATTATCTGTTTTGTGTGTGTTGAGTTTCAGGAGTTCTTTATAGATCCTGGATATCAACCTTTTGTCTGTACTGTCATTTGCAAATATCTTCTCCCATTCCTGTCCCATTGTATGGGTTGTCTGTTTTGTTGACTGTTTCCTTTGCTGTGCAGAAGCTTTTTTTCTTGATGAAGTCCCAAAAGTTCATTTTCACTTTTGTTTCCTTTGCCTTTGGAGACATATCTTGAAAGAAGTTGCTGTGGCTGATATAGAAGAGGTTACTGCCTATGTTCTCCTCTGGGATTCTGATGGATTCCTGTCTCACGTTGAGGTCTTTTAACCATTTCGAGTTTATCTTTGTGTACAGTGTAAGAGAATGGTCGAGTTTCATTCTTCTACATATAGCTGTCCAGTTTTCCCAGCACCATTTATTGAAGAGACTGTCTTTTTTCCACTGTATGTTTTTTCCTGTTTTGTCAAAGATTATTTGACCATAGAGTTGAGGGTCCATATCTGGATTTCATATCATATGGTTTCACTTATTTGTGGAGCATAACAAATAACATGGAGGACATGGGGAGATGGAGAGGAGAAGGGAGTTGAGGGAAATTGGAAGGGGAAGTGAACCATGAGAGACGATGGACACTGAAAAACAACCTGAGGGTTTTGAAGGGGTGGGGGATAGGAGGTTGGGGGAACCAGGTGGTAGATATTGAGGAGGGCACATGTTGCATGGAGCAGTGGGTGTGATGCAAAAACAATGAATACTGTTATGCTGAAAAGAAATTAAAAAATAAAATAAAATAAAATAAATTTTAAAAAATACATGGTAAATGAAAGAAGCCGGACATAAAGGGTCAAATGTTGTAAAATTCATTTTAAGAAATATCTAGAATAAGTAAATCAAAACAGAAAGAAGCAGATTGGTGTTGCTAGGAGCTAGGTTAAGGAAAAATAGGGAGTGACTGACTAATGAGTATGAAGTTTCTTGTTGGGGTGATGAAAATGTTCTGGAAATGGATAGTGGTGATGGTTGTAGAGAACTGTGAATGTCCTAAATGCAATAGAATTATACATTTTTAAATTATTAAAATGAATTTTGTGTATTATAATAATATATTTTGAATATATTTGTATGTCTATATTTGGATTTTCTGTTCCATTGATCAATTGCGTATTCCTAGTCTAGATTACTATAGCTATATAAAAATCTTGATACAGAATATACTGATTTCTGCTACTTTATAGTTCTTGAAATTTGCTTCAAATATTCTGGTTTCTTTATCTCTCCATTTATATGGTAGAGTAATCTTGTCTATTAAAAAAAAACTTACTGGCACATTGACTGTCTTAACAGATGCAGAAAAGCATATGACAAAATTCAACATTGTTCCATATAAAAATTCTTACCAAATTGGGTAAAGAGGAAAGGTACTTCAGCATAATAAAGGCTGTATATGGGAAACCCACAACTAACATAATATCAACAGTGAAAGGCTGAAGCCTTTTCTTTAAGATCAGGAACAAGATAAAGGTATTTCCTTGTTACATCACTCGTATTCTACACAGTACTGAAAATCCTAGCTGGAGCTATCGGGCATGAAAAAGAAATAAAAGGCATCCATATTGGAAAAGAAAAAGTGAAATCATCTCTGTTTGAAGATGACATAACTGTATATATAGAAGACCCTGAAAGAGTCCACTAGAAAAGTTAGAACTGATCAACAAATTTAGTAAAGTTGCAGGACACAAAAATCAATGCACAAAAATTAAGTGCATTTCTATACACTAAAAATGAAAATCTGAAAAAAAATAAAACCATATTATTTCCAATTGCTTCAAAAACAATAAAATATTTAGAAATAAATTTAACCGAGAAGGTGAGTGATTTGTACACTGAAAACTGACACTGATGGAAGAAACTGAAGGAGATATGGACAAATGGAAAGAAACCCTGTATTCATGAATCAGAAAAATTAATATTGTTAAAATGTTTGTAATTCCCCAAACCATCTATAGAGTCAATGCAATTTCTATCAAAGTTCCAGTGACATTATTCACAAAATAGAAAAACAACAACAACAACTTAATATTTGTATGGAACCACAAAAGATTCTAAATAGACAAAGAAGTTTTGAGAAAGAGGAACAAAGTTAGAGACATCACACTTTCTGATTTTAAACTGTATTACAAACATATCAAAATAGTACTATGGTCATAAAATCAGTCACACAGACCAATGGAATAGAATTGAGGGACCAGAAGTAAACCCATGCATTTATGATCAACTAGTATATGACAAAAGAGTCAAGGACACTCAATGAGGAAAAGATCTTTTTAGTAAGTGACCCTGAGGAAACTAGATATTCATATACTTTAAAAGAATGAAACTAGACCCCTACTTACACTGCTCACAGTAATTAAAATGTATGAAAGACTTAAGTATAAGACCTGAAGCCATAAAACTCTTAGAGGAAACCGTAGGAAAAACTCCCTGACATGGGTTTGGCAATGATATTTTTTGGATAGGACACCGAAAGCACAGCATCAAAAGGAGGGGGAAAAAAAAACTGATGGAAAGTAAAGTTTCTGAGTCATAAATATTTATCTTTTAAATACCTTGCTTTTCTTTTTTCATTAATTCTGTGTGCTTATTAGCTGATAATTTAAGCTTTGTAGCTATATATTGCTGAAAATGACAAATTTGTCTCATTTTCAAAACTCTATCTTTTAGTTCTTTATCTCATTTTATTAAAATGTAAATATCATGACAATTGTGAAGGTTTAGATTCTTTTTGTATTCCTCATTTGTTAAGGGAAGATACCTAAAAATTATTTGTGAACATAATGATAGCTATTGTTTTTAGGTCACCATTGTGTTAAATTAAGAAAAATATTTTCTAATCCCAATTTAAAACATTTATTATATGGGAAGAGTAAAATTGATATACATAGTTCAGCTGAAACTTTAGCCATAAAGTGCATGCTGTAAACAACTTTACAATATGGTCTTTTCTGATTATCTTTCAGTATATTAAAATATATCCTTGTTTTAAAACACAATTATGTCATATAAACTTTGTGATGGTTATTTTTAACATTAACTGATAGATCTAACTATGATATTACAGAATGACTTATCTATAGTTGGGAATAAAAGAGCAACAAACAAGACATCAAAAATAATTTGGACAACATGTGCAGGTTTTTAATGGGGAAAACATCTTAGATTTAGAATTAGTTGTGTATTTTCCTCATAAAATGAGCAGCTTTCAATATGTTTCTAGGCTTTGGAAAATATTCATAATAGTCTATTACACTAGGGACTAACAAAAACTCATATTGGCCTTCTCATGTGAGTGGCCCACATCTAAGTCCTGTGAAAACCATACATAATCTATGTGGAAGAGTTGTGCCCCCAGAGTGGTTTTTTTATTGCTGGGGAGCCATATGCCCCAAGTATGTCACTGACCCAGAGCTATGTTTTGTGTTATTTTCTTAGTGTTAAGAATTTCCATACCATGACAATAGTGTAAATTCATATTTTATAACTACCATATCATATTCCCAGTCCTAAACATAGGCTGGGGCTTTGAATTATCATAGAACTACTCAGAACCTAAAGGAAAAATAATCATTTTGTTCCCTCTGGCAGTTACACCAATATTTTCTGTTATTCCTTTCATAGAAGAAGGAACACCTCAAGTGTTCTCTTTTTAAGCAAAAGATGGCTTACAACTCTTGGCTTTAAATGGTCCCAAGAGCTTGCTTCCTGTGTATCTGTGGGGATAAAAAACAAAGCCCAAAGCTATTAGGGTATATTTCCAGGTCCAATTTCCACCAAATTACCTCCAGCTTCCATAGTGTTTGATCAAATTCTTTACAATTCATGCCCCCTGTGTTCATTCCACAGAGATTTCACCTTTTTTTTTTTTTTTTTTCTGAAAGCAAGAGCTATGATTTCAAATGCTTTGCTGTTTTCATTACTCTGTTTTATCTAGACATTTATAGGAACAGAATTTATTTTTTTTCTTTTAGCCTCTGATGCTTTTTAGCTAGAAGAAAATATTCCACCTCATTGTTGTATTTATTGTAGTGAGTGACTATTTTGGAAGTATAACAGACATTTAAAAAAAAAAAGTACTATGTTGCATGATGCTGGTATAGTTAAAAGTTACTATGATATTAGCATAAAATTTAAACATACAAAAGAGAACAGAGAACTCAAAGGTCACACTGTATATATAAAAATGTCATAGCTCAATAAATTAGGGGGAAAATAGTAGGAGGTAACAGACAACCTGAAATATTTAAAAGGAAGTAAAAATGGATACTCTTGTTATACCATAGAGAAAACTAAAATTCCAATAGGTGAAAGTTTTAAATGTGAAAAAAAAGACTCTCTAGGAAATCACATGGGGGGCACCTGGGTGGCTCAGTTGATTAAGTGTCCAGCTCTTGGTTTCTGCTCAGGTCATGATCTCAGGATCATGGGAGAGTCCCATGTTAGGCTTCCAACTAAGCAGAGAGTCTGCTGGAGATTCTCCCTTTCCATCTCTCTACACCCCTCCCCCTGACTCATGTTCTTTCTAAAATACATAAATCTTTAAAAAGAAATCATCTCAACATTTTAGGAGTGGTCCACTTAAATAATTCCAGAAATCAAAGCATGAAAGAAATAATAAAGAGTTCATAAAATATTTCTTAAAAAATGAATTGTGGGGCACCTGGGTGGCTCAGAGGGTTAAGCTTCTGCCTTCGGCTCAGGTCATGATCTCAGGGTCCTGGAATCGGGCCCCACATGGGCTCTTTGCTCAACAGAAAGCCTGCTTCCCCCCTCTCTCTCTGCCTGCCTCTCTCCTTACTTGTGATCTCTCTGTGTCGAATAAAAAAAAAAAAAATGAATTGTAAAAATGCATCATATGCACAGTAAATAGTAAACAAACATTATTTGGGGAATGTATAACAAAGACTAGATAAAGAGTTTATGTATATTTTAAGCTTATAAAAGCACAAGTAGAAATGGTCAGTACTATTATGCAAATATATTTAAATTCATTTGAAAATCAGAAAATGCAAATTAAAGTAACAATGAAATACTACTTTATGCCCATCAGTGTGGTAAAATTAAGGGAAATTAAAATACTTTCTGTTAGTGAGGATGTGTGGAAAGGGACAATATCATTCATTACTATATACTTTTTAAAATTCAAACTGGCAAAATCAAATACATTGAAAATAGCTTCATTCATATTTTTGCTTAATCCCTATCTTCACATGTTTAAGCATTCATAAATATTTATTGAAGCATATTTATAGTGGTGAAAAATAAAGCTGCAATAATATGACCATTGGCTAAAATATAATCTCATTTTTTCATAAGAAGTTTAAGTAATAGCTAATAGTTATTATATACTTAGGATAATGGTGAGATGGAAAGGCAGAGTGTGGGGGGGATTAGCCCTACACTCACCATGTGTAATGTCATCAGGTTTAAGTTTAGTGTGTGTTTTGTGTATGTGTGTGTATATGCATATGCATAGGTGTATATAGCTACATATAAATTCTAAAAAATATATATATATTTCTCCAGACTTTAAGTCATATTATTTTTTTAATTTTTTTTAAAAAGTTTTTAATTAACATATCATGTATTATTCGGTTCAGGTGTACATGTCTGTGATTCATCAGTTTTACACAATTCACAGCACTCCCCATAGCACATACCCTCCCCAGTGTCCATCACCCAGCCACCCCATCTGTCCCACCTCCCTCCCCTCCAGCAGCCCTCAGTTCATTTCCTGAACTTGAGAGTCTGTTATGGTTTATCTCCCTGCCTGGTCCCATCTTGTTTCATTTTTTTCCCTCACTACCCCCCCCAAGATCCCTGCCATGCCTCTCAAATTCCTCATATCATTGATCTCATATGATAATTGTCTTTCTCTGACTGACTTATTTCACTTAGCATAATACCCTCTAGTTCCACCCATGTCATTGCAAATGGCAAGATTTCATTTCTTTTGATGGCTGCATAGTATTCCATTGTTTATATATACCACATCTTCTTTATCCATTCATCTGTTGATGGACATCTAGGTTCTTTCCATAGTTTGGCTATTGAGGACATTGCTGCTATAAACATTCGTGTGCACATGCCTTTTTGGATCACTACATTTGTATCTTTAGGGTAAATACCCAGTAGTGTGATTGCTGGGTCATAGGGTAGCTCTATTTTCAACTTTTTGAGGAACCTCCATGCTGTTTTCCAGAGTGGTTGCACCAGCTTGCATTCCCACCAACAGTGTAGGAGAGTTTCCCTTTCTCCACATCCTCGCCAACACCTGTCATTTCCTGACTTATTAATTTTAGTCATTTTGACTGGTGTGAGTTGGTATCTCATTGTGTTTTTGATCTATATTTCCCTGATGCCAAGTGATGTTGAGCACTTTTTCATGAGTCTCTTGGCCACTTGGATGTCTTATTTACAGAAATGGCTGTTCATGTCCTCTGCCCATTTCTTGATTGGATTATTTGTTCTTTGGGTATTGAGTTTGATAAGTTCTTTCTAGATTTTGGATACTATCCCTTTATCTGATGTCATTTGCGAATATCTTCTCTCATTCTGTTGCTTGTCTTTTGGTTTTATTGACTGTTTCCTTTGCTGTGCAAAAGCTTTTGATCTTGATGAAGTCCCAATAGTTCATTTTTGCCCTTGCATCCCTTGCTTTTGGTGATGTTTCTAGGAAGAAGTACTGTGGCTGAGGTCAAAGAGGTTGCTGCCTGTGTTCTCCTCAAGGTTTTGATGGATTCCTGTCTCACATTGAGGTCTTTCATCCATTTTGAGTCTATTTTTGTGTGTGGTATAAGGGAAGGGTCCAGTTTCATTTTTCTGCATGTGGCTGTCCAATTTTCCCAACACCATTTATTGAAGAGGCTGTCTTTTTTCCATTGGACATTCTTTCCTGCTTTGTTGAAGATTAGTTGACCATAGAGTTAAGGGTCCATTTCTGGGCTTTCTATTCTGTTCCATTGATCTACGTGTCTGTTTTTATGCCAGTAACATACTGTCTTGATGATTATAGTTTTGTAATATAGAGCTCAGACTTCAGGTCATTTTAAAAGTCAGATCCCTTTTCAGGTTCCTGGGTGGCTCAGGATTAAGCTTTGGAGTCTTGATTTCAGCTCAGGTCATGATCTCGGCATCATGAGATCGAGCCCCACGCTGTTCTCCACACTCAAAATGTAGTCTGCAGTCTGCTTGAGATTCCATCTCTCTGCTCCTCACCCCCACTCTCTCTGTCTCTCAAATAAGTAAATGAAATCTTTAAAAAGTTCATATCTTTTTTGACAGAGCAATTCTACTTCAATCTACCACAAAAGTGCAGAGTATATTTTTATAAGTACAAAAATATAATTATAGAAGTTTATTCCGATATTGAATTAAAAAGTGGAGAAAAAGTAAGTGGTCAACAGTAGAGAAATGGATGAATTGATTGTATACATTGCTAAGATAGGATTTTTCCAAGAAAAGCTATTCTAGATAGGGTTAAATACTAGTTTCAGAACTACTTCCAAAATATTAATCATTTATGAAATAGGGAGATGCATATTAATATTCAACTGATTAAAGGCAGAAATTAGGGGGGCAAATAAAAAATGATGGTATTTTGATATATCTACAACTCATGTGCAGGTTTACAAATCCAGAAGGAGATCGGAACTCTTTTCCTTTTCCCAGGAAAACTTGAGGGAATCCAGGTTCTTCCGTTGCCAGTAATGTTCTAGTGCAGAGGAATGACATGTCCGGGCAGATGGGCCTGTGGTTGTTTCTCAGGACATTCTGCACTCTAATATGATATGGGGAAATGGAAGAAGGGTTTCCTCTCATTTTTCTTTTCTTACTTTTTTAAAATTTTATTTATTTAAGAAAGTGAGAGTAAGAGAGAAAGCACAAGCTGGGGCGAAAGGCAGAGAGAGGGGGAGAAGCAAGACCCTCAGATGATGACCTAAGTTGATGACAGACAGTTAACCAACTGAGCCATCCAGACCCCCATCCTCTGCATTTTCAAGAAAACTGATATGGACCAAATAGCTCAGAGGCCAGAATTCAACCTCTGGTTTTGTGAGGGAGAAAACAGCAATAACATGTTCCTGATCCAGTGGCCAAAACTTCAATGACAATGTTTGCATAATTTGGCTATTGTAAATAATGTTGCAATAAACATAGGGATGCATATACTTTTTAAAATTAGTGTTTTTAGGGGCTCCTGGGTGGTTCAGGTAGTTAAATGACCACTCTTGATTTCAGCTCAGTTTATGATCTCCAGGTCCAGGATAGATATAGATATACTGGCCATTATGTCCTCTTTTTTAAAAAGTATCTTTATCTGGTTTGACTATCTGGGTAACCCTGGGCTCAATGAATAAATTTGGAAGCTCTCCTTCTTCTTCTATATTTTTTTAAAGATTTTATTTATTTGACAGAGAGAGATCACAAGTAGGCAGAGAGGCAGGCAGAGAGAGAGGAAGGGAAGCAGGCTCCCCTCTGAGCAGAGAGCCAGATGCGGGGCTTCATCCCAGGACCCTGAGATCATGACCGGAGCTGAAGGCAGAGGCTTTAACCCACTGAGCCACCCAGGTGCCCCCCTTCTTCTATATTTTAGAATAGTTTGGGAAGAATAGGTATTAACTGTACTTTAAATGTTTTGTTGAATTCACCTGTGAAGCCATCCGGCCTGGACTTCATTGGGAATTTTTGATTACTGATTCAATTTCATTGTTGATAATCAATTTGTTCAAATTTTCTGTTTCTTACTCAGTTTTAGGAGTTTATATGTTTTTAAGAATTTATCTATTTTTTCCTAGGTTATCCAATTATTTGGCATATTTTTCATAATATTCTTTCATAATCCTTTGAATATTGGTTATTATTTCTCCTTTTTCATTTCTGATTTTAAGTCCCCTGTCTCCCCACTTTTTTTTTTTTTTAATCTCTCAAAGGTTTCTCAATTTTACTGTTAAAAGACCAGCTCCTGGTTTCTTTGATCTGTTCTGTTTTTTTTTTTTTTAAATTTTTTATTTATTTTATTTATTTTTTTTTCTAATCTTTATTTCTTTCATTCTACTGGTTTTGGGTTCTGATTTTTTTTTAAGATCCTTTTTGTATAATTGTTGGTTCCTTATTTGAGATTTTTCTTGCTTCTTGAGGTAGGCTTATATTGCTATTAACTTCTCTCTTGGGACATTTTTTTGCTGTATCCCAAACATTTAGAAGTATCATGTTTTCATTTTCATTTGTCTCCATGTAATTTTTATTTCTTTTTTGACTTCTTTGTTGTCCCATTCATTGTTTAGTAGCATGTTATTAACCTTCATGTATTTGTGTTATTTCCAGATTTTATCTTGTTTAATTTCTAGTTTCATAGCATTGCTGTTGAAAAAGATGGTTGATAAGACTTCATACTCTTAATTTTTTGAGACTTATTTTGTGGCCTAACATGTGGTTTATTCTGGAGAATGTTCCATGTGCATTTCTAAATACTCTATTCTGCTATTTTAGAATGGAACTTTCTGAATATATCTGTTAAATCCATCTGGTCCAATATGTCATTCAAAGCCACTATTTTGTTGTTGATTTTCTGTTTTGATGATTTACCCATTGTTGTAGGTAGGGTTTGAAGTCCTCTGCCATTATTATATTACTGTCAACTACTTCATATATTTTGGTCCTCTTATTGGGTGCATCAATATTTATAATTGTTAGAATTTGTTTTTTAAATAGGCTTCACACCTAGAATGGAGCCCAGTGTTAGGCTTGAACTCATGACTGTGAGATCAAGACCTGAGCCTAGATCAAGAGTTGGACACTTAACCAATTGAGCCACGCCGGTGCCCCCAAATGTTATAACTTTTGTTCGATTTTTCCCTTTATGATAATATAGTGCCCTTATTTGTCTCTTATTATAGTATTTGTTTTAAAGTCTGTTTTGTCTGATATAAGCATTGCTATCCTGGTGTTCTTTTCACTTCCCTTATCACAATAGTCTTTCTCATCCCTTTCAATCTGCATGTGTTTTTAGATCTGAAACAAGGCAGCATATAGATGGGTCTTGGTTTTGTATCCATTCTGTCACCCTGTGTCTTTTGTTGGGAATTTTTAATCCATTTACATTCAAAGTAATTATTAATAGGTATATACTTACTGCCATTTTGTTACTTATTTTGTGTTTATTGTTTATTTATTTGTTTGTTTTTGTGGTTTTCCTCTTTTCCTTTTTTCTTTTGCTTACTGCTCTCACCATTTTCTGGCTTCCTTTAGTATATATTTGGATTTTTTTTCGTTCTTTTTTTTGTATATCCATTACCAGATTTTGATTTGTTTGTATATCCATTACCAGATTTTGATTAAGTCTCTATATAACATGCATATAGCAGTTTCTATTGATAGTTGTTTAAGTTTGCATCCCTTCTAAAAGCATTACAATTTTACTCCCCTCCCCTCCATGTTTTAGGCATATAGTGTCATAATTTGTATTATGTTTGTGGATCCCTTGACTGATTTTTATAAATATACTTGATTTTACTGCTTTTGTACTTCCTGCTTTTCTTACTCCTACTCATGGTGTTTCCTTTCCACTTAACATTCCACTTTAACATTTTTTAAGTTTGGTTTAGTGGTGATGAATTCCTTTAAGTTTTATTTGTTAGGAAACTCTTTTCCTCTATTTCTATTTTGAATGATAACCCTGCTGGAAAGAATATTCTTGGCCTCGGTTCTTTTCCTCTCTGCACCTTGAATATACCATGTCACTGTCTTCTAGACCACAAAGTTTCTTCTGAAAAATCAGCCAATAGCCTATGGGGTTTCCCTTGTTAAATACCTATTTTCTTTTCTCTTGCTGCTTTTAAAGTTCTCTCTTTATCTCTATATTTTGCCATTTTCATTACTGTGTGTTTTGGTGTGGACCTCCTTGGGTTGGTTTTATTGTGGGTTCTGTGTGCCTCCTGGACCTAGGCTTCTGTTCCTTTCCCCAGGGCAGGATATTTTCAGATATCATTTCTTTGAATAAATTTTATGCCGCTTTGTTCTCTCCTTCTGGGATCTCTATAATATGCATATTCTTATGCTTGGTGGTATCACTGAGTTCCTTTCATCTATTCTCATTGTTGATTATTATTATTTTTTTTCTCCTGTTCAGTTTAATTGCTTTCCATTACTCTGTCCCGATTCATTCTACTCGTTCTTCCAGTCTTCTATTTATTCCCTCTAGTGTGTGTTTAATTTTAATTTCATTTATGTAGTTCTTCATCTCTTTTTTTTTTCAATGTTTTATATCTCTTTGCTGAGGGTCTTACTGAGGGCCTCCACCCTTCTGAAGTGCAATGAGTATCTTTACGACAATTTCATTAACTTCTCTATCAGGCATATGATTGATCTCTATGTCATTTAGCTCTCTTGCTGTGATTTTTTTTTCTTTTTTTTAAAGATTTTATTTATTTATTTGACAGAGAGAGATCACAAGTAGGCAGAGAGGCAGGCAGAGAGAGAGAGGGGAGGAAGCAGGCTCCCTGCTAGGCAGAGAGCCTGATGCGGGACTCGATCCCAGGACCCCGAGATCATGACCTGAGCTGAAGGCAGCGGCTTAACCCACTGAGCCACCCAGGTGCCCCTCTTGCTGTGATTTTGTCCTATTTTTTTTTCATTTGGAACATTTCTTTGTCTCCTTAGCTTGTCTAACTCTCAGTATATGTTTATAGGTATTGTAGCTTGTAGTATCGTAGGTATTAGTAGCCTGTCTAACTCTCAATATATGTTTGTAGGTATTAGGAAAGTTAGCCATGTCTTCTGCTCTTGAAAGAAATGGCTTTATGAAGAAGAGGTCCTTTAGTGCCCTGCAGTGCAGTGTTCCCTTTTCACTATAACCTGGCAGACATGTCTCCCATGTGTGTTGTGTGAACCCTACTGTTGTACCTGAGCCAAATTTGCCTTCAGCCCAGTCATCTACAATGGCTCTTTGACTGTTGCAGGTAATGTTTGGTGCCTGTGTTGTTAGTGGACCAGTCTGGGGACACCTTGAGCTTGAGTTGGGTCATGTAAGCATTTTTCAGAGTTGGGGTCCCATTGAACTACAGGGAATTCTCCCTGTGTTTTCCCCTGAGAGGGTTTTGTTGGTAGGTATGGCCTGCAGGTGTGGCCTGCAGTCAGACCAGTTGCCTCCAGGCAGCAGCTGGGTCCACATTCAAACTGGTGTGTGTGATTATCTTCTCTGTCCAGAAGTCACTTTGGTGTAATTCTGGCTCCTGTCAAGACTACTTGCCCAGTGTGCTGCATTTGGATAAGCTCATGCCAACAGTAGGTTGGATTGGGTGGTTTGTGAGGTGTTAGCAATGTTTGCACTAGTGTGCTATGGGAGGGGACCTATAACTGCTTTGGAACTTCAGAGGGAGAGTTGCAGGAGTCATCCACAGGAAGGTGAGGTACACTGCTAGCAAGCTAGTGGAGCGCATACTGTGCTGTGCCGCTTCCCACAGTTGTCATCATGTCTCAGCTTCAGGGCAAGGGAAATGGTGCCCATCAGCTCTTGTTCTTGGAGGAGCTTCCCTGCAGATTGCTTTCCCTGCAACACACGTTCTGAGATTAGTGAATAAATTTAATTCCCTTATATCCCAGGTGTTTTTCAAACTGCTGAATGTATGCTGTATCTCAGTGGAATTGTTTGTTATGCTGTCTTTTTATGGGTGGGGACTAAGCTTTTATTGTCCTCAGCTTTCCCAGAGCAGAGTGCAGGTTTCTAAAGTTCCAGATGTTAAAGCCCACTGATTGTAAGAATTCATTCAATTAAGCCCCTTGGTTCTCAAAGCCAAATGTTATGGGGATTTGTCTTCCCAGTGTGGGTCCCCCATGGTTGGGTTGCCTGCTGTGGGGTCTCTTCCTTTCCCTTCTCAATAATTGTACTGTTCCTTTGTTCTGTGGACACTTTAATGGATCACTTTTATTCCCAACTCTATCTCCACCCTCCCTACCTTTTTTCTTTCTTTTTTTTTTTTTTTTTTTTTGGTCTCTTCTCAATTACTACCTGTGAAGGGTCTCTTCTAGTCTTTGGGTCATTTTGTGGGTTATTTACACTGATGTGTGTGTCCTCTAGGTGTTATCTGTAGGACTAGGTGAGCTCTTCCCCAGAAATAAAAAAGTGGAATTTTTTTAAAAAAAGGAAACTGCCAAATCTTACCATCATATGTAAGCGATGATAGTAAATTTTAATCATAAAGTTTAGATCATGAAAAAGAACAGTCTCTATTAATAGAATTTCTAATGACATGGTCTTCACTGAAAAAATGAAAAACAACACTTTCTTTTACACATTTAGCATGAAACCAAACTGATTTCTCTCTATCAGACATTTTGGAATTGTGGTTTACTAAACAGATAGGTATTTTTAACTTGCAACTGTTGCTTTTTGTTAAATATGAGAAACTACTTGAAAATAAAGACAGGTGATGATTCTAAAAACGTTTTTTTGTAAATTTGTGATTCACAGAGAAAGTTTAATACGAAAACTAAACTAACACTTATTCAAATATTTTAATGAACAATCACCTCAGTAATCAATGGGGTTTGTTATGAGATTAATATAAATTTAGTGAACTTAAAAAATTAAAATGTTTTGCCAATTTTCTTTAAATTATATTTTAAATAAGCCACAAAATCATGAAAACTAAAAAGTACTTCAAACTATATTGCTCTGATGTATCAAATATTTAGCCTACTATTTGCATTCTAATTTTTCTCACTGAAAAATAGCTGCAAGGTAAGTTAATTTCCATGCTAACTAAAAGTTGGCAGGTCCCCTTACTGTTAAATCAGAGTTGACAAGGAAGCAAAATCAGAGCTTCAATTATAACATGTTTTGCTCTAGTTAAAGTCTAACACACTTACATTGAGATATAGCTCATATATTTGTTGCCAAAGTGTTCTAAACCATTTCTAATAGTCACAAGTATTTTTTTTTTACTTTTGTTTACAAAAGTAGAAATTAACATTAAAAACCCAAATAGAGAGTTATCTCTATATCTTTACAGAAAGAATCTACATATTTGTTTCTTGGGTTTGTTATCTGAAACAATCAGAATAACTCCTAAATTCTCAGCCTCTGCAATCTTAGTCCTGTCTGATATACAATTCATCTGCACAGTCAGAGCACAGAACTTCAGAGCGAAGACCTCTCCTGAAGATAAATCTTCCTATTGGTGAGGATCAGGGAGTAGGAAAAAAATTCCTTCAACCAATTATAACAAAATATTTTAGCTGAACTTTATATCAGCATTTAGAGTCTGGCTGTTTGTGGCACTGGTGGCTAGTCACCTGTAGGATTTGTACCTCCCTGTGCTGATATACATGGGCGTGGGATGGAACTGAAGAGCATAATTCTATCTAGAAACTCTTCAGAGCATGAATAAAGTACATATAAAGATGATGATAGGCCTGTTACTAATGTTACTGGACCTGTCCTAATATATTGATTTTGAGTGCCAGTGAAGATTAAGACTGCATCTTGCAGAATGTTTGTTTATTTATTTGTTTGTTTTAAGTAAGTGGGTTCCATTACTCCAATGCAGGGCTTGGACTCATGACCCTGAGATCAAGAGTCAATGTTTAACCAACTGAACCACCCATGCACCCCCAAAATAGCTTTTTTTTTTATAAGAGCCACTGTGGGATTCTGACACAATGCTGCATTGTTAATTCACTGTTCCACAGACCATGACATCCTAGGCATGGAGTACCATCTTTGGCCTTGAGCAGCAGAATAGCATTTTTTACTTGATGGAGTAATATACCATCTTTACAGAGAAGCATAAGCAGCCAAACATAATTGGGGAGGACTTTGGGGGATGTGAAGTTTCTCTGTCATAAAAGTAGGAGTCAAGAAAAATTATGTGTTAATGTGGTCTCATTTTACCCAACTCACTGAGTATTAAGAACATTCAAGTTACCTTTCTATAACTGGCAACTTGTAAAAGAACTAGAGGTGAGCATAAAATACAGTCTTACCTTTTCAGACTTTCCATTTATAATATTTTGGCCTTCACACATCCAAAGCTTAACTTAAGATCTTTCTCAGCAAACCTGAGTCTTCTACTCTTCCCATCTTGATTTAATAGTGTCAGCTCCTCCCTCCAAGTTGCACAGACACACACAAAAAATCTGTAGTCATTCTTGAATTCAGACTTTCAAACTCTGTATGCAACCCATCTGTTCTCTGTACATTCTAGATATATCCAGAGTCTGATAACTTCTCAACAGACCAGAACTAGCCACTGGAAATATAATACAGGCCCATATATGTAATTTAAATTTTTCTAGTGGCTACATTAAAGAAAAAAAGGAAGAGAAATAAACTTTAATAATATATTTTGTCTAATACATAGTGTCCAAAATGTCATCTTGACATATAAGCAATTTAAAAATTGTTAATGAAGTATTTACTTTCATTTTTTTTTTCCATATTAGGTCTTTGCAATCTGGTGTATATTTTATACCTAGAGCCATCTCAATTCAGATTTCTCACATTTCATATTTTTATTTTTTTAATTTTTTTAAAGATTTTATTTATTTAGTTGACAGAGAGACAGTGAGAGAGGGAGCACAGGCAGAGGAGAGGGAGAGGGAGAGGGAGAAGCCAGCTTCCTGCTGAGCAGGAAGCCCGATGCAAGGCTTGATTCCAGAACCTTGAGATCATGATGTGAGGCAAAGGCAGACGCTTAATTACTGAGGCACTCAGGTGTTCCACATTTCATGTTTTGTTTTTTTTTTTTAAAGATTTTATTTATTTATTTATTTATTTGACAGAGAGAGAGATCACAAGTAGGCAGAGAGGCAGGCAGAGAGAGAGAGGAGGAAGCAGGCTCCCCGCTGAGCAGAGAGCCCGATGCGGGACTCGATCCCAGGACCCTGAGATCATGACCTGAGCCGAGGCAGCGGCTTAACCCACTGAGCCACCCAGGCGCCCATACACATTTCATGTTTTTAGTAGCTACATGTTGCTCTCAAATTGGCCACCACAACTCTAAACAATTGTTTTCTAAAGTCTACTTCTACCCTCACTTCTTATAATTCATTCTCAATACTAGCCAGAATCCTAATGAAACCTGTAAAACATCTAAACAGACCCTTCTATTCATACAATGCTTACTTTTTTAAATATTCAATTTCATGTTTGATATAAGTGTTGGGCTTCAAGATACAGTACCCCAGTATAGCTCCTTGACATATTCAAAATCTGAAGCTGAAGGAATTTGAGAAAACAACAGAAGCAAGGTCACTCTGACCTTCCAACCCTTTGCTCTTCTTCCCTGAAAGCAAGAGAGAACTCTTCCATGCAGAAAAGTTCCCTCTCTGTGCCAGGAGGAAGGAAAACATTTTTATCACCAGAGACCAGAGATGGGGAATTGGGGGCTGAAAAATACGTACAAACAAACCTTGTTAAACCAACTGTTACCCCTTCCTCAATACTTCTTCATCATTTAATACCCTTAGGACAAATCTTTCTGTCTCATCAACTCTTCTCAAATACACTCTTTCTTTGTCTGAAAGGTCTAAAAGCTTCCTCCTCTGGTCACTTCTTATCGTCATCATTCTTTTCTGAAGGCCACCACGTATATGCAAAAATTCAATAAAATCGGTATGCTTTTCTCCTGTTCATTTGTCTTCTTCAGTTTCATTTTCAGACCCAGCCAGGAACTTTAAGAGGATATAGGAAAACTTTTTCCTGCCCTATATAAATCACTGGTAGTCATTAATAAATAAAGCTACATTACTATTTCTCAAATAGGTCTGATTTTAAGAATGTATTTCCTTTGACAGTATAGGCCATCACTTTCAAGGGCAAAAACCTGAACTAATGCATAAAATGAGGTAAAACCATTTTACTGCTGCAAAACAATTTAAACGAAGAATAAATTAATTGGCAATTTTTTTGTCTTTCTTCGTCTACCCCATCCCTAGCCTGCCCCAAGTGATACACCTATCCATTTCAATCCACCCTTGAAGCTATGGGCCTTAAGTTCTGTAAACTACAGAGATTATTACCATATGTAGGAAAATATTCCCAAAAGAGATATTCATGCTCTTTAGAATGAAGAAACAAATCGTAATTGTTTAAATGAAAATAAAATCACGGTAAGATATAAATACAAATTTTTCTTTAAAACTTGGCTACAAAAAAAGAATAAGAGGCGGTTAGAGGAACACCTTACTTTTTTGAGTATATTATTTTTAAATGAAATTACAGTGAATACTGTAGGAAAAGAGTACAAAATCTATAGTCTCTTTTTAACATTACTTATTAACAGAAATTGAAAATTTTAATTAGCATGAAAAAAAGTTCTCAAGGCAGTATTATTTCTAAACCCCACAAGCTTCAAATTCTGATCTTTCAAATTAAAAAAAAATTGGTGAAATATGCCAAATGATAATTTTAGGAGAATTTGCTTTCTGGTTATCTATATTTAAATGTTAGTTTATTCTTATCAAAATACATTTTCAAATATTGCTAAATTAATGCTTTGCTTAATGCTTTACTTAGCTATCTTACATGTCATATCTGAATTATGATAATTAAATAAAGTTATATAACAGTTATTTTCATTAGTCATACATGTAGGAGAAAGATGTATTTCTTAGTTCTCCCAGTGGGTATCTGTTGTCTTCCTGTTGTCATCCGAAGGTGTTTTCTGTGACTGAGAGTAGAATGCAATTGTTAGAGTAGAGTCAGTAGAATACAACTGTAAAAAGATAGGAGTTCATTTTTATGTCCTTGATAACTAGGACCTACATGATGGAGGGAAATATTTTGGCAAAGCATAAGCTAGTGCATCTGGCTTAGGACCATATGTTCTATCATTATTAGCAAAGAATTGACCAGATGAAAAATTTTATGAAATGATTTTCTGTGAAAGTCAGCTGTATCATTGAGTGGTGATTCAAGAGGAAAAAGAAAATATGTTGGCTCTCATATAAATGGAAAAATGAGTCAGAATAGATTCCTTTTTGCAGAACCATTTAGCATTCTATGGTGTTACAGGATAAAACATAAATTCTAAATAAGTAATTTAAATAGTTTTGAATATTGAAAACAACGTAACTCCATATATTAATTTAAACATCATCTTTTAACTTCTTTTTGAGAACTTACCTCTTTTTCCTTTTAAGATTTTTATTTATTTATTTGACAGACAGAGATCACAAGTAGGCAGAGAGGCAGGCAGAGAGAGAGGAAGGGAAGCAGGCTCCTCTCTGAGCAGAGAGCCAGATGCGGGGGCTCCATCCCAGGACCCTGATGAGATCATGACCTGAGCTGAAGGCAGAGGCTTTAACCCACTGAGCCACCCAAGTGCCCCGAGAACTTACCTCTTTTTAACGCTGCTTCCCACAACCAATATTGTCAAAAAATTTTTTGTTAAATCAGGAGTCATTGTTTACATTAATATGACCTGTAAATATTGAATTTTTTAACAGACTACCATTTTCTTTTTTTTTTTAGAAGTTATTAAATTTTTAATATTTTTCCATTGGCTTTATTTTCAATGTTCTTGTCACTATTCATTTTAGAACTACTCTCACATAAAACTACTCTGAATGTATTTTTTTTTTCATACCACAAACATCCATTTATTTATTTCCTGGAGACACACCTGTACTGTACCCCCTGCTTTAATATAGACCAATCTAGTCCTCTAATTTTAAGGCAGGTTTCTCTGTTGGATTTTCTCTTTCTTGTAGTCTATTTATTTGTTCTGAGCATAGCCTCTAATATTATAGAAGTTATATGTATTTTAGCCGTAGGGTATTTGAAAATATTTCTACTCTGTTATCAAATTTAAATGGTGGTATAGGTAGTTATGGAATTCTAGATTAAAAATGCTTTCCCCAAGGGAATTATATCTAGACTCCATCATTTCCTAGAATCTAATTATGCTGGCTAGGTTTCTGGTACCATTTGGCTTCGCATTTTTTTGTATGAGCTCCCCACTCACCCACACTTTACAAGCTTGTGAGATCTTAATTTTATCCTAAGTGTTTTTGAAATTTCATGATTTGCTCATGTGACAATCTTTCTCTTTTATCGACCACTTTTTTGACCCTTTCAGTCTGAAAATTCAGTTAATGAGAAATTTTATAATTCCTACATACCATTTCTTCTTTTTTTTTTTCTATAGCACATATCAGAGAGATATTGTACCTGTAGGATATTGATTTAAGATAAAAATTGGTCATCTTTTTATTTTAAAACATTTTATTATTCTCTATCCCTTTTTATTTATTTTAAAACATTTTCTATTTTCTTTCTCTTCTCCTTTCCTTTGTCTCTCTGTGTTTACTAATCTGCCCTGTTCCTAATGACTACAAGACAGAGCATCCAGGGGTTCTGATGAGTATAAGGAATCAAGCATTGTCAGTACCTTTCTTCTAAGAAAAAGCAGTAACTTTCTCTCCTCTCAAAAGGAAGAGACAGTTTTCTGTTCTGTTTTCCATCCTCTCAAGTTTTACTGAGCTACCTTCTTTGCTACTGTCTCTTCTCATATTCACATAGTATGATCTAATGACTTTTTTTTCTAGAAATAGAGACTATAAAATCATGTCTATTTGGAAACTCCTTTTTAAGCTTTTAGTTTACAATAGAGTAATAAGAAAAAATATCAAATTTGATATTTCTAAGGATAAAAATAAGCAAAGAGTTAAAATTTCCCTAAAGGGACAAATATGCTAAGGGTGCAAGAAGAAATGAGCAATTTTAATTCACTAGGATATTTTTCACTTTCTGTTTTCAGTTCTTGATACTATTTTTTTTTAACAAACCGTTATCCTCATAATTTTGACATAATTTTGTACATATATGAATTCACTCCAAAAGTTTAGAGACCACTTTTATTGCAAGAAGTAGCAGTATCTACCTCTTTTTAAATACAGTTGGTCCTTGAATAACATGGGTTTGAACTATGCAGGTCCACTTAACATGCAGATTTTTTTCAATAAATACAGTGTGGTACTATATGTGTATTTTCTCTATAATTTTTCTTAATAACATTTTACTTTCTCTAATTTACTTTATTGTAAGAATACAATATATAATACATGTATCATATAATATATGTGTTAATTAATTAATCATTTGTTGTTGGGAAATCTTCCAGTCAACAGTAGGCTATTAATAGTTAAGTTTTTGGGGAATCAAAAGATATATGTGGATTTTACCTCCACCAGGGCTTAATGCCCCTAATCCTATAGTTGTTCAAGGGTCAACTCTACTTCCTTTCCTTAAAGTTACTCTTCCCACTTTATCTAAGCCCTATCAACCCCTGTTGTACAACATTCATTATATGTCCAGTAATGTACAAAGAACTAATCAATGTTTCAGGAATAGACAGTGTCCTCAGAAAGCATTATAATATGAAATAGAAGAAATCAACATGTAAAAATGCAGTGTTGGAGCCAGACAAACCTAGATTCAAAGCTCGGCTCTTATACTTATTGAGAAAGTACACAAAACTGAAATCCATCAAATTCATATAATAAACATAATATTTTCTCCCTTATGAGATTATATATAGATTAAATAAAATGACATATATAAAATGTAGAGCATAATATATCCATTAAATTTGACTATGTTTATAGAAAACCAAAAATATCAGTGGCATAATTGTTATGAAAGCTTATTTTTCTCTTATACAAAGTACAGGTATAAGCATTCAGGTCATGGTGGCTTTAAAAAGTTTCTGGAGATGTAAACCCCTTCCAACCAACCACTCTGCTATTCATACACATAATTCTCATGGTCATGTGTCAAGTTAGTAGCTCTAGCAGTTAAATCCACATTACTCAGATATTTAAGGAGCACACACCCACTGTTTCTTAAGAGATTTTCCATAAGCTACTACCCAATACTTGCACAATTCACTGGCCTGAGCTTAGTTAATGGTCACAACACATGACAAGTGAAGGTGGAAAACATAGTTTCTACACTTGTCAGTTATGTGCTTCAAAAAAAAAAAATGGGGGGCAGGTGGAAAAAGGATGAATTATTAAGCAGACTAAGAGGAAGCTTCATCACACTTGGTGAATGGGGTATAATAGCCAATCAATAACTGGCATTGTTATGCTAAAGTGTTACAGGCTAATTTTATGACCTCCTGGGAACCACTTTTTGTGTTCTTAGGGATTACAAAAAATATAGACAGCTCTGGGAGAGCATATTTGATATAAAGTATTATAGGAATCTAATACTAGCTTTGAAGGTTTGAAATCATCCTCTTGTATTAGCCGTATTTATGAGATATCGATGTAGTATTGTCATTATTATTTAATTCTAAATAGCATCAAATTATACTGCAATTATCATTGATTTCAAAATATAATCTAATTTCTGTGATAATTTCTCTGAAATATGGATTACTTAAAAATGTGTTTTTATTTCCAAACATACAATTTTTGTTGTTGTCATCCTTTTGTTCTATCTTAACAGAAGTTGTAGGATTTCAAATACTGAAATCATTGAGACTTCCTTTGTGGTCCACTGGATGGTCAAATTTGGAAGCATCTTCTACAAGCTTCCAAATGATGTGTATTCTTTAGTGATTCTATGCAATATTTTATACATATTAAGTCAAGATATTTGGTAATGTTTATCAAATTTTCTATAGTCTCAGTGACCTTCAATATTCCTGATGATTTATTTTATTTATTATAACATTTACTGAGAGTCATGATAAAATCTTTCTGTATGTTTGACTTTTTTTTACTTCAATTTCCAGTTTTTCACTTGCAGGTTTGTTTTTAGGTGCTTAAAATTAAGGTGATAAATCTTAATGGTGAATTCAACCTTGTAGCATTGTGAGTTTTTATTTTTGTACCGCCCTTTCCTTAAAATCTATATTACCTAATGATATGTTTCTTTTTTAAATTATGTTCATTTAGCCATCATATAGTATATCATAAGTGTTTGATGTAGTGTTCAATGATTCATTAGTTGCATATAACACCCAGTGTTCATTTCAACATGTGCCTTTCTTAATATCCATCACCCAGTCACCCCATCTCTCCACCTCTCCCTTCCGTAACCCTCAGTTTGGTTCCCAGAGTCCAGAGTCTCTCATAGTTTGTCTCCCTCTCTGAGTTCTTCCCATTCCATTGTCCCTCCCTTCCCCTATGGTCTTCTATACTATCCCTTATGTTCCACATATGAGGGAAACCATATGATGATTGTCTTTCTCTGCTTAGCTTATTTCACTAAGCCTAATCCCCTCCAGTTCCATCCACGTTGATGTAAATGGTGGGTATTTATCCTTTCTTATGGGTGAGTAACATTCTATTGTGTGTATGTACTACATCTTCATTATCCATTCATCTGTTGAAGGGCATCTCAGCTCCTTCCACAGTCTGGCTATTATGGACATTGCTGCTATGAACATTGGAGTGCACATGCCCCTTCTTTTTACTACATCTATATCATTGGGGTAAATACTTAGTAGTATAATCACTTTGTCTATCAGTTTTGTTTAGTAAGAATTTGATGTGTATATTTTCCATTTTAAAAAATTATTTGTGTCTTCCAATTTTAAATTTGTCTCAAAATATGCTATGTTAGATTATGGCTTTTTTTTCTGTTTTCTATTTAGTATAGTCTGACAATATTGTTCTTTTATTTGAACCACTTGGTACATTTAGATTTTTTCTAACTCTAGGTATACTTGAATTTCTATTTACCATCTTTTAATTTCTATTTTCTATGTTTATTTTTTGCTACTTCTTTGTTTCTTATCTTTATTCCTAGTTTTTCTTGGATATGGTTTTTGTTTTGTTTTTATTTTTATTTTTTAGGGATTTGAGGGGGGTAGGGTCTCAAATTAAAGTATTTAAAGTACTTAGAACAGTACCTGGTACAAAAATACTGTTTTCTTATCATTAATGATTATCATTGGGTATGTCCCTTTATCAATCCGTTTTTTTCCTCTATAAGTTTAGAAATTAATTGCCCCATTATTCAGGTTCTCAGTGTCATACAAATAATAATAATCTGTCCACTTAAAATCTAAAATTAACCAACATTTGTACTGTTGTCCTAAACTGTGGAACAACTTTCTCCCTTTCTCTTCTCTATCAGGAACACCAATTATATGTATGTAAAATATTCTCACTCATTTTTCTGTTTCTTTTTTTATAATTTTTTATTAACATATAATGTTACATACATATAATGTATTATTATATGTATTACATACATATAATGTATTATTAGCCCCAGGGGTACAGGTCTGTGAATCGCCAGGTTTACACACTTCACAGCACATACCCTCCCCAAGGTCCATAATCCCACCACCCTCTCCCTACCCTCCTCCCCCCCGGCAACCCTCAGTTTGTTTTTGAGATTAAAAGTCACTTATGGTTTGTCTCCCTCCCCTTCCTACCCCCAAAACCCCCCACGTCGCATCTCTACTTTATCATATCAAAGAGATCATATGATAGTTATCTTTCTCTGATGGACTTATTTCGCTAACCATAATACCCTCTAGTTCAATCCACATTGTCACAGATGGCAAGATTTCATTTCTTTTGATGGCTGCATAGTATTTCATTGTGTATATATACTACATCTTTTTAATCCATTCATCTGTTGATGGACATCCAGGTTCTTTCCATAGTTTGGCTATTGCGGACATTGCTGCTATAAACATTCGGGTGCATCTACTGTGTTTCTTAAGATCTCTTTGACATGGTTCATCTTTTCAGCTCTCTTGGCTGCATTCTATATAATTTCTTTATGTCCATTTTTCAGTTCCCTAAGTTTCTTCTTTATTATGACATAATCTACTTAAATGCTTCCATTTTAAAATTCTAGTTATAAGTTTAATTTCTAATCATTTTATTGGTTATTTTATAAATCCCTTTGATCACCCTTATAGTTTCTTATGTACTCACATATTGCCAAACTTATCTCTACTTTCTTTATATATTAAATATACTATTACATAATATATGTTTAATCATTTAGTTATAAAATGTCCTTGTAAATATTTTTCTGTTCTTGGTTGTTTGTGCTTATTCTCCTTCATCGTCTTCACTTACTTAAACTGTTATATTTTTCTGTAGAGAGGGGAATTTTATTTGTGAATATTTTAAATATTGTTTTAAAATTTGGTGGCTTTCCCTCTTTCCTTCTGCTAGTCATCTACGGATGCCTAGGAAAAGCCTTAATTAAATTTCATCATTAGTGTTTTTAGAATATCCAGGTCTTATGATCTGAAGGTATAAACTGTGGATTATAAAATCTCAGCTAGACTCTCCCACCTCTCCACACATACAAAGCTTTTACAGAGTTCAGTGACAAGGCTTAGAGAGCAGAATTTCCATTCTTTTTTTCTGGACTGGTTAGAATTGAGATAAACTTTCTGGGAAAAAATGCAAGAAATGTCATAGTTTTAAGTAATTTTTCAAAAATGTTTAGCTATTTTTATTTTATATTTTTGATGGTTATGTCAGAATTATTTATACCTAGAGAAATTCCTTATAAACAAGGTAGCATTAGTAAGAAATTACTTAGTCATGTCTTTTTAAATGATAATGTGACTTGTGCTAGAATTCTTCAGATAACTGATACCCACTTAAAATTCCTAGTACAATCCCTCAGGTATATACATAGGAAAAATTATCTATCCAAAATATGTACTTGAACTATCTTAGGTGTGAATGACATAACCAAGAATAGTTAACCTGTATAGTATTACTCACTGGATGAATTCCATACAAGTACAAAACAGTTTTCTATTACTCAGGAAATACTTACCTTTGGATTTCTTACAATTTTCTAATTTTAAGAAAGTTCACAGTGAAAACATCTACTTAGTTACATAGGTAAATTATTTTTATTTGGATTTTTCATAGGAATGTAGGGTGATTGAATGTGATTCCTTTCATATTCTTACAAAAATTATTTTGGTGCCTATAATTGGCCAATTATGTGAACAAAATAACCAAATGGCTTTGCCTTTTTAAAACCTGCCATTTAATGAAAGCAATACATTTTAAATAAGTGAAAATGTATGTTATGAATTATGAAATATGCTGCAAAGGAAATGAAAATAATGATTTAGTTATAGAAGATGGTCCAATAAAGTTTATCTGTGAAAATTTCACTGTATTGGAAACCCAAGAATGACCATGAGTTGCAAGAGAATATTTGAAAATGATTCGGGGCAGAAAAAATATCAGGTGAACTATTGACAAGACAGGAAAGAGTTTGGCGTGTTTCTAGGAACTGAACCTGGTTGTCTAGAAAGTACTGAGGAAGAAGGAAAATGAATTCTAGGAGGTGGCCTTGGAAAATTAGTCTGAAGCCAAATTCCAAAATGACTTGTAAGTCATGTTGAGAAATTTGAAAATGTGAGGAAAATATAGACATTCTAAGTTCAAAATTACATATTTTATTTTCATAAGGAATTTTTTTAAGATTTTATTTATTTGACAGAGACTATAAGTAGGCAGAGAGGCAGGCAGAGAGAGAGAGGAAGGGAAACAGGCTCCCTGCTGAGCGGAGAGCCCAACACTGGGCTCGATCCCAGGACCTTAAGATCATTACCCAAGCCGAAGGCAGAGGCTTTAATCCACTGAGCCACCCAGGTGCCCCATCATAAGGACTTTTTTTTAACTAAAAAGACATCTCAGGGTGCCTGGGTGGCTCAGTGGGTCAAAGTCTCTGCCTTTGGCTCAGGTTATGATCCTAGGGTCCTGGGATTAAGCCTGCTTCCTTCTCTCTCTCTGCCTGCCTCTCTGCCTAGTTGTGATTTCTCTCTGTCAAATAAATAAAATACTAAAAAAAAAAAAAAAAAAGACATCTAATTGCCACATGGCTTACCCAAAATGGTTGACCATATAGGCAAACTTTATGTTAAAAATATGTAAATGCACACGTACGCACATATACACACATTTACCACTTAAAAAATGTATTGGAAATTCAATGTGTTATACTGTTCTGAAGGCAGGAAGAAAAAAGTGTTTGCAGGAATATTATAATACTATATGTGAAGTTTTAAAAATTGCTAGTCTTTCAGCAGCTTCAAATCAACAAATATATATATTTTGTTTTTTCTATATATATTTTTAATTTATTTATTTAGAGAGAAAGAACACAAGCAGTAGGCAGGGCAGAGGAAGAGGGAGAGAGTCCTCGAGCAGACTCCCAGCTGAGCAGGGGTTCTGGACATAGGGCTTGGTCCCAGGACCCTGAGATCATGACCTGACCTGAAATCAAGAGTAAGATGCTTAAACTATTGAGCTGCCCAAGCCCCTCTTTCATTAGTTCTTGAGACTGATAAACTTTTAATATCATTTCCCTCAAATCTACTAAACTATTTCTGTAATTAAGTGACAAATTAAGAATCCTCTAAAATGAACAATCTGTAAAACAACATCGTCCTTTATATATTTATTCCTTTTATCCTGATATGCTTTTTTCCTGTTCATTCAATCCCAATAATAGCTGAATAGAGGCTATACAGTAAATTTAATTAGTTATTCTTGCTATGTGCTAAAAACAAAAGAAAGCATGAGATTATGGTGCGAGATGTATTTGTATAATGACATTGGTATCTGATCAGTAGAGACAGAAGGTAAGAGAAGTAGATTATAGTTTACCTGCAGTGATTTTAGTGGTCATGAGGACCACTGGCAGCACTAGAGAGTTGCTATACTGTTTATGTTCTTAGCTATATTCTGTCTCTAGTTTTGATTAAAATAAATGCGGAATATTGCTGAACTCTTAATTTGGAAATTCTTAATTGTACTCTTAATTTGGAAATTCTCTATAAAACCACCAATGTGGGGGCACCTGGGTGGCTCAGTGGGTTAAAGCCTCTGCCTTTGGCCCAGGTCATGATCCCAGGGTCCTGGGATCGAGCCCCACATGGTGCTCTCTGCTCCATGGGAAGCCTGCTTCCTCCTCTCTCTCTGCCTGCCTCTCTGCCTACTTGTGATCTCTGTCTGTCAAATAAATAAATAAAATCTTAAAAAAAAAATACCACCAATGTATAAAAAGCATTGCTACCTACCTGGACATCTCCAGGTGCATAATCAGAATCATTTATTAGTTTCCATACACTTGGTTTCTCACTATAATACATATTAAGGGTTTTTTTTTTTTAAATCCAAATTTTAAAAATATAACTCAAGGACCAGCTGAAAATAAATGCCTTCATACTTAAAGGATAAGTGCACTCATAATATGTCATAAGTAATTATGACATATGTCACATTACTAATTGCATATATGAACAATACAACTAGCAGATTCTAGAAGCCTGTTTCTCTAGGATGATGGTGATATGCTGTAGTAGTGGCTAGAGAAGAGCCCCCTGGTCATGGTTGGGTTAGTCTTGCCACATCATTCTGTTTTTTTATGTCTAACCTTTAAACTGCACTCTGATTTATGGATATTTGGGTTAAACTTACTTCCTTGAATCAGAATGAATTATTAATTGCTAATAGTTCTGTCCTCTATCTAGAGTTCTTCAAAGCTCATCATTTAAATTATTATTTTTTTAAAGATTTTGTTTATTTACTTGACAGAAAGAGAGACAGCGAGAGAAGGAAGACAAGAAGAGGGAGTCATGGAGTGCAAGAGGGAGAAGCAGGTTTCCTGCTGAGCAGGAAGCCGGATGGAGGGCGGGATCCCAGGATCCTGGGATCATGACCTAAGCTGAAGGCAGATGCTTAATGCCTGAGCCACCCAGGTGCCCCAAATTATTGAGATGTTTTGTCTCACATAAAATTATTCAACCTTATATGACTACCCTATCTATAAGTATTTCTGCCATTACACTACCCTAAGTAATAATACATGGGATGTTAGTGAGAATGAGCATATAGAGACAATTTAAAAATGTGCTCTCACTTGCAAATATCTGTGAATAATGTCTTAAGTTTAGAAAGAAATTGTATAAAATTCTATGATTTAAGGGGGAATAAAAGATATCTTCCACAGATCAGTATAGAGCATTGGGTAGAATCAGACCTCAAAGAGGGTGTGGGTGTGGGTAGACTGATTCCCGTAATTATGTACTGTGGTACTCACTGAGCAGATCTTAAGGGCAAAGCATTTTCTTGATGGGTTTGTGGTCTGAGTCAGAATTATTACCCAAGAAAAGTTCCATGTTATTCCAAATTTCTCAATCCAAAGAGGTGGGTGTTTTTGGATTGTCTGGATCTGATAGGAAAGAATGACCCTGATATAAGAAGTCAAAGGAAGATAGATAGTGAGATTTAGAATAGCATGGGGACTGTGTGAAAGGAAGAGAGGTGTGCAGAGGACATCAGACCCAGTATAATTAACTGATTTGGGCCACTTTTTTTTTTTTTTAAATATATTGCCTAGAATTTCAGGTAGTGTTAAAGCCTGGATATTTGAGAACCGACAATCCTCCAGATTAAAATACTTATACTTTCCACAATACTCTCTGATTCTTTTGCCTGGATGTTTCCTTATGCCCTGCTCTAATAGACCTTAACATACATACAGTACAATAGTGTGCAAAGCACTTGTAGAAAAAAAATATAGGACTTGAAACACTGGTTCAAGTGTTTGCTCCACTCTATGCCTGGATGACCTTAAGAACATTATTTAAACAATCCAAATCTTAATTTTCCCATCCTAAAAATATTGGTGATGATAACCTCCATGACATAATTTGTTAAAAGGAAAAAAAGTAATCCCAAAGAATTGTTTAGTGAAAAGCTTATTGAATTATAGATAAGCAAAACATTTTTGCTACATTTTTTTCATCATAGGAAGAAAATTTCAGTCCTGGGTATTTTGGAGACACAATCATCTTCACCATTTTTATTTCAAGGGAACACTGAATTCTATAATATTTCTTTGTGTTTAAAATTTAATGAAACTACTATTTAAATTGATCAAGAGAGGAGTACAGTATTTTATGTCTAAGATTTATAATGAAAATACTATAACAGAGTTACACTTTGTTATTGTTCTAATTAGAAATCTCACATACAGTAAATAATATGCTGATTCTACATTTTGGATCTGTGATATTAAATATTTATTTTGATGTAAAATCAAAGAGAAACTATTTTATACTACTTTTATCATTAAAATAATCTATAGGAAAATTTTTGAAAATGCTCACTATTGTTTATACATCTTTCTATTTTGTTATACTTTTATTGCATAATATTTATCATACTGAAAGTGATTACTCTCTAAAACTGGTATTTGTCTTTACACTTGGATTGGTTTTGCAAAATGTCTACATATATATAAATATAATATTTAAAATTAAGACTTTTTATAATATATAATCTGGCTTAACAATGCCTTTCCAGATGCTCCTGTTACAAATACTTAATGACTTATCACTTTTTTTTATATTTCTTGAGAAGTTGTCCATTTTTGCAGGTCTTGGTATCAAGAGAGAAGAATGAATAACAATATGAAATAGTAAATGTTGAAAGTTGGATTAGTAATGATATGCAGTACGCTCTATGAAACAATTTGGAAAGTGATATTAAATCTGTATCAGTTTTCCTTGCTATTTCACACATGAGATAAGTTATGGATTTGTGAACAAATCTTAAATAAACCAAGTCTATGTAAAATATGAGATAATATGAAATTATTTTTGTTGAAGTTCATAAACTCCACAGACTGAGACAAATATTCTTAAACCATTTATTTTAACAAGCATTTAGTATAGCAGTTCTTTACCATAACATGATACTCCAAATTAAACTTTTGCATCTCAAGTGACCTTTATAGCAGTTTTACAGTTCATAAATTCTGTACAATGTTGCTCTGTGGAGTAGTTTTAATAAATTTTGATTCTGCTGTAAACGTTAATACACCTACTTGAAATGGCATTTTCAGTCCTAACAAACACAAATGCAGGAATGGGTCTCCTCTGCCATATGGAGTATTTGCCATAGAGTTTATGAAACATTAGACATAATTTCAGTAATGAAAGAAAGCATCAAAGTTATTTACTGTTACCATAATGAAAACAAATAAGGTGCTTATTATTTACGTATATTTAAAACAGTTTAAAGAATAATAAAGGTTAGTCTACTATGGGAGGGGGGACTAATTTATGAATGTTATGAAGATTTGAGATATGTGATAGAAAGAGAAACCAATTTGTTAGGATACTGAAGTCTTTACCCCTTTTTTATTGTAAACTTTCTGTATTCAGCATCTGAGTCTTCAGCACACCTAGTTGTTTGGTTGGTAGACTTTCAGTCATCCCATTCCTTCCATCATGATTTGATTTACCTGGAATTTTAGGTTTGTAATTGTATTTGGAGAAAAATTATGTTAGCCAAGTAGAGTGTACTCTTTCATATTTGAGCTCTGTGATGCCAGGAGAATAGCGTTAATTGAAGGGAAATGAAAAGGTTGAAATTTAATTCAATATTAGCTTTATCATTGTATTCTTTATATTTCAGAAGACCTTTAAAAAACCAGGGAAATGATTATTATTTGATTTCTTCAGACTATGCACAAGATGTTAACATGGAGACAATTTGTAAAATGGACAAAAAGGGAGACGTGAAGGACTTGGATTATTGTTTCTTTCCTTATTTTTCTTTTCTTCAGGGAGTCCTTCCCCTATTCTTCTTAGTTTCTCATCCCAAACTTTAATTGGAGAAGTTTTTGCATTTCTGGACATAGCTTCCATGTCCCTAACTTATCAACTGTATACATCCCTTTTCCTTCACCTTTTCCCTGATGTCCTGAGAAAATTCCTAAATTTAATCATTTAACTGGCCAATTTTTTCTTCAAGATTGTGCATTCTACTAGTTATTCTATCTGTTGAACTTTAAAGGTAAAAATTTCAATTTCCAAAACTTGTCTTTGTAGATTCTGTATTATGGAGAGAAATATCATGTTTTATATCTGGGAAGATATATAACACTAATTTATATGTATTTTTAAGTCTTAATAGGCTCTATTAATTTCATTGTGTATTAGTTCTGTTGAAATTGACTTCTTCTTATGGTGTTGATTTTCTTCCAGTGTTGGGAATTTGGGGCTGTCTGCTCGTATTTTGAGAATTCCTATTCATCTTATTATGTTTACTTAAGTCTGAAACTGAAAGTTAAGTCCCAAATGAAAGTTGGGAATTGACTCCTATATGTAAAAAGATCCCTCTCCTTTCCACAATCAGCAAATACCTGGGGAATTCTCCTGAATTTCTGGTCCAGTTCCTGCATTTGTATTATAACCTGGAAATAAATGGGTTCATTATTTGTTGCTTAGTACAAATGTTTCTATAGGTGTCCACTTGTATAATTTGTCATGTTTTTATCAGATGTTCTAAATTTCTCTTAATTTGGCTTCCATTTAATCATGGAAAATTTTCCAGGGCATGTCTCATTTCTTTCATCCATTGATTATAGACCTAAGCTTCCACACATCATTCCCATGCTAAAAAATAACCTTCTCCAGCACTTGTTTTAGATGTTTATTTTTCCGTAGTTTAGAGCTCTGTGTATTTTCTAACATTTAAAGGATCCTATAAAATCCTTATGCTTTAATAACACTGTTTCTTGTCTTCTCACTTGGCATTGGATTCATCATATTCAATTTTCTTATGTTACTTCATGGAATTTGGGGCTGAGAGATGTATGCCATAACTTTTTCCAATATAATAATTAGTTTATAAAATAGCTAATCAAAATGGCAATATTCATATCACAGATTAGTAGAGCAACCTTATAGCATAACTTTTTATGATCAAGCAATGTGTTTTATCATTTATTCAGTACTATGGAAACAAAAATCAAAAAAACTCTGTGAGCATTGTAAGGATTGTTTAATGTGGGGCGCTTGAAGCAGAACACAAAATAGACCCACAGATTTGGCTATTAAATGTCACTCAGGTGAGATTCTTGATTGATTCAGACCAATCACACCCACAAATATAGATATAAAAATCCTGAATATAGATATAAACGTTCTAAATAAAATAATAACAAATAGAATCCACATGAAATTCTAGAGGCATTTTCATTAATGTCAGGAACAAGATTAGAATGCTTGCCATCATTATCACACAGTATTCTGGAAGTTCTACCTTAGAGAATAAAATTTTTTAAAAATTAGAGGTATAAATATTTAAAAGACAATGACAAAATTATAATTGTTTTCATTAGGTGCTTTCAGATTAAGGATTCATACTCAAGTTCTCTTAAATTATAAGTATTTACTGTGAGGATACAATTTGGAAGAAGATACTAGGAGTAGCAGTAAAATATTTAATTATGATACAGGGTATCTATAAAAGATTTCCTATAACAGAATCATACTTGAAAGCCCACATCCTGAAATGAGCCACATATTCTTTCTATTAACATTGTATTGGAAATCCTAGCTAGGGCAATAAAAGAAGAAAATGAAATAAAAAGTTTAAAGATTTGGAAAGGAAAAAATAGCAATCATTATGTTTAGAAACATGATTTGTGTACATAGAATATCTAAAAGAACTGAAAGAAATATTTGAGTGATAAATGAATGAAATATTATTGCTGGATGTGTGATCAGTATTGAAAACTAATTGTGTTTCTGTATATAAGCACCAAGAAGTCGGAAATTTAAAAAATACATAAATATTAAGTCATTTCAATAGCATAAAAAATTACTAGGGATAAATCTAGCTAAATGTGTGCAAGGACTTTACATAAAAAAACTAAAAGAGATTATTAAGAAATATTAAAATCTGGTGATATACTGTATTCATGGATTGGAAGACTCGATAACCTTAAGATGCCAGTTCTAGATGCCTAAGTGGCTGTCAGTTAATTGGTTTCAACTCAGATCATAATCTCAGGGTCTTGAGATCAAGCCCTGCATCCAGCTCCATGCCCAGCATGGAGTCTGCTTAAGATTCTTTCTCCTCCCTCTCCTTCCCTCTTTGCTTCTCTCCCTACTCTCACTGTCTCTAAAATAAACAAATAAATTAAATCTTTAAAAAGAAATGTCAGTTCTGTATAAACTGATTCATAGATTCAGTGAGACCCCATTCAACATCCCAACAATTGTGTGTGGGGATAGGAGAGGGGAACAAGAAAAGTTTAAATTGATTTAAATTATATGGAAATGATAATGTCTAATAGCCAAACCACTCTTGAAAAACTAGGTGGGAAGACTTTTTAAATAGATAGTATATTATTTGTTGAAAGTAGTAAAAACAACATATTGGCTCAACATGAGTACAGACCCACACAGGTATAATAGGTATACAACTGAGGTGTCACTATTTTTCAGTGGGGAAAGGACAATCATAGAACAATTGTCCATTTATATGGCAAAAAGAAAACTTTATCACCTCATATCATCCACAAAAATAAATTTCAGGTAAATCAGAGAAATAATTGTGCAAGGTAAATATATATATATATATTTAATGTATATTGAATATAAATATATTTAAAATATATTAAATTATATATATAATCTAAATATATACTTTAGCACCTTATATATATAAATATATAATATAAATAATTTGAGATATATATATATCATTCAGAAAACCTTGATCTTATTTTAAGTTTATTTTAATTATTATTCATATACAGTTACTTGCCTATATACTAATCTTTAAGAAGTGGGCTTTTCTAAAGGAGAATATCACAAGCAGTTTCATTAGGTAATAAAATTTTTTATTAATGTCATCTAAAAATTTCTCCTCCTGAAAAGGGTATTTGAGTCATGAAAATGTTATGTTGATTAAAATTCAGAAGATTTACAGTGTCAAAATTAAGGGGAAACTTAGTCTGTATTGTTAAGTTATTTAAAGTACTTTTCAATAACTTTACTGTTAATTTGAGTAGTGAATTAATTCAGTACTAGTTATATCTGAAGATTGACTTCTCTTGTGTAGAAATAAAAAGTTCAGTGAGGTGTGTGATGGTCTTAAGGATGATTTATCTTGCACTATAAGAGAAAAGTAAGCCTGTTGGTATATTCTAGCCAAATGATACCAAATGGCGAAGTGGGATCAATTAATACTAGAATTGTTTCTAGAGGAATAATTCCTTTGTTTATATTGGCACAATGTCTGGCCTTCCTTATTAGGCCACTGATCCAGGAAACTTCTTGAAGATAGAATCATATGTTATATAGATTCATAACTTCTGTGTTTACTAGTAAAGACCCTGAGTAACAGTAGAAGGTAACTGTACTGAAGCTTCCTACCTTCTCATTTTTGGACTCAGGTTCTCCAAGGAAGGGGAAGACTAGAGCACAGATTTTCTTAGCCATTCTTTCTTGTTCCAAATTAGGGGAGCATGGTATATCCACATTTCGGAGAGCCAGACAGAAAATTTCTAATGTGAATACTTGTACAGTGGTGAAAATTATAGATCCTTTTTACACAAGATGTCTGGGTTTTGTAGTTCCTAAATACTCTTTACAATCCAAGAATGAGAGGAAGCTCTATGGGCTGAGGTTTCTTGGAGAAGTGTTAATAAGCAACCAAGAGGCTGGTCCTGGGAAATATAGCACTATCCCCCAGGTTTTGTGAGAATAGCCAAAAGTACCTTGGCCTCCTGAACTCCTCCAAGACTCTGTTGGCATATGAAGCTTGTAGATAATGTGACAGTTATTACATTGATTTATAACTTTTCTGTTTCCATCTTAGAGTACAGAGGGTGTTCAGAGTTTCATCGTGGATTTAAAATTCAGATTAAAAAGATAGAAATTTTCTCTTCATTGTTGTAACAAGGATAAACTCATAGACCATAGACAAGGTGAACTAAAAATAGAATCAAGGTTATTTGAGGTCAGTGCCTTAGATGGTGAACTCACCATTTTAGCTGTAGCATGATGTGAGGTGGAAAATTGTGTGGTGGCTGCATGTTATATAAAGATTTGTTTCTATTCATGAAGGGAATGAAAAATCAAAATGCAGGGCCAAATAAATCTCCTTACATGGAGGGTAGCTGATGTCCAGAGGATGGAGAGCAAGCTTCTGTGTGAGGACACTTGGAAACGGTAGAAGAGGCAACACTAGGACTAGCAGCACCGGTAACTCACTGTGGTGTAAGTAGCTCCCAGACTGTGTAGCACACTAGAATCACCTGGGCTCTCCAAAACTTAGGAATATCTAGAACCCACTCCTAGACATTCTGATTTGTTTTTTGTATTGAATGTGACCTAGGTCTTGAGGGGGTTTTTTTGTTGTTGTTTTGTTTTGTTTTTATTATTTATTTATTTATTTGACAGAGAGATCACAAGTAGGCAGGCAAGCACAGAGAGGGGGAAGAAGGCTCACTGCCGAGCAGAAGCTCGATCCCAAGACCCTGAGATCATGACCCTAGCCGAAGGCAGAGGCTTTAACCCACTGAGCCACCCAGGCGCCCCGGTCTTGAGGGTGTTAAAGCTTCCCCAGCTGATTCTAATGTGCAGCAAGATTAGGGACACCTCGCATAAGCCACTATGAACGTGTGCATTCTCAGCAATTCCACATTTTCATTGGCAAGAAGATGACTCACAGAATTCCTGCCTTGTAGGGTTGTTGGGACAATTAAAGAAACTACTTGAAAGCATTTAGAAAGGGTGAAAGTGATACTTCAAGTTAAAGAATCAGCTAGTAGCTCATGGGAATCTGAAAGGATTATTAACATTTTCAATTCTAGTGATGGTCAAATACTGATAGGTTTAGGTTATTTAAAAATTTAGAGTTCCAACTGTGCTTTGAAATGTGTTTCTCTTTATGTTATACTCGTGTTCTGATACTGTGTTACTACCTTCTAATGTATGCAGCATGATACAGCAAGACCTACGCAGGCTGGCAGTCAGAGGTTGATCCCACTTGCTTTGACACACATTGACATCTTGGGAAAGTCATTTAATATTTCTCTGCTTCATTCTTTCATAAAAAACACTATTTCTCAAGTGTATAGGGGGGATCAAATGTGCTAATAGATGAAAGTCCTTTGCAAAGTAAACTTACTTTAACCTTTCACAAAAATAAAAATCAGCAATAATTCCAAGCTGAGAGACAGGCAGCAGGGTTTTGTGAATAGAATATTGACCTGGAAAATCAGTATTCTTTCTTTTTTCTCTTTTCTTCTGAAAGAGTTCTGAAATATTTCAAAAATCTTATCTGTTGAACACCCCAGCAATGGGTATATAGATGAATTTTATATTATTTCCTATACTAGTATCTGTTTAAAGTATTTGTAATTAAAATTTTGAAAATTAGAATATGACTTCCAATATCAGAGTTATTTGATCTTTGACAAGCCACATAACCCTTCTTCTGGTCCTTTGTCCTCTTATGAATAGTTAGTCTTTGCTCTTCTTTCCAAAATGTAACATTCAGATCCAAGTGACTAGTTGATAATTTGAGTAGAATAAAATTGATCAAATATTTATGTTTATTGTAATAAATATATTTCCATGTTTTGAAAAAAAGTTTTTTATTATGCAAGCCGATTAAAAACTGAATTGAGAAATGTGGATACCCAAGAAGAAATGGCCACACACACAGGTGATTCATTCACAATAAAGATAAAAGATTTTGAAAGTAAACAAGGCAGATTGATTTTAAGCAAATGTAATATATATAGGATACAGCTAATGTCTCTAGACAATCAAAGGCTTAGCTGCCAACCTTCTGAAAAAAGATCTTAGGGACACACTGGAAGCCATCAGTTACAGACAGCATCAGTAGACTTCTGGTTCTCTTGGTATGTGGGTGTGTGGGTATGTATAATTAAAAGTAAAGCATGCCTATTAAAATAAGCATAAATATATTTCTCAGTGTATTATATAGATATAAAAGCATGGATATATTCAGTTCCATTCTGCTCGGCAACTTTGTACAGGTATGGCCTTAATCTAAAACCAAGTCCCTCAAACAGTGTCTCACAACATTATATAACTTAGCTTGCTTGTTGTGATTCTTTTTCTAAAATTAATGTATAGATGCTGTCTTTTAGTATTTCACTATTATTGTTCCTGTTTGATTTCAATATGGTGAATGTCAGATTCTTTAAGGATTTCTGAGTTCATGTGCTATATTCATTATTTTCTGGAAATAACATAAACATACATTTCATACTGTAATATAGTCATAGTCATAAAAGTATTTTTAAATAGTTTGTTATTAATGTAAGGACTGTAGTGCTATCTCACGCTAAAACAAATTTCCACTATTTTTGCATATTTTAGTGGCTTAAGATAACATGCATTTAATGTGCACAATTTTTGTGGGCAGGAATTTGGGCAGGACTTAACAAAGCCTTAGATTTAATTTTTCCGGGTCACTTCAATTATAATTCTTCTTGATTTTCTACCCCTTTCACCTTCAAATATATGCCACAGAGAAATATTTTTTAAATTAACATGAATTGTTCCTGAAACTTCCATTTGCATATACGTTTCTTGCAATGTGTTTAAGGAGATATGTCCTTTTATAATTGCTCTGTTGGCATTTAGTGCCAAAGGTAGGCTTTCCTTCAACAAGCATTTTTAAGCTTCACCATTTATGCACAGTTGATTGTGCACTTAGGGGAATTCAAATGTGATGGGAGAAATACTTTTGCAGTTTATTGCAAGAAGCCAGACAAATATGAAAATAATAATAGAGGACGTTTCCAATAATAAAGAAAAATGTACTGTCCGTGCATGAGTGCTATAAAATACAAAACCAAATGATTAGTTTGTATATCAAGAAAACAGGCAGGAGTTTTGTCTTGAGTCAGAGGACCCTGAGCCAGTAATTGAAGTGATGTTGGCTGTGAGCCATCCTAGAGGATGATGGGAACAATGAGAAAGGTGGGGGAGGGAAAGGGCGGTGTCATGGGTTATGGCCAGAAACAGCACGAGTAACCATGATAACAATGTATCTAGAGGAGGTGTGCAGAATGAGTAACAGGGGCTAAGGGGCTTATTTGGCAAAAAATAAAATTAGGTTTGCCTCATTTTCATGTAAATCGAAGTCATTTATTACCCATTCTTCCATCTTGATTTCAAGGAATGAGCCCATATCTATCATTCTGTGTATCTGCTATATTTCTATTTTTCTATTATCTATCAATCATTTGTCTATATCTACCTATCTATCTATCACTTAAAAGTTTACCTTTGCCTGTACCTGATTTAAATTATTGTACCTGTGCTAATGTCCTGATTTTGACAGTGCTGTTTGGTATTAGAAATATTGGAACTGGAAACAGTTGGGTAAAATGTACACAGGAATTATGTACTATTTCCATGACTTGTTTTGAATTTTAATCTACCCTAAAATAGTTCTGTTTAAAAAATGTTTAAAGCCTATTTCTTGAGTATGGATATAAGTAACCAAAGTACATTGGAAAGAGAATAAGAATTATTTACTTAGATAATAGGTCATAATTGAGGTTAATTTAGTAAAAAGTTATCCTTTTTAGTGGAAAATGTTATAGGTTGTAATGTATCTTCATTCAATCTTGATAATTAAGTTCTTAAAGAATTCTCTGAAAATCTAGTAGTCTGAAGAAAATAATCCAACTTTGTGCCAAAGAGAAAATTAGGTCAAGGCAATTTTGTTAACTAATACAATAAAAACAAAAGATAATAAGGTTTACCCACTTTTATAATTATTATGTTTTCTTTTCTGATATTTAATATCATAGGAATGGTATATCCTTTGTTATTTTATATCTAAAATCTATATTGAAGTATCTGTGAAATGGAATGTGTTTCATAATCTTATTTTTATGATTCTTTCTCTAACAATACTCCATGTTGTTGTGAAACGTGCTTATTTCTGCTTTCTTTGAAACTTTTTTTGTTGACTTCTATACAGAGTAACCAGTCTTACTACATTTTAAATTTAGGAAACAGAATCTGATTTTTAGCAAAGTTGACATGTTTATGACTTGCTTATTTGTTTTCTACTCAAGTTGGCATTTTTTAAAGTCCTAAAATAATCACTTGGACTTAAGAGCTAAATCGAAGCACTTCTTTAAGCACTTCTTAGAATTAAACCTCTCTTGTGAATGACTATTAAATGGACCATTTCCCTAAAATTCTTATCATCTTTGCATCTCACAGCAACTTTTGTCTGCAAATCTGCTAGTGTTTTAGAAATCATTATTTCATTATCTACTATCCCCCAAACTCTTCTGAAGTGTTAGGCAAATATTTCGCTCTTAAATCTTTCTTCATTTCCCAAGTAAAAAGGTTAAGACACAAAAATAAGAAGAGACTGCCATGGAATAATACTCATTTTCTGCAGCAGCAGAATATTATGAGAGCACGAGGGTACTGTTTGTTTATTCAAAGGAGAGAAAAGGGGATATAATGATTTTTGTGTGTCTGCTACCCAGAGACAGCAGCCATGAAAGAGAATTTATCAGGGAAGATTAGTGTTCTCTAGGTGACCTGAGCAAACTTAATGTCCAAAAATAGTGACTGCTTTTTATATGAGCAACAAAACAAAGGCAAGATATAGCAGGCCCTTAATTAATTTAATTAATGAATATTTATATAAGCCATATACTCTATTAACTCTTGACTTCTACCCATTATAGTTCTTGCATGATATCTTTATTATAATGTCTATTTAAGAGAAACCACACTACTGAGAGTTCATTCATTCCTTAACCAACATTTATAGAGTGGGTATTGTGTACCACTCACTGTGTACTAGGAATAAACATCAAATAACTTAGCAGTTAAGAGTGTGACTTTGGGAGTCTCATTTCTTGTGTTTAAATTCTCCTTATGCCACTGACTGTGTGGCCTTTGTTGGTTTTGTGTTTCTAGTTTTATTTCCCTCAATTTATTAACCTGTAAATGGGTGTGTGATAATAACTTCCTTATAAGCTTGTTGTGAGGATTAAATGAAGTTATACATTTTAATTAGTATTATAAGACATAACCTTAGGGCTCCTGGGTGGTTCAGTCTTTTGAGTGTCTGCTTTCAGCTCAGATCATGATCCTGGGATGGAGCCCACATAGGGCTCCTGGCTGGGCAGGGAGTCTGCTTCTCCCTCTCCCCTTGCTCCCCACCCCCTGGCTCGTGCTCTCTCTCTCTCTCTCTCGTTCATGTACTTTCTCAAATAAATAAAATCTTAAAAAAAAAAATAAAGATCTAACCTCACACTGAAAGATAACAGTCTCATTATAGAGGTAGAGAAAAATCAGTGCTGTGATAACACTGTGAACAGGACAGATGCACAAGGAGGAAAATGTATAGACGTGTGCACAGCAGAACAGAAAAGTCTGAGTGCATTGACACTAGACCTGATTTGAAGGAAGATAAGAATTAACTAAATGAAATGATTAGAGGAATACCAGGATCAGAATCTGTGAACACAGAAGTGGAAAATCCTACCAAATTGGAGAGGTGCAGGAAACTCCATTTTACTGGAGAAAATATATATATATATATATATATATATATATATATATATATATATTTTATATATATATGCAGAAAGTGGATGGATATAACACTGGAGAGATAATGAGCAAATGGAAGCTGCCTATAGAAAAAAGAAGGCTTATAATACAAGAAATTGACCGATAGAGATTGTGTTGTAGAAAAGGCAGTCTGTCGACAATAGGCAGGGTGTTGTTGGGGGGAGGGACAGGGGAGCTGCCACATTGGATGCAGGGAAATTGCTTACTGCAGTTTAGCGATTGTTTAGATGAATGGTTCAGGTCATGGTAGCATGGAGAGAGAACTTTCTGAAAGTTGTAAATATGGACAGGTTGTGTGGATTGACTGTGAGGTGATAGAGTTGCAAAGGACTTGAAATACTGACTCTGAGAAACTTGGAAGTGTGCAAATGAAGATGCTCTAGGATAACTGAGTATGGGGGGGCTTGTCTGGAGTTCAGAGAAACATATGGGGCTGGGGTATAGGTGTCGGAATTTTTTTTTTTTTTTAAAGATTTTATTTGTTTATTTGACAGAGACAGAGAGGTCACAAGTAGGCAGATAGAGAGAGGGAGAAGCAGGTTCCCCGCCAAGGAGAGAGAGCCCGATGCGGGGCTCGATCCCAGGACCCTGGGATCATGACCTGGGCCGAAAGAAGAGGCTTAACCCACTGAGCCACCCAGGCGCCCCCGGAATTTTTTTTTTTTAATATTTTATTTATTTGACAGAGAGAGAGAGCACAAGCAGCGGAATTGGCAAGCAGAGGGAGAGGGAGAAGCAGGCTCCCCACTAAGCAGAGAGCCCGATGTGGCACTGGATACCAGGACCCTGAGATCATGACCTGAGCCACCCAGGCACCCCCAGATATAGGAATTTTAAGCAATTAAGTGGTTGTTAAGACCAACTGAAAGCATCGGAAGCTAACTATAGAGCTCTGGTAAACATTGGTATTTGAGTTGAGAAGACCGGTGATATAAGAAAGGTCCAGAAAACATAAGTGTCAAAAAGCTTAAATAACATGGAACTACTTATCGGTATGAAGTGATGCCCGGAAGCTGCATATTCATGGGATGGGCCAATTTGGATGTGATGGCATATGTTATTAAAAGTACGTCCCCTAACATAGGAAAATAACTAGGAAAAACGTGTATTTTTCCTGTGTATCAGTTATAAGTGTAAATGCTTGTTTCTGGGTTTTAAAAGTGTTTATCCTTCTTCACTGTTGTATTTTTTTTTTTTTAAGATTTTATTTATTTATTTGCCAGGCAGAGTTGACAAGTAGGCAGAGAGGTAGGCAGAGAGAGAGAGAGGGAAGCAGGCTCCCTACTGAGCAGAGAGCCTGATGTGGGGCTGGATCCCAGGACCCTGAGATCATGAACTGAGCCGAAGGCAGCAGCTTAACCCACTGAGCCACCCAGTTGCCCCACTGTTGTATTTTCTTTAAAAAAGAAAAAAAAAAAGAAAAAGAAAAAAGCCAACTAATCTTTAATCCTTAATGTAAAACTAAAACATTTGTATGTCCTAGATTTCCCTTATTACTAACCACCAATGGTTGCAAACAAAGTGAACCGTGTGACTGAAATTTCAAAATATAAATAAAATTATCTGGACAAATATGATAATAAGGTTACATTTGGTCTTGGTTTATTTGGGTAAGCTATCTGCTTTTATATTTTTTAAAATCCGGACCACAATTTTAAGTTTCCTTACACCATACCCAAAGTTATAATTATGAAGTTAATTTCTTCCTCATAGAGTTGAAGACCTTGCAAGACTCTCAGTTCTACACATCAGACCCATTAAAACTTGAATCATTATTATTTTCATTAGAATAATATTCAAATATTTTGCCCAAAATACTCTTTAAATGGAGGAACCCCCCCAGAGTTCTTTTACTCAACTCAAAATGTATAAGCTATTCTCTACATATGGTGGTTATGATATTCAAAGAATATGATGAAAATAATTCCACAAAATAAATGCTATCATCTAAAACTAAGGGTTTTCCCCCAATAGTGAAATTTTAAAATTAACTATAGAACTGTTTATTTTCAAAGGAAGGCATTTAGGGACACCTGGGTGGCTTAGTGGTTTGGGCCTCTGCCTTCAGCTCAGGTCATGATCTCAGGGTCCTGGGATCGAGCCCTCCATCAGGCTCTCTGCTACGCGGGGAACCTGCTTTCCCCTCTCTCTCTGCCTGCTGCTCTGCCTACTTGTGATCTCTCTCTTTCTGTCAAATAAATAAATAAAATATTTTTTTTAAATATAGTTTTTTTTTAAAATATAGTTTCAGATATGTAAACATCAAGCAAGCAGTCTTTTAAAATGAAATAATTATTGGTCTTAACATCTTTTAAAAAAAGAAAGGAAGTACAAAAAGAAGGGAAAAAAAGAAAAGCAAAGAAAGAAAGTGTTTTGAGGAAGACCAAGCAGTGTCTTTGCTGTAGAGTAGAGAAAAGGTGACCAGCCCCTTGATATGAGCCATTATGTTTCAGGAGTGAGAATAAGAAGTTAGTGACGCTTTTCATACAACAGGAAGTGCATTTTGAGGCTGGGGTGAGGAACAGACATGCATGTAACCCTTTTCATGAGACTTTTTGAAACTTTTGGCATACATAGGCTGAGCTGCTTTGGGGCCCAGCTACTCGCTGGCTGAGCCAAAGCTGGAAGTTTAGAGACAGTGTCTGGCATTCCACAAGGGCCATGCTAAGTGAGATTCCTGCTATAAGCTTCATGGGCAATTGGAACACCAAGGGAACAACTGAAAGGAAAGATCATGAAGTTCCTCCAAGTAAGAAAACACCACGCCAAATGGGAAAAAGAACCAAGGTTCTTGATCTTTTGATCCACTAAAATTTTACTGGGCACAATTCTGTGCCTGAGACTCTAACGACAGCATGGACATAGGCAAGTGCTTTGATCTGAGACGTCCACCCCTTTTTTGTTCCCCTCTCTATCCCTACCCCAGCAGACAATGTCCCTTCGCACCAGGACAGTGGCTCATCTCAGAGTTGTCCCATTGGCCCTTTTTCTCTCACTCTCAAATAAATAAAAGTAAATAATTTTTATTTTATTTGTTGTTGTTGTTGTTGTTAAAAAGAGGGCTCCTGGGTGGCTCAACGTGTTAAACACCTGCCTTCAGCGTGGGTCATGATCCCAGGATCCTGGGATCCAGTCCCACATCAGGCTCCCTGCTTAGTGAGAATCTGCTTCTCTCCCTGCCCCTCTCTCCTGCTCATTTGCACTTGCTGTCTCTCTTTCTCTCAAATAAATAAATAAAAATAAATATATATTTGTTAAGTTGGCCACTGGTCTTGCCTCTTTCAATTAATTGCAGTTCTATTTAAAGGTCTTCTTTATCTTTATTATCTTCATCTTCCACAGTGACAGGACACGGACATCCTTGGACAATTCCTAGTAAGAGTCTCATATTTATACTCCAGGCAAACAGGGTTAGGGCTCTGCTAAAAGTTTGCTGGATTCCATAGGCCTACTGGCTTCCTTCTTCCTACCAAAGAACTCACAGAACTAGTTAGAAACACTGTTGCTAAACCTGAGGAAGGATGCATGCCCTTCCTACAGAGTACTTTGTTCTTCTATTTTGTGTAACTAGGAGTTGCATGGCAGACACTATTTTAAAAGCAAATAAACACCAACAAAACCTTAAAATATCGCTGAGTTATGTTCTTCCTCATCTAACACTGGAGTACCTGGAAACCAAGTAGATGAAACCAAATAATGAAATGGCATTAGTTCCATATTAAAAACTGGTGAATTAGTCTTAGGGACACATATAAAGTAGAAGTAATTACACACACACGCACACACACACACACACACACACAATCCAATAATTTTTTTTTTCTTTTAAGGTTAAGACATATTTGTTTCATTTCTTTTTGCAACTTTCCTTAGATGAGTGGGTCTTGTGAATGAAGCAGTCTCCAGGTGCCCAAAAATGTAGATTTGGAGTGGGAAAGAAAAGTTCATCATAGAACTTCCTACATAAAATACCTCACATGGCAAAGGCTGCTTTCTCCAAGAAATGGCCAGTGGGACTTCAGCATGACTAAATTCTCCTGAAGAATTATCATGTTATCACAAATTCTCCTAGTTGTGAAAATTAGTAATTATAAAATAGTAATCGGGCACCTGGGTGGCTCAGTGGATTGGGCCGCTGCCTTCGGCTCGGGTCATGGTCTCAGGGTCCTGGGATAGGGTCCCACATCAGGCTCTCTGCTCGGCAGGGAGCTTGCTTCCCTCTCTCTCTGCCTGCCTCTCTGCCTACTTGTGATCTCTGTCTGTCAAATAAATAAATAAAATCTTAAAAAAAAAATCAACAACATAAATGTGAAGGGGGGAAAACAGTATAAATGGTGGTGTGTTTGCTTCTTAAATTGTTCATTAAGACTGCTTAATAGAAATGTACCAGCTCATTTTTGAAATTATTTAAGATGCTACGTTAGCAATGATTTGTAGCAAATGTTTCATCCAACGAATTGTAAGTAATTGTGAAAAGGTTTAATGAAGTGCAGTTTGAGTATTAGAGTGCTCTGTGGGTTGATTCAGATTGCAACTCAAGTTACTCTTATTTCAAAAAGTATTCAATTCTCTCTACAGGTAAATGGAATGAATGAATAATCAATAGCTTTAAGCAAATAATTAATATAACCAATTAATAGCTTTAAGCAAAGGTAGATCCATTAAAAATTTTCTTAAACTCAATATGTATATTGAACAAGAAACCAGAAACTAAAAGTGAAATAAAACATATTCTTGGGGTGCCTGGGTGGCTCAGTGGGTTAAAGCCTCTGCCTTCGGCTCAGGTCATGATCCCAGGGTCTTGGGATCGAGCCCCACATCGGGCTCTCTGCTCCACAGACAGCCTGCTTCCTCCACTCTCTCTCTCTGCCTGCTTCTCTGCCTGCTTGTGATCTCTGTCTTTCAAATAAATAAATAATTAATTAAAAAAAAAAAACATATTCTTGGAGAGATCCTTTACTCTCTGAGAAGTCTACATTGTCACTTCTCAAAAGAGAATTTTTCAAATATTTTCCCCCCCAAATCCAATAAAGGTCAATTATTTCTGGCAAAGATCAAGATATATATAATATATTATTCATTCCTTGTATAAAGAGAGAATTACCTAGACCCTCCATTGGTGGAAATGAGGATATTGCTTTCTTTATTACTAATATTCTCCCTTATAACAGCAGTAATTGCCAAGGATAGACTATCAGGTGAGTGAGCCTGTTCTGAACTTTTCAAGAGCAGACTATGACCTAAAGAAAATCCTGTTCTCAACTTAAGATGAATAAATGAATACAAACTGTTCATTTGAGTTCACTAAAAGGTTTTGCAGCTCATCTCAAAACCTCTGGAGCTAAACTGACCTCCATGTTTCACATGCATTTTCCAATATTAACTTTTGAGGTGATCAGACCTTCCTTCTCCTGAAGATAGAGCAGGTCCTCATTGATTGAGTCCTATATCTCTAAGTGACTTGCCATCTTATGCAAAGTGGAAAGGATTTGCCTCTCTACATTTGGAGAAAATACATCTAGATTTTCATATCTATTAGGCCAATTTTGAGACCCAAATATACAGCTTTTGGATTCTACTTGGATTTCTCTCTGCTCTTATTTCTGTACAATTCTTTAGGTTCAATCTAGCTCGTTTTATTTTTTTAGAATTTTGAACTTCTCTGACTGCACACTTGAACCTAAAGTGTGCATCAAGATCTTTTCCTTGATAGATCTTTTTACTGCATTGACTGCTAAATAACATCTCCAACTAACGGACAAAAATTAAGTTCTAGATTTACTCATAAACATAATATTCTACATCTGGACTAATGTCAGAAATTATAACAAAATTTTTGTGTTTTTCCCCCCTAGTGGAAACAGTATAAAATTTTACTTACAGTTGGAAAATATGACATATTCTACTTTATTGGGTTTTTGTGGTATTAGATAATGTACAAAATCAGTTAATAAAGAGGCCCATTAGTAGCAAACTTTCAACTAAACTCATAGTAATTATGCAAAAGAACATATATTAAGCATACCTGGTCAGAAGAACAATGGATATTCACTTTTAACAGATGGAGAATCACCAGGATCTAGCTTCTGACCCATAATTTAATAACCAGTCATATCTCAAGATCATTTATGACTTGTTTGGGAGAATACATTCACACAGAATTTTAAAATATATTTAAACTAATATGTTTTATTCTCCTAGAACACAGTCTTCCTATTTGTAGAAAGGACACACACAGGAGAACTCTTTAATTTCTGTAGACTGCTACCCTCTAGTTCAGGGTCTCTCACCCTCAGGACTACTGAAATTTGGGGCCAGATAATTATTTGCTATGAGGGAGCTGTCCTGTGCATCTTAAGATGTTCAACATTATCCCTAACTTCTACCCACTATATTTTAATGGTATCCCTCCCATGTTGGCAACCAAAAATGTCTCTAGACATTGACAGATGCACCCAGGTGGGGAAGAAGGGCAAATTAGCCCCAACTGAGAATCATCCTAGACTTATGGTTTTATGCATATATTCCCTTGGCTATTTAAATTAATATATTCTATACTACCTCTTTTTTTTTTTAAGATTTTATTTATTTATTTGACAGAGAGAAATCACAGGTAGACTGAGAGGCAGGCAGAGCAGAGAGCCCGATGCGGGACTCGGTCCCAGGACCCTGAGATCATGACCTGAGCCGAAGGCAGTGGCTCAACCCACTGAGCCACCCAGGTGCCCCCTATACTACCTCTTTAATGTTAAATAGATAAATCTCTTTCCTCCTCCCTCTGCCCATTTACCTATCAGTTCTCAACTCAAAGTTTATAGTTATCATCAATATCTATAAAATTTCAGGATATCCTGGGGATGCCTACATGGCACTACTGATTCTTGGTTTCACCTCAGGTCTGATCTCAGGGTCATGGGATCGAGCCCAGCATCAGGCTCCTCCGTGATCAGCAGGGTGTCTGCTTGGGATTCCCTCTGACCTTCCCACACCCCCTTTTTAAAATAAATAAATCTTTAAAAAAAATTCAAGGTATCCTGCTGAATTTATGTCTGTGTCTTCACAAGTTATAGCCTGAATCACAAATATTATTCTATTTAGTTTTGTATTCATATGCCCACAAAAGCAAATGGTTGAGTATTATATAGTAATCAAATTAGTCTTTTATGGTTTATAAAACTTACTAATTTCTAGTTCTGTAGCTATGCTCTTTCTCTATAGAACTGGTTTTTGTGGTGATACTTATTTAGAAAATTTGTATTGAACACTTACTTTACATCAAATACCATGTGATTTGTTGAGAAATGGATAAAACATGGTCTCTGCCCTTATGGAACTAATTTGTATTGAATACAAACATAATAAAACCTTCAGAATTCTGTAATCAATTCCATTAATAAGATATGTATGAGATGTTAATGTTTAACATACTGGGTAAAGAAAATACCATGAAAAGTTTTTAAAAGAAAGTATTTTAAGATAAAAATTTCAAAATATTTAAGCTGAGAAATTAAGCTTAATTTTGCATCTTTATCCTAAACCATCATATTTGTGCTGTCTCATAATCCTCTAAAGAACCCAGCTGAAAGGAAAGAAAAAAAAAAAAAAAAAAACCTCACCGTTATGGGACTACTGAAAATATTCCTGATTACATCAATGATAGTTCTGGGAGAAATGTCTCATTAAATCATAGCAGGTTAAGTAACAGTTGATCATAAAAATTTTAAATTATACTTTCTGAATCAGAATTTAAAAGATGTAAATCTGTTTCCAGAGGCCCCCCTCTCATGACTTCATTGTCCATATAGAGTACATCGCAATATATCTAGGAATCATTTATAGTATACCAGAAAGGAACACGATTGTTTAATTGGTGCTGAAGTTCAACACATTAGATAGAAATGTTAGATCCATCAACTCCCAACCATGTTTTCATAAACAATGTGTGTTACCTGAATGATATGAAATACTACTTTATTATTACATCCCCATGTTATTCGTGGCCTGAAAGCTGAGCATTCCTATGGGATGAAATGCCACCCACACATCAAGCCCACTGATTATGACATCTTTTCCCTTTAATTCTTTAAAAGATTTGATGTACTTGAAATGGAGCACCTGTGAATAAGGAGAGGAGCAGAGGGAGAGAGACCAGCAGATTCTGTGCTGAGCACAAAGCCCCACACAGGGCTTGATCCTATGACCCTGAGATCATGACTTAAGCCGAAATCAAGAGTCAGATGCTCAACCAACTGAGCCACCCAGGCACCCCCTTTCCCTTTTCCTCATCACCCATCCTCACGCTTTACCAACTCTAACAAACACAAGAGGATTTAGAGTAAATCTGTATCATTTGCCATCATACATATTTTATTTTTAAATGAAATATCCTAAGCTTGAAAAAATTCCATTTTATCATTTAATATTGTATAACTATGACCCTACATCAATCTAATACAATGTGGAAGCAGGATTCTTGAGGGTTTCAAGAATTTAGCACAATCTTGTACAGTGGTAGTAACTTTCCAACTGGAGAAATTGAGTATCACATTTCATCTGAAACATCTCATTGATCAAAGTAATCTCAAAAATAATCTCAATTCCCTAAGGGAGAAGTAATGAGGGACGTTATATGTATTCAGGAGGACAAAAGGAGAATGTTCAGACTAAAAGTGATGATAGTTCAGGCTGACGGAGATTGGTAAAATGTTCTGAGAGCAGAATGAAGGCCAGGAGATAATCTTTTGGCTACCAAGGCAGGAAACTAACCTTTATCTCATAGATCAAAGATAATTTAAAAGTTCCTCCAGCTGGGGCACCTGGGTGGTTCAGTCGGTTAAGCATCTGCCTTTGGCTCAGGTCATGACCCAAGCCCCACATTGGGCTCTCTGCTCAGCAGAGAGTCTGCTTCTCTCTCTCCCTCTGCCTCTGTGTGCTCACTCTGAATCAATCTCTCTGAAATAAGTAAATCTTAAAAGAATATTAAAAAATAAAAAATTTTCCTCCAGCATCCTAGGCATTCAAGAGGAGAGACATCATTATACACACACGCATGCATACACACACACACACACACACAAATATAAATACGTATAAATACACATATGCACACAAATACATATATCCTTCAGATAGCATAGCTTATTCTAAACAGAATTTTTAAAATTAGAGCAGAAATAGGGAAATAAAGGCATATGAGTGCATCTAAAGAGAATCTGCAGAGGAAAATTAAATTTTTGTTCCCATTCTTTTCCCTTGGAGATGATGGCTTACAGAATGCCTGTTTATGCTTACATTGGGGTAGTGCATGTATGTGTGTGTGTGTGTGTGTGTGTGTGTGTATAAATGAAACTAATTCATTGCAGGTAAATCTTAAATAGCTAGTTTCTTATATCAGCAAATTTTAACTGGAAAGAAATGAGAAATTTGATTTTCTTATCAAATTTGAATTTGACATCTCTTCTTTAATATCCTTCCTTTCAGGATCCAAACTGCGCAATGAAAACGAGTTGAAATTCAACCAATATTCAAGTGGCTGCTGGACACCTGTTACGGCTGCATAAGGAGTTGACAACCATGCATATGATCACCATCAAGGGGCTGAGGAACTCACACGGCTCTAATGAACTCTGGTGATTAACAAGAACTGGATAAACTCTATCCTATTGCAGGATGCAACTCGTGGATGCACGGTAAGTACTGTTACACCCTGTGTATGTCACTTAAGTGTCCCATAGAGATTAGCTGAGCCATATTAATTAAGATGTTGAAAACACTTATGCAGTTCATATCCAGGCAATGTGAAAATGCTGTTCTATATTCAAGGTGCTTTTCAAAGATTTTGGGAACACAATCAAAAGTAGTTTAAAATCATTCCAGTTTTTGCTCTGCACATCTCACGAGCACACTGAGGACCAGGCAGTTGTGGCAGGTAGAATTATAATCCCCCCAAAGATGTCCACGTCCTGCTCCCCAGAATCCTTATACATATTGTGTTGCGTGACCGGAAGGACTGTGCAGATGTGACTATATTAAGGATCTGGATATGGGATATTATCTTAGATCATCGGAGCGGACCTGATGTAATCACAGGGGAAGAGGGAAACAAGGAAAGTGGAGTAGGAAATGGAATGGTGGAAGCAGAGAGTGCAGTGATTCAGTGCCAGGAGCCTAGGGATGTGGCAACCTCTGAAGAAGCTGGAACAAGTGAGGAAATGCCCTGTTTCTGAGCTTCTAGAAGCAATGCAGCCCCCGTTACTCACTTAGATTTCTGTTCTCTACAACAGTAAGATAATAAATCTGGATTCCTTTAAGCTACAATGTTTGTGGTAATGTGGCAAAAATGTAGAAACATTTTTAGTATTTGAAAATATCCTTCTATATTTATGGGACAGAGAACATGCATTGTGTTCTGAGAGAATTTGTAGGTGTTTACAGAGTATAACAGTATTTGGCATAGTTGAAAAATGCTAACAGTTTACAAAAAAGTAAACTACTTTCTTCTGTAGACATGTTCAGTTATGAAAATAATGTAAACATTTTTCCCATTTGTGTTTTAGCCCAGAAGTAAAAATTCTAAAACCTTAGTTCAAGGGAACTGAAACTTTGAGAGCCACATCTCTAAAAAGATATAAAATGATAATCCTTTCAGTGTGATTTTTTGGATAATAAAAATATCACTACTTTATTATAGTATTATAAAGATAGAGTGGACATCAAATTTTTATATGCCATAAGAAATTTAGATTTTTAACAGAAGACCTGAAAAACAGCAAATGGAATTATTAAAGACTTATCAGTGTATCACCATGTAAATCACATCATTATGTCATTTTAAAACTGAGATGGCTTTTTAACTTAGTGCATCTTTAAAACAAGCAAACAAATGACTAAAAAAGTTAGTAAAATATGCTGTCAAGTAGGCTATGTCTAAAGAGTTCATTGTATAAATCACCTGCTGCTAATTATACATCGTATTTCCCTCGGACCTACAAAAAACCTTTCATCTCTGAAGACCCTTTGCCTTCTCACTTTAGTTATCTATACACGAAACACTCTTTCCTTCCAGCTTCATTGAGAAATAATTGACATATATCAATTTAACTTTAAGTTTAAGGTATACAGCATGATGGTTTGTGGTAATTATTTTGCATAATATGTAAATCTCTCAGCTTAGCTAAAATCCATCTTCTCAGGCAGATACTATAAAAAGAAAGAAGAAAAGGGAAAAAATGTCTTGATGGAAACTCTTAAGATTTACCCGCTTAACAGATTCTGTGTATATCATGTAGCAGGTGTTAGCTGCCATGACCACTTTGTACCTTACATCATTAGTACTTACTTATCTTACAGCTGGAAGTTTGACCTTTGACCCTTCCTCCACTTCCCTCTCCTCCCACCCCCAACTCTGGGAACTGCAAGTCTCATCTCTTTCTCTAAGCGTGTTTTTTTAATTGGAAGTGTCAATGAGATCACAGTGTTCGCCTTTTTCTGTCTGACTTACTTCACTTAGCATAATGCCCTCCAGCTATATTATTTGAACACTCTTGACTGCTTTATGTGGCTCTGAAATAGAAATCCTTCCTTTCTTTCTGTCAGTGTGTGGGTACAACCTCGTTTCTCTTAAACACCTCCAGAATATCATGGCGAATATTTTCATTTACTTTTTTTAATGAGAAGATAGTTTTTTTCTTTAAGGGAAAGTGATAAAAAGCTAAGACTGTATTTAAGAGTCTTCCATATTGCATAAATATTTATATCATATGGCTCTTAAATAAGAGATGTTCAAACACTATTTATTTCTGAACTACTAAAGAATCCTTAACTCTCTCTCATTTTCACCCATGTTCCCTCTCCCATTCCCACCCTCAAAATTTTCCAGTATCTGGAAACTCTGTATTTCCAAGCAAAAAAAAAAAGGCTTTCTTCAGTGCAACCTAGAATGCCAATGCAAAGATATAGACAAAAGATACTCAGGCAGGGACAGCAAGGGATGAGTGGGGGGTGGAAGAAGTTAAGTGGTTTAAGTATCTATTTTACCAGAAATATTCTGCAATTCTTTCCATCCTCATATTTTTGGACGGGGATATTGAAAGTAAATGCTGACTCTAAATCCGAGAGTCCTGTATATCCTGTATATCTAAATATACACAATCTTTTTTTCCAGAGAGGTAATATATCATAGCCTTTTGCCAAGGAACAACTTGAATAAAAACAGGACCATGTTTCCATCAGTCCCCTGGTTGCATTGATGTTCTCTAAAACACATAATAATTAGCTTTGCATTTCTTAACAGAGGTGATTGTCTTGTCGCTCTTTTAACAAGCCTTGGTATTAATACCATGTTTTCAAAAACATTTTTATAATACTTGAAAATTCCCCACCAAAAGAAAAAAATCTTTGAATCTGTCATTTGGTTGAGTTTTATGTCTTTATATTTTCTAGAGTCAGCAAGTAGCAATTTTCTTTACCATAATGCCTTGACAATTTTTAATGCCTCTATTTTTAAATATCCTACTGCAGAAGAGATCTGAATATAGAAAGTCATAATAAATAATTAGGGTTGTATGCTTAAGACCTCATTCACTCAACAGGAAATTATTTCATCCAGTTTCATATGTATATAATACTAACTTTAAATTGTAGTTCTAGTGAAAATAGTGAGAGTTCTGTAATAGAGAAAAGAATCTATCTGTAAAGGTAATAACTCTGGTCCTAAAAGACCAAATTTCCTATAATTAGCACTTAACTAAATGCTACTGTGAATTAATTATAGATTGGAAGAAATTAATAGTATATATAATACTGGTCACAAGCTAATTTTGAAGTCTGTTACTAATTAAAAATCAGTGTTACTTGTACAATTAGAAGTTAAATGCTACAGATTTGCTCTAATTGGGAAGATCCAAGAAGAGTCCTTGCCTGGATGTGGTATAGGACTACAGCATCCATATGGAAGCTAGTAATGCAGTCTTGCTGCCTTAGGGAGTGTGAAGAAACAGCAGGACTGGCTAGGAGCTGGAAGATACAAGTTAAAAGCATAGAAGTATGTTAGGGAATTGAAACTTGATGTTCCAGAGGCAGAGGTTAGGCAAACACTCACTGGCGAAGTTACAATAAGAGTTAAACATAAAAACATATTCTACAAACCTTGGTAATCAAAACCAGATCTGAACCTTTGCCATTTCTTTGACCCCAATTTCACCACACCTGTAACTGAACCCATGTAAACTAGACATATGAAAACTGCTAATTTATCCAAGGAACTTGACCCACATGATGTGAACATTGTTGACAGCACTCTGTGGTTTCTAACCAAACTGTGAATGTATTTGCTGCTGTTTTATTTCTGCAACTTCAACTAAAAGTTAAAACTCTTAATTTTTTTACTGCGCTGTTTTTTTTTTTTTTTTTTTTTTAGTAGAAATGCATGAGAGAATTATGATTTCTTGACCCTCAGGCCTGGGATTCAAACAGAAAAGTTGCTGGTCATTTGCATGGGTTTTAATCTTTCCTATAGATGTCTGGTCTTTTGCCCCATCTTTATTGTTCCCCTGCAATGTGAAAGACAGGGGTTTGTAGATGCGCAGGCAATGTCAGATTTTGACTAAACCCTCGTAGACCTGCACTTCCTGAAGAGGTTGTCAGAAAATATCACTTTAGCTGAAGGAGGTATCTTGGAGTCTAAGGCGTCCCCTGGGCACTAGCCCCGGGTATTTAGGCTTAGATTTTAAATCTTCCTTGAATTCTGAAAATGATGGAAAAGTGTTAACTGAAGAAAGAGTTATCTATTTTTACCTTTGGAAGGTCCTCAGGGGCTTCTCTAGAATCAGGGAGTAGAATTAACTTGATGAATCCGAAGGGAGGCTCCTACCTGTGGAGGAGAACTGGCTGGCCCAGACTTGAAGACAGACCTTGAGATCGCTCTGGTGCTGTGAAGCTGAATCTCAGTCTACACGTAGGAACTTAGCTTCAGATTTCGTTTCAGGAGCGATCTGCAATTACGCGTATCTTGCAAACTTACCAGTTGGGAAGTGTCGTCTATCTTCTTAGACTGCGGTAACAAAATAATGCAGACTGGGGGGCTTAAACGAAAGAGGTTAATTTCTCATGTTTCTAGAGGCTGGGAAGCCTAAGATCAAGGCACTGGCAGATGCATTTCCTGGTGCGAGCTGTCTTCCTGCCCTGCAGATGAAAGCTTCCTCACTGTGTCCTCACATGCCGGGGGAGAAAGCAAAAAAACTCTCAGAGTCTCTTCTTATAAGGTCACTAATCCCATCATGAGGACACCATCCTCATGACTTCTATACAAAATTGTCTTCCAAAGACCTGGTCTCCAAATACCATGATAAGGGTGGTTAGGAGTTCAACATAGGAATTGCGGGGGTGGGTGGCAGTGCACAATTCACAATTGTGTTGGTAACAATTCAGTTGGTAACAGGAAGCCATCCCAGATTTTTAAGTTTATGGTATCTGAATTCTATGATACTTTACTTTGCAAACAGTCCAACATAAAGTTGAAGAAGAGATGTATGAACAGTTCTATCAGGGTGAGTCTCAAATGTAGCTCATGCTTGGGCATAATTTTAGCTAAAACTCATGTGATATTAAATTTAACAAAAGCTACTCTCAGTAAAGCACAAAAGGAAATCAATGCTAGGGTTTCTATAATTCATTTTCACCTAGCCTGTGAACAGAAAAATACAGTACCTTTTCCATCAAGATAGAATTTTAAAACAGAGCATTTTGGGGGTGTCTGGGTGGCTCAGATCAGTTAAGTATCTGCCTTCACCTCAGGTCATGAGCCCAGGACCCTGGGATCAAGTCCTACACTGAGACTCACGTGGGGCTCCCTGCTCGGCAGGAAGCTTGTCTCTCTCTCCTGCTCCCCCTGCTTCTACTCTACCTGTCTCTCTCTCTATCCAATAAATAAAATATTTAAAATTCTTTTTTTTTAAAAGAACATTTTGTACTTATCATTAATTAATTTCCTTGAAGAGAAAAAAAAGTGAAGCTCCTTTTTTTCATGGTCCTCCTCAACCTATCTTCAGAACAAAAGGGTTTCCTTTTTTTTTTGCTATTTTTTTTTATTTTTATAAAGACAGAAATTTATTTTGAGGTTCCTTTATAATTTTTTAGGTCTTTGAAAGCTCTACAGGACATGGGGGAATTTGCAACATAATATAACCAGACTAAACAACCAAGAACAGGTTTAGTCCAGATACTGTCCGGGACAGATGCTGTGGGAGCTGAGAAAATCAGTAAGATGCAGACCCTGCTTGAGACTCATCCCCAAGGCAAACACAGAGAAGGGCCCTCACTTCTAGAAAGAGGATACCACAGTAGCTGAAATAGGACACAGAAGTGTGTCAGGGTACTGTGTTTGAAAATGGCAAACAGAAATGTTTTAAAAAGCAGCCTTTCCTGGGTTGGTGGAGAAAAGGGGAAAAAAAATCCTGAAGAGATCAAAAATATGTTTGATATAAGACCTGTATGCCTTAATAATAAATTATACCTCATAGACTATATTTAATTAAAGAAACAAATTTAAAATACATATATTTTTCTTTCAGGCAATCAGAGCAAACACAACAGAGAACAAGTTAATTCAAGAGTATTAAATTATATGTTGTCACTGAAAACAATTACTCATAGACATATTTAAAAGGAAAGCTATGTGTCAGGCAAGAAACATATTGGACTATTTTTTTTTATTTTCAAAGATCACTTACTACTTATTAGCCATAAAATATTAAAACGGTTCCAGATATATTGTAATTAAAATGATGAAGTGCCTGGCATGGTACCTAGGGCATAGTAGATACTTAGTTAGTTTTAGTCTTTTCCACTACTGGGACAAGTCTGGGGGTGGGGGTTGGGGGGAGACACAAGGGAATGGTGGGAAAGGGAGGTCAAGGTTCTTTATTAATACAAATTATTTCCCACACTGGTCTTTTCCTTTGAGACAGGAGCTGATGCACAGTTCTTATATATCAATTGTAGCAGCCACTTCACTTACAGATTCGATGTGCTCTCTGAAGAGACAAAACTTTCTAAATAAAGAGTGTGACGCATACACATAAGGCTAATGAACTTAAGGCTAAGGAACAACCCCCTTTCGAGAGGATATACGTACCTGTGTATATGTACTTGGATATATATCCCCTCCGAGAATATAGACTCCAATATAACAATTTTATAATATCCAACCACTCATGTGTCAAAGAAAAGAAATGTTACATCCACGCTACTTTTAATATAATTTTTTTTTCATTACTAGGTCTTTTTAGTTCTTGGGGAATAAAGTCTAATTTTTCAATAGACCTTTTAATAGACTGCTTGAGTAATTTTCCAAACTCATGTTATTATTTAAATATGCATAAGAACCAGAATAAGTTTTCATTCTGAATGAAGTGTAAATGTATAAACTTCTGCTCTATTCATTATTTCTGTTTTTAATTTTAGTTCACATAAAAATATAATACAGATATTTTCTTTTAATATTATAATAATTTTAACTTCTGACAAGAGCTATTTTGCAGTGTTTCTTTATAGAATAGAAACAATAAATTTCAAATAAATTTATTTTAAGAATAAATTTTAAAATACAATGGCTCTTCCTTTTCTAGCACAGAGAAATTTGCTGTAGTAGACATTGTCTTTAGTCTGCTGGATTACCAAAATACTGTGATTTGTGATTTCACCTAGAGACCTATACCTGGCAGAATGAACACACTTATTCTTAATAACTTTATTTTTCAGGAAGCTATAAATCAGACATAAGCGTTTTCCTTAAAACTTTCTTTTAAATGAAGATGCCTTGTGTATGTGAATGGGTATCCCCGACCCCCCCCCCAAAAAAAACCCTGCATAATTTTATTCCCTACTATAGAGAGAAAAGCATCTTAGATTTAGTTAGAGATGGAGTCTCACCTTTAGCCTGAAAAAACAGAACTTTTTAAATAAAAATATATACCCAGTAGATCTCAAATGTAAAACTGAGGACTTTTAAAAATATATTCAATTTCTGTCCTATGACAGTTTACTATCTTGAGCTAATATGATCACTGCTGAAGGACTATTTTCCCAAAACACTTTGGTACTGGGGTTACATTCAAGTAAAAGCATCCACAGAATTTTCAGATGGGCCAGACAGTTTCTGAAGCAATTCTATGCTTCCCTTGAACGGAACATGCGCCATTTAAAAAGAATGTCTCTGTTTATCAGGTATTATAGGATGTGATTTGCTTCAAGCTGTGAGGCAAATCTTGCAATCCAGTTAAAATCAACATGGAGGTTTGTAAAGCAATTTGTGGTCTGCAGGAAAGAGTGCTGGGTTAATCTCTAAATGAGTAAAGATGTTGCTCCCCAAGATAAAAAGTACAGAATAGTGCACAGATAATGTTTTGGTTTTTGGGTGTTTGTTTGTTTGGTTTTTTTTTTTTTTTTGTCTTTTTTTTTTTTTTTTTCACATTTCCCAGTGGGTGTAAGTCTTAATAAATTAACCCAGCACTGGTATGAATGTCCCAGGTACTGCAGAGTTTGTATTTCTAAATTTCATTTGTTGACTGATCTCTCCCTTAGCTTTGTTTTTCTAACACACAGAGTGGCCAAAGATACTCTTATTTGCTTGAGTTCTTCAAAATATGTGTGCTTTTAATCTGTTCTCAAAAGATGGGACAATTGTTCTCCTTCAATTAGTCTCCTTGTTCTCCAGACACACTCCCTACTTAGCATGAGCCTTAGAGAGAACAGCCAGCTCTCTAGCACTGCTCATTATTTGAATTGTCATAATAACTGCTTCTTTAAAATTGCTCCTGACTTTGTGAATAATAATCCTTTTAAAATTAGCTCTTCTCTTTCTATAGTGCTGGCTTGCATTGCTCTGTATTTTAGTTTTCATTTTTTTCATCATTTATTCACAAGGCTACCCATCACCTAAGTAACATTAATCAAAAAAAATTAATCAAGTCCAAAACTTAACTGAAGAGTAAATAACTCTGTATAAGAACACTGTCAGGCTAGCTGACTAGATTTCCTCAGAGGCATGCATGGCCCATTCTAATTCTAAAAATTTGTTTTAGCTCAATTACATAATGGCACGTTTCAATTAAGAAAAATACAGGTACTTGAATCTGTATTTCCTTAGACGATTCATGTTGAGACAATTAAGAGGTGCTTGCCATTTTTAGAGGAAATAGGTGATCACGTAATTCAGGTTGTTCTTTTGTTAATTTATTTATACTTGTGAAGTTTGAATCAATTGCCGAAAGGTAGCATTAAGATTTCAGAATCATGAGAGTGAATCCTAGCGTGGGTCTACGAACTTTCACGGTGTCCTGATTAGTTTTACCAGTAGAATATGAGGAATCCCATTTTAATGAATTTTGATCCTAATTCTCTACTGAATGAATCTAGTTGAGCTCTTTCTACTTCTCCAGGTTTACTTTAATGTCCTTTGGCAAACAGCCCATTCTCACAGATATGCCAGTTAGAACGTGAAAGTGGAACCCATTATCCTTTTCAGCTTACATGGTGTTTTTTTTTTTTTTTTTTTGCACTTGACATAAGTCTCAGGCTCTGCACACGTTGCAATTCACCCACTCAGGAAGAGTGGGGCCATCCTCTACAAAGATGAAGTCATGGATGATGGCTATATATGGCTAGTATGCTGTGATGTACCCTGCAGATTTGTACCCCCACAGTGTCTTAGCCCTTGACATGTGCCAAACACAATTTAGAGACACTACTGCACTCCATAGCACATGCTACTTATATGTGTTTATTTTCCAGTTAAAAGCAGTCTGAAGACTTCTTACTTGCAAGTCCCACAATAGCTTTCATACCCCCTGCAGGATCTGTTTTGGGTGTTTTGTTTTTTGAATTTCACTGCAGATGCAGGGAAATAGCATTCAACAGATCCCCTCAAGGTTGACATTGACCTCTGCTAGCTACCTAGAAAGGATGCTGACTCCTTAGGAAATAATGATAGCATAGTATGGTGGGGAAGAGTGAATGTTTTGGAGCCAGACCTCCCAGGTTTGAATCTAAGCTCCAACAGTTGATGGACGCTTAATTACAGACCTAGAACTTCACCTCCCTGTGCCTTAGTTTACTTATTGTGAAATGGGACCTCGTTCCATTGCCTAAGTCAAAGGATTATTGAAGGGGTTCAATAAAATGGTGTATGAAAGTCCTCCAAGTACTGCTTGGCACAAAGGAAGCACTTAACTAAATATTAGATATTCTTGTTGCTCTATGCTACATTATTACTGTTGTTGTTATTTAGGTAAAGCAACTTTCATTTCACAAATCCATCCAGTTTCATTTAAGCATCTTGAGTACACGGGTATTTCCAGACGCATGCATTCACAAAAAAATTGGAATTCTGAAGTCAGCATTGATTGTTCAGCTATATTCTCAGACATATACTGATTGTCCCCTTCCTGTTAAAATTGTATTATTTGTAGCATATTCCCCCCAAATCAGATGGTCATGGTTGACATAAATTCTCGGCTCAATCTGATGCGAATTTCTAATCTGAGATGCTGAAAATGCTGCAGTTTAAGCCCCAAATCCTAGATATTTACCTCCTCCAATATAATGTTAATAAAACCAGCAACTCACGCGGACCAGACTTTGCAGAGTTCATAAAGCAGCACAGTCCAGTCAGCAAAAAATTGTTTTAAAAGGCATTCCAATACTTGAATTGTGCTTCTAGGTAAAGGTCAGTAAGACTGTTAAATCACAACCCACAGCAATGTTTCTCAAAAGCATTTTTTTCCTTCTCACTGTTCTTTCCAGCCTAAACCTCCTGGCTTTTCTTTTCTTCTTTCTTTGTAATGTAGATTGATTTAGGTTCTCAGGCCTGGGAACCCAGAGGATAAAAACTTAATCTCCTCAGTGAGTTGGGGGGAGGGGGCAGGGACAATAGAGGGGAGCAGGCAGAGGCATAGGACAGCCACACATATGTTAATGAATTTGGTATTGAAATCATCTTGGCAAACCACCAAAGGTAAAATGTAAAACCAGAGAGTTTATAAATTGTAAATATACTTAAAACCACTTTTTTTTGAAACCTACGGATGACTCAGTTTCTCGGGATGTTTTGAGCACTTACTCTGTGTTAGAAATTAGGAAGATTTGGTCTCTTTTTTCACTTAGATGGGAAAAACTCCCAAGTGAAACATTTAAGTAATTTGATGATAGCATTATGCACAGGGTGATATGAAAATGTGAGCCAAATGCTGTCTTGTGGGCTCTATTTTAGGTGGCAGATGGGGGGGGCGCAAAAGCTTTCTTGAGGTGACTCTGAGAGTAACTATCTTTGTCATTTATTTCAGAGTGTTGTCTCGTGTTCTTAAAGATGATTTCTATTTGATTTGGCTTGAGCCATTTCAGTTTTTTGTTTCTGCCTTTTTAAAAAAAGATTTTATTTATTTCTTTTAGAGAGAGAGAGAGAGGACATAAGCAAGGAGGAGCAGGGGGAGAGGGAGAGAGAGAATCTCAGGCAGACTTTGCACCAAGTGCAGAGCCCAATTTGGGGCTTGAGCTTAGGACCCTGAGATCATGACCTGAACTAAAATCAAGAATCTGCTGCTTGGGGCACCTGGGTGGCTCAGTGGGTCGAGTCCCGCATCGGGCTCTCTGCTCAGCAGGGAGCCTGTCTCCCCCCCCCTCTCTCTCTGCCTGCTTCTCTGCCTACTTGTGATCTGTCTCTCTGTCAAATAAAGAAATAAAATCTTAAAAAAAAAGTCTGCAGCTTAACCGACTGTACCACCCAGGCGTCCCTTTTTTCTGCCTTTTAACTCAGTCATAGTCTACTGTTTGCTCCTGGGGTGTTTTCTTAATTTGTGATGAACTCATCTGAAAGGACTATCTTTTTCACAAGAATTGTTGATATCTGATTGTCCAGACATATGACGCTCTAGTACAACATTGTTCCCCAGATCACATTGTAGATTAAATTTGCCTCCCTGGGTTGACATATATATCAAGCCATCATGTGTAGCATTGCTTCTAAGGAAAACTTGTTCCCAACTGAAGAAAATTCAGCTTAGAAGGGAGTGGTGGAGACCCTAAATCTGGAATGTTGAGTCTTCATATCTTGTTCTCTCTTTGCATCATGCTAATTACTGTGTGCAGGAAGCTTGTTTTGCTCTGCTTTATAATCTGCTAGTTTTATCCAAGATAAATGGCTGCATGTTTTCTTGTATTTTCCACTTAATGCATTGAAATTTAAAAAAAAATAGTATTTTATTTTGCTGTGGGTTATTACCGAGGGGCTGAATTTAGTTTGTCCTCTGTGCCTTAGTTGCCTCGTATGCTGGCTTTAAGTTTATTTACTTACTTTGAACGGTGGATGGTGAGAGAAATGAATTGATGCAGGTGACTTCTAATCACAGAAAATACAACAGCTGCTGCTAATAAAAATGGTCAAGTAAGCCTCAAGCAAAATAAGACTCCACCCCCAGCAAAAATGGAACTGAAGAACATGCTGACATTAATAGGAAAAAGGGATATAAACTCATTCAAAGAGTAGAGCAAAGGAAACCCTGAATATTCTTGGAGAATTCAAAAGAGACAGTTGCAAATTCTTCAGTCAAAATGTGTGGTATGCCTCTTTAAAAACTAACCAGGCTTGCAAAACATGGACTTTATAAGAATCTTGCCATTTTTGCAATTTGGCCAAATTCATTAAAGGAAATAAATTAATATACAATTTTAAGTTGTGCATGTTAACATGAAAATTAACAATGATTAAAAAGGGCTTTCAGAGAGTGTCATCTCCTCATAAAGATTTCATTTTCCTGTCCCAGTCTCTTAGATCAATCTCTCTGTTTATGTAACACATTTAGCATTTATGCTTCTCCATTTTCTCTTCGTTTATTTTATTGGATGTCATTAGAATGTAAACCCCAGTAGGACAGGAACGATGTCTATTTTGTTTAGCTTTCAATGTCCACTTCTAGAAAATGTCTGGCACATAGGATATATCAGTCAAAACTTATTAAAAGAATGAATAAATCAATGTATAATTCGGCGGACCCTGGGACACCCTCATGGCTGCATATAATGGCATCACATAAAGGATAAAAATGAATGTAGTCATTTCAGACTCTGAATGCATGGACAGAAGATGTTCAATAGGCAGAACTCAGAGGGTCTAGATTCTATAGTAAAGAGAAGGGATGGTCGATTTCCATGAGGTCAGTCAGTCTCTAGAAGCCATTTTATAACATAATTCACAGATGAAACTATGGAAACAAAGTCAGTACCCTCTGAATAGTTGACAAGTCTGCTCACAGGAGAAAGGGAACTTCATTTGTGTTAGGTATCTATTGTAAAACCTGTAGCTTATTTTAGGAATGCTGATGTAATTGGCCTTAATTGGAACTGTAATTGGAACTTGGAGAGAAGTTCCACAAAGAAATAAATACACATCTAACCCCAACACAGGGATAATGATGCAGGCAGGCTGAGTCCGAGGCCCAGAGGAAGGTCCCACAGGACCAGCCAAGAGAATCCTTGGCTTCATGAAGGACAGAAATCAAATGCAAGCCAGAGAAAGTGAGAACAGAGTTTACTAAACAGTCTTAGTGACAGAATAGCGGACAGAGTGGGAGACCCAGAAAGGAAGGGAGTGGGTCTTGTTATTGCTTGGGGCAAGGGGTTTGCATTAGAAAAAGGTCTAGGGTATGTTGGGTCCGTTATCAAAGGAACGAGACTGAGACAAAGTCATGCAAAGCCTTATTGTATGCCAATCATTAGAAGTTAGACTGACCGGCCAGGGAAACGAGGCTGAGACAAAGTAAAAGTTATATAAAGCTATATTCTATGCCAAACATTAGAAGTCAGACTGACCGGCCAGGGCCTCCTCCGAAGAGAGCGACGCCCCTTGGTCTTACAGGCTAGTTTTTATAGGGCACAATCGGAGACATCTGCATATGTGGCTTTGGCTGATTGGATGTCTCCTACCTGTGTGTTTTAGTAACGGTTACCTAGAACCAATACTAGTAACTGTTGAGGCGTTTATTAAACAGCAAAATGGCCTTGTTTTAGGTATGTGTTTTAGTAATAGTTACCTGGAACAGATATAAACAAAATGGCCTTGTTTTAGGTGTGTGTTTTAGTAACAGTTACCTGGAACTGATATCAATAACTGTTGAGGCATTTATTAAACAACAAAATGTCTACCTAGGCAACATGGAGTCACTATGGCTAAGTAGGCCCAGGCAGGCCCTAGGGGTTTAACATGTTTTAACATGGAATCGACACCAACAGGGTACATGTTCCTCCAGGAATCCAGGGTAGGATCCAATCAAAGGTGAGTGTCAGGTGAACAACAGATTACTCCATACCAAAGGTAGGAGTATCGATGCCAGCCTTAGCTGAGATATGTTTGAAGCTAACGTTCTAGAGAATGTTTGGGATCTGCCTCTTCTTAGGTGTTATCAGGTGTTTGGGGCCTAGGACCAAACTCAGAGAATGATTCACTTTTTTGCTTCCCCCTCGACATGGCTTATTCAGGGGCAAAATACGGAGCTCGAGTAAATGGGGCTTGGCAGAAAAACAGCAGAGAAGGAGCCTTTCTCAAAATGCAGTCTCTCCAGCTTCTCTGCTTCAGTTAGAAATGTACAGTTTTTGGGTGCTTGGGTGGCTCAGTGGGTTAAGCCTCTGCCTTCAGCTCAGGTCATGATCTCAGAGTCCTGGCATAGAGTCCCACCTCAGGCTGTCTGCTCAGGACAGAAAGCACAGACAGAAAGCACAGAAAGCAGGGAGCCTGCTTCCCACTCCGCCCCCCCATCTCTCTGCCTACTGTCATCTCTCTCTGTGTCAAATAAATAAATAAAATCTTGAAAGAAAAAAAAAAGAAGAAGAAGAAAGAAAAGTAAATTTTTTCTAAGGGTTTCCTGGTGAGAAGAAAGAAGGAAGCATTCACACATCAAACCTCAAAATGCTCCAAACATGCCTGTTTCAGCTTTTTCTCTTATTTACAAAATGTCTTCAGTCATTGAGTGGTGCCACAAATCTCTGTCTCCCTCTCTGCCTCGTAAACATGTTTTTTTCTTCTTTGACCCACATTCTAATCCTTTTATATCTTTCTTCTACCTCTTATCATCAGGTTTTTCTAATTCTTTTTTTCCCCCCTTTCTTCAGCTCTCAAGATGGAAAAATACAGGTATCTCTCCCCACCGCAGTTTTTGTCTGCACCCATCACCTCACTTAGCAAAATAGTTTTCCTCAGAATTCATCCTTCTTAAAAGGCCTGAGAAAAGGAAGAGGAAATTACAAATGGTGAGAAAAATAATGTAAATGCTCTCCTGCCACATAAGAAAACTACACGTATTATAGAAAGTGTCCTAGAGGAAATCACCAGCAATCTCACCTTGCAATCTCTAGATACTTAAACTTTGTTGCAGAACAGGACATGAAGGATTCTATGTATCCGGGCTGCTTAGTCGGCTGGGAGAATTTAAAAAGAGGAAATTTTGAATGGCAGATGCGTATCTAAGCGATTAATGGTAGGGAAGAGTTTAAAGTTGCCTCGACTTTTTTGAGGAAAATATGATGTCCCTAAGATAATTGAGATTGGTGGGGTGCCTGGGTGGCTCAGTGGGTTAAGTCTCTGCCTTCAGCTCAGGTCATGGTCTCAGGGTCCTGGGATCGAGCCCCGCATTGGGCTCTCTGCTCAGCAGGGGACCTGCTTCCCCCTCTCTATCTGCCTGCCTCTCTGCCTGCTTGTGATCTCTGTCTGTCAAATAAATAAATAAAATCTTTAAAAAAAAAAAAGATAATTGAGATTGGTTATTAGCTGGTTATTAAAGGGAAGGACCATTTTTACTGTGACAATAAGTCAAATGAGGTAAAAGAGGAACTGATTTGAACACTTGTTCCTGAGGAAGTTGGACTAAATGCTAGAATAGCCATATTCTTCAAGACCTTAATAAAGAGTTGTACTCAGTGCTGAGCAGACCCCAATCCCTTGTATTAATGAGAAAACAAAGACCAGTTTCAGGAAGAGGTACAACAGTGGCGGTAATAGTCCCTTTAGGCTCCTATAACAAAGCACCACAGACTGGGTGGCTTATGAATAGAAACTTAAATCTTTCAGGCCTGGAGTCTGGGGGTCCAAGATCAGGGTGCCCACATGTTAGGTGAGGTCCTTCGTCCAAGTGGCAAGTTTTCTGTTTGATCCTCACATGGCAAAGGGGCGAGGCTCTCTTGGAGTCTCCTTTATAAGGGCACTAATCCCAATTAATGAGGATAGATCCCTAGCCCCTAGCCTTCCCCCATCCCCAACCTGCTGACACCATCACCTTTGGGAGTGAGGATTTCACTATTTGAATGTTGGGAGGACACAAATATTCATGCCATCTTCTGTGGCAGCTCAGACTAGTTGACAGTTGGCAAAATTGTCCCTTGCACTGACCAGGTAAATCTGGTCATCTGCATAGCCCTTGCTTTTTTTTTTTTTTTTTTTAAATCTGGATTATTTTTCCCAAGGTCAGTGTAATTTCTCATTCAAAAAGAAATGCTCACTTTTCAAAAATTCTTCATAAGTGTCCTGGCCAAGAATGTGGTACTGAGGGTAGAACTGTCAAGATTCATCACAAAAAACGCATGTGGTTATTCGTATCAGTTATGTTAACATTTTTCTACAGCGCTAAATTATAATTGATATTATTGAATTGACACTAAAATCCAAGCATCTTTAATTTTTCTAAGTATCTTTGACTTTCAAATATTTGTAATTTTTCAGATCTTGTGGCTGTTCTTGCTACATTTTTGTTCTTTTATCTGCTTTCAAACTGCCGTCATTTTTATTTTGTCATTAGGTACATGGTTATTTATATACATAATGTAAATATAAGGCATATAATTATTTTCTTCTGAAATGCGCTTTTTTTTTTTCTTTAATTTGAGGGAGAGAATGAGAGAGAGCATGAGAAGGGGGAGTGTCAGAGGGTAAGATAGACTTCCTGCTGAGTTGGGAGACCAATGGGGAACCCGATGCATGCGGGACCTGATGCAGACATGGTCCTGGGACTTCAGGGTCATGACCAAGCAGAAGGCCCTCACTCAACCAATTAAGCCACCCAGGTGCCCCTCTTCTGAAATACACTTTTAAATGTATTGCAGCTTAGACAGTATTTTTACTATGTCCATTAGAAATGATTTTAAAATAATAATGTCATCTAAATGGAAACAAAATGTACTCTTTTATAAGTAAAATGCTTATGTTTCAAAGCAAGCAATTTGTGAAATGAATTTTGTCTAGAAGTTCTCTTTCTCATGCATACACACATACATACACTTTTATATAGTTCTCCCCAATCCCTTTGAAAGCCATAAATAAAAATGGATGTTAAAAATTACTTTTACGAGGCGCCTGGATGGCTCAGCAGGTTAAGCCTCTGCCTTCGGCTCAGGTCATGATCTCAGCATCCTGGGATCAAGCCTCGCACTCGGCTCTCTGCTCAGCAGGGAGTCTGCTTCCCCCTCTCTGCCTGCCTCTCTGTCTACTTGTGATCTCTGTCTGTCAAAGAAATATATAAGATCTTTAAAAAAAAATTACTTTTACATCAAAGGATACATTCAGATCATAGTAAAAATTCACTAAAGCAAGTATCATCATTCCCCAAATATATTTTATGATTCATATATTCTCTTACTCAATAAATATTTATTGCACACCTATCACATAAAATGTCATTCTCTTGTATTTGAGTACCTTGATAATTTTAATAAACTTTAAATTTGACATTAGGACACCAGATGAGGGGGTGCCTAGCTGGCTCAGTCAGTAGAGCATGCAAATCTCAATCTCAGGGTTGTAAGTTTGAGCCCCATGTTGGGCGCAGAGATTATTTAGAAATAAAATCTTAAAAAAAAAAAAGAATTTATTTATTATTTATTAATAGTCCTTATTAACTATCTTCCTGGTGTGGTGTTCGATAAACATTTTGTATGAGCTATTGTCTATGTGATTAAAAAAAATTACACTAGTTAAATGCCCTCAATTTGTATATGCTTATAATTTGTCAGTGTATTACCATTTTTATGAATTTAACAAGCCAGAATTTAGTATACATTTATTTTAGAGCTTTTTTACTTAGTTGAAATAACATCAATCTGTTTATTTCCATTGAGTTCAATGTTAAAGTCCACACATTTTTGTTCTTCAAAAGTCAAATCATTCATTATTAATTGAAGTCAGATGTTTATTTTCTATAATTATAGTTTTGGTGAATGAATGAACAAGAGAAGTTACATGGTTAGAAGTTCTTTAAAACATCTGTCTTTTTAGAAAGATATTATTTATAATCTTAACTCATTTACTTGGACTTTTACCATTTCTCTGGAGAGAGATAAATAGCTTTTTTATGAAATTCATTTTGTCCTTTGCAATTTCAGGAATTTAACAGTTAATGGAGTTTAAAAAGAATATAGAGCCTAAGGGAAAACAGAAAGTTTTTTTTTAGATTAAACTTATTAATAATATTTTGATGTAAGATACTGTTTTCCAAAATTACTTTCTTGTCATCATTATAGATGTATTTGTTTATTGAACCATAGTCTTAGAATATGATCATTCTACATTTATATTAATCACATGTGTACATATAAAATCAGCTGTACATAAAGATTTAAATCTTATTTTTCAGTTATAAAAATGCTTAGACTATATTTAAAGACTGGGAAAATTACTTGTGTAAATAATTCATTTTTTAATATTTCTTAAGCTTTCTTTACAGAGTAGTTCATATCTCACAAATATTTACACTTCAAGGGAAACAGGCAATTAAAATTTTATCTATTATAATAATGAATATTTGAGCAAGCAAAAATATGTTTCCTGTGTGTTACTGCCATTCTTATAGTAATCTCAATGATACTGCAATGAATGCCCCCCATGAGGTTAAGATGTTAACACTGGCTTCTCACTACTTCCTTCTCTGTAATATAATATTTTTATTTCTGTTTTTCAAAATTTACTGCCATGTATTTTAAATATTAACTTTTGTGCTTTTATGATTATAGTGATATATCAAAGCAACTAGATGTCTGCCATCTAAAATGAGTTTACAGAAACAGAATAAACTTAGAAACTTGCATGGGATCTCTTAGAACATATTTAATTTAGATGACAAATGTGCAACTTGCTATTTTTTTAAAAAATCTATTTTTCTTTTGTAATTCAGTTGCTATAATATTTGGAGAAGCTGACAGAGAGTTTTCAATTGCTAGGCATATTTCTCATGGTTTATATTTTACATTCTGATTTGTAGTCCTATTCAATCAACTTGATTAAATTGGTTCTGTACCAGGTTGCCGTTTAAAAGAACATCCAGCCAATTCTGCTTTGTGTCTAAGCAGTCGTAATTTAGATGTTCAGGGAAGTACATGATGTCTTCCAGAGAAATAAGTTACTACTACCAAAGAATGACTTAGAAACAAAGAATGGCAAAGTAAAGTAATGGTTGTATAACAAAAAATGTACCCCTATTTTACATTCATAAATGTATATGCTTTAAAAAAAAAAAAGAATAGTTTGTTAAATGACAAAATTAATTTTCATCATTCTTGGAACAAAATTAGGTGATTCATTTTTCCTTTTTTTTTTAATCCTATCTGAATCTCCTTTATTATAGGGTATTCTAGATCTACCTGGTACATATGGGCCAGCATACTTACATGATAAGAGGATACACCAGGTCAGCATCTGAACAAAAAATAGTAACACGAACATGTATGGTTGTTTTCCCAAAGAGCAGTTCTGTGAAGCTCCTGGTACTATCAGTTAAGCTGTCCGAGGTGTTTGTCCTTATCTCCACAATCTGTGAAGATTGAGGAGAAAAATTCGTTCATAATGGCTTTAGAAAACAACAGGAATTTTGCCCACTGTTCAGGGATATGATGAGGGGGAGAAAAATCAAAGAAATTAAGAAGTGTCCCCAGATGCGTCAAAAATCTCACTCTCTTGTAGAGCCCCCAGTGCCTCCAGTAAAAGCAAAAATGTTAGAGTTGCTCGTGATACTTCAATATAACCACCTAGGCTCAGGTAACTACCACAAAACATAAAACCCAGCTGAATTTAACATTATGATTTAAATATTAAAAGTCCCTAGGGAGTTACATAAGAAAATATAATAATAGAACAATTGGAAAGAATTTTAAAAATGTAAGAAAGGAGAGAAATGCCACCAGGGCTGAATGAAAGGAGGGCTTGACCTGTATTTGAGTTGTTTATTAAAAAAACAACTGGGGTGTGGGGGCTTGAAACAAATACTTAATTTTTCACATTTGTTAAAATTTCTTGGCACATGTGTTCTATTCTCTACACTTTCCTGTTTGAAATGTTTCATTAAAAAAGAACTCTAACCAGCAATACAAATTTCATTCTTATCCTCAATGTTATTATTTTTAAATATTTTAAACATCATATATCTGAACTATAATTGTTGGTTTATAGGGAAAATGTCCTTCTATATGGAGGAAGTAATTTATCAGTTTCAGTGTTTACTGCCAAAGGACAAAAGAATGTGCAATACTATTCATTTTCTCTTCTGGAGGGAAAATTTAAAAAAAGCCTCCTATCAACAGATATTAGACAATCTGAAAGTAACCTTGACTACCTCCAGCTGACTTGACATTCTATGGAATTGATATGATGAATGTTGCTTGGAGGTTAATTCCTGGCAAAGTTATAGGAACAACACCTCAAGTAAAACTCTCTTGCAGGCAGCTGAGGACTTGATATAATCAAATAATACTGGGTTTTAAAAACAAGAATGAGACCATGATTTTGATTATAATCAATTTCAGTGGGGGAATTTGTGTTACCTATCAGAGATTTTAATTTTGGCAAGAATATTTCCTTTGAAAGAGGAATCCTATTGCAATTGATATTCCATTGAAAACTAGAGAGAACATTCACTCAAAAATGCAGCTCTAAAAAAATTCCTTTGAACTTTTAGGATCCTGGGTTCTTTTAATAAGATCTAGTGATTTTATTCTCTGAAGAATATCTGATCTCTGATAGCTGAATTTCTGTAGCACATTGGGAATTGGATTACTTTTGACTCAATTGTGAACGGTACACTTAATCTTCATGAGTTGAAGAGACTCCTTACCCTAATTGACTCAATAGTCCCTAGGAGCAGTTTCTTTTAAAAGTTAAAATGTGATCTAATTTTCAGAGATAAATACTTGCCATTCTCCCATTAGATCAAAAGAATTCTCACAGCATTCATTATCAATTTTCTAAGGATAGAAATTTAGACTCTAGATATAGTTCCTGTGATATTAATACTTCCTCACTGGCAGTTTTTACTAAAATCCAAGTTGACTAACGTCTTAGTAGATCTTACATTAAGTGATATTTACACGTGAAAGGACCATGTTCTAGCTCGGCCTTTCAAAAAGCACATTTGAAACAACTTAAGACAACTATTAATTGAATGCATGTGCCTCAGATTTACCAAACAAGAAAAAACATCTTTTCCCATGCTGTTAATATCATTTTATTGTTTCAAATTGGGAGAGAATGAAGAAATCTCTGAAACACTTAAGTAATTACTGTCAAAAACAATTTATTATCAGTTACACTGAAATAAAATTGTTACATTTTGTAAATGTGTTCCTCAGTAATATGTATAATACTAAGTAACTCTACTCAGAAATCTTTCTATTCAACAAGTTGAGGCCATATTGTAGGGTTAAAACCATGTCCATGTTCCCCATTTGGCCCTTCCATTAACTTTGTGACTTTCATTGAACTATTTTCCTTTCTATTCCTCAGTTTCCTCAATTGTAAGAAGTAAAGGGCAGAGTCTTGTCTACATTATATGATGCCGATGTAGAATGACAGAATATACAGAAAGATTTTGATATGTGGAACATAGTAAATAAATAGCTCTGTTTTCATTTAACTCACAGTTAATGATGTGGGAAGCAAAGGCAGAAGCAAAGTTATTAAATTTCCTTACTACATTCACGGACAAGTCCTTGAAAACAGGTAGAATGACATTCCTCTAGGGATTCAGATACCTCCATGTTAATACTTTCCTAGGGGCAACAGGTAATCTTAGCCCAACTCCCAGGATCCTATAAGTCTATTTTAACATATAAAAATTCCTTTGGAAACTTCCTTTATTTCTACCCCCCCCCCAAGATACATGTTGGCAGTCATCCCACAAGCTTATGACCCACTGATATACATCTGAAGGGTTTCATGACTCAGGTTTTATTAGACAGTTAGAAATGACCTTTTCCCAACAAGAGCTAGCCCCCTCAAGTTTCTGCGAACCTTGCTACAAAATTCCTAGAGACTGCTGCTATATTTAACACACACTCCCAACCCTGGGAGTATATAATGGGCCACTCCTCATGATCCTGGGGCAGCTCTTTCCGCCCATGGGTTCTGTACCCATGCTTTAATAAAAGCACCTTTTTGCCCCAAAGCCATCAAGAATTCTTTCAAGGGTCTTTCAAGACCCTAACATCTTTTCCTACTTCAATTAACACCTGAAAGAAAGTCCATCTTAAAGAGAATGCAGTTCTATTTTTATTAAATTTAAAGATATTTAGACTAAATCTGTCAATTTTTTTATTAAATGACAGTATTCGCCATGATTTCAAGCAACTTCCTGCCTCAGTTGTTTGACCATGTTTTATATTTCCTTCCAAGGATAAATTTTGCTGTTTTGGGACACATCTAGAAAGAAGGAGACTGATCCAGGCAACTCCACAAGCCTAGATCTTAAAGTTTCACAGCATAATGAGAAATTCTGCCAAAGGCCATTTTAAACATGTGGTATTTGAGAATCTGTCAAATAAACATTTTAATTAACCTTTTCTTCAGATTCCCTGAGGTCTGTTCTTATATTAAGACATCACAAACCAAAATGCATAGACCATATTATCTCAGGTACTCAAAAAATAATGCCTTTGCTAACTTAAAATTTATAGTATACCCAACTCACAAATAAGTGAAAGAGGCCACAAGAAATGTTCAAATGTTCATTTGAGCCATTTATTTTGGAGTACACAACTTGCCATTGTTTATTTTTTTTTCCCAACACTGCAAATGTAAGTGCCTACTTCATCATAAATTCCTCTTTGAATTCAATTGGCAGGATAAAATGCTTGTTTCTTGAAATGAATTTATAAGTTCTTCCTTTCCTCTCCTCCTCCATTTAATTCAACTTATTTATCCTTGTGTCGTAAGTTCCAGAAAAACTAGAGCTAATGCCAGTGCCCGAAGGCATCCACTCAGTCCAGATTTCCTGGTAGCAGTACTTTCTCTGCTTTTCTCGTTTTGTTTTTTTAAATATTCTGATTTCGGGATATCAAAGTGTATAAGCTGTCCCAGGACTCTTAAAGAAGTGTGTGGCAGGGGAGACTGGGTGGCTCAGACAGTTGAGCATCTGCCTTCAGCGCAGGTGATGATCTTGGGATCACGTGCGGGGCTCCCCGCTCAGTGGGGAGTCTGCTTCTCCCTCTCCCTCTGCCGCTCCCCCTGCTTGTGGTCAAGCACGTGTGCTCTTGCAGGTGCACACGCCATGTCTCTCAAATAAGAATAAAATCTTAAAAAAATAAAAGAAGCATATAACATCTAAACCTCACTGCAAAATATAACACAATTTTAGAAAAGTTTTATTTCTTTCCTTTTCTTCTGTAACTTCTACTGTGGGAGCCCTGGGCGAATTTCTCTGCAGTAGAGTTACAGGTTCACCTCAGTGTGATCTGAAATACTTTCTCTCCTTCACGCTGGCATTACATGCTCTCACCTTTCCCCCTGCTTTTATTTACATGCCTCTTGATTCTCAGATAGAAAGGCTATGATGTCTAAAACTTTGCAGCTAAATGAACTTGCCAGATACCTTCCTAAGAAATGGGACCAGAGAAACTCCCTTGTCTTTCCATTCCAGATTGACAGACCTACTGCCTACATTTGGAATCCTGTTTCCCAGCTTTGCTGTTAATTTAATAAAATGATGCTGTCATCAGAAGTGAATCTCTCTGCTTCCATCCCTGTCCTCACATCTTCTCTAAGACAGCGTGACTGTTGTTATCCCTCTGTGTCCCAGCATTGCTCTCTTTGTCCAACAGGCTTTATTCCCATTCATTCAGTTAAAATAGCTTATAATCTACTATAATCCAGACGTTCTCCAAAGTACTGGGAATACAACATGTGACAAAAAAGAAAGAAATCCTTCTTCAAAAACCACCATTCTAATGGAGAGTAGTTGGGAAGAAACCTTTATTTTTAGAGAAGAATAAATACAACTAGTGAGTGTCGGGATTATAATCAGGGAAATTAATATGATCAGGGAAGGTTCTTCCCTGGCAAAGGTATTATTTGAACAAATACCTGAAAGATGACAAGAAAGTACATACCAGGGAGACCAAAGAGCGGGTATTAGCGTTTGCTATTCTGTGTTTAAGGGAAGAAAAAAAAGTCTGATTTGGCTGGTATTAAGTTAATTAGGAACAGAGTAGTAGGAGACAGAAACACAGGAAGAACAGGATGGACAGGGCCACGAAGAACAATATGATGATTTGGACTCCTGCTCTGAGTCGAATGAGAGAACTTAAAAGAGTTTTGAACACAGAATTGATGGGACTTTACATTTTCACAGAATCATCCTGGTGATTCTGTTTAGAATAAGCTGAAGTAGAAAAATATCAGCATAGAATGAATGCTTGTGAATATATAGAAAATGAATTAATCAGTTTCTTGTAAGATGATGATAATGGAATAATGACTGCCATCAAAGCACAAACAATAAATATTACTTAAAACATTAAGTTATGTTTTACCATAATTAATGACTGTGAGCCATAATCAGCCTACCATGTATTCTTAATTTTTTTTAAATACACTCATTTATTTCTGCATTAATTCCAAATACTATTTTTCTTTCTATTCCCAACACCAATTTCCTCATCATAGTCTCCAAATTTGGAATGGTTACTAAGCAGCAAAACAGTGGCAAGTCATCATGATCAGCAGAGATTTGGGTAGAGTATATCAGACTTAAAAAAAAATCTAGGAGCCCAGTATACTAGGGTTGTTAATAAAAATTCACAAAATGGAGAAAAGAGTAAGGAAGCAACTTAAGTTGTTTCTAAATGGCTGTGTAATATTTTATTATAGGACTATATCAACATTTATTTTCCCATCTTATATTTAATAATATTTATTTTTCATTTGGAGCTGTTATGAGTAATTAATGTTCTTATATATGATTTTTGGTGCACAATTGTATGCATTTCTGTAGAATATATGCAAGGAAGAAAAACTTTCAGCTATCAAAGGCTATGTGTATGTTTTGTTTTGATACATATTAACAGTTTGCCGAAGAGTCAGTTTTTTTTTAATACAAACCCTTCTAGCAATGGATAAATATTCTCCATTGGTCCAATACTTAAGAATACTTCTTAGAATCAACAGGCTGATTTTTCCTCATTCTGAATATGGCTAATCATATCACAGCTCTGGATTTAGTTTACACTTCTCTCACCACTGATACTGATATTGTGAGGCTTTTCATATTTTTCCTTGCCTTTAGAAAATGTTCTGTGAAGATCCAGTTTTTTTTTTCATTTTTCTATTATACTGTCTTTATTTTTAATGAATTATTTTATTTATTACACTGTCTTTAAGTCAATTTATAGGACTTTATATAGCATGGATATGAGTCCTTTGTCAGAAATATGGACTACAGATATCTTTCCCACACTGTGGTTTGCTTTTCATGACCTTAATATCTTATGATAAAAAGATGTTCTTCACTTTAACAAAGTCAAATTTTTCAATTTTATCTAATATGTATATTTGTTCTGTGAGATATTTATTTTTTTATTTTTTTATTTTTTATTTTTTTTAGATTTTATTTATTTATTTGACAGAGAGAGATCACAAGTAGGCAGAGAGGCAGGCAGAGAGAGAGAGGAGGAAGCAGGCTCCCTGCTGAGCAGAGAACCCGATGCTGGACTCGATCCCAGGACCCTGAGATCATGACCTGAGCCGAAGGCAGCGGCTTAACCCACTGAGCCACCCAGGCACCCTTGTTCTGTGAGATATTTATAAACTTTTGCTACTCTAAGGTCATAGACTATTCCTCTGTGTTATCTGGCAGAAGTTTGACATTTGGATCTCAAGTCTTGTCTACAATGGATCTGTATGGTGTGAAGTATTGATTAGGGTTCATTTCTTTCTCTCAAAATACTGAGTTATATATTGCTGTTGTTTTAAAAAAAAATCATGTATAATCTTGTATTACCATGCTATATTTGGCATCAGATGACCATATATGTGTGGGTCTATTAATTTTTTATTCCATTTGTCTCTTTTCTTTCAATAACACAACACAGTGTTCAATATTGTAGATTTTGAGTTAGTATTGTCATATAGTTTCTCCAAACTTGATATTTTAAAGCCATTATACCTCTTCTCAACACATTATTGTGTGTTGAATCTTTCTGTTCATTTGTTCAAAATCAAAATTTGAACTTAATTGAACATAGGAAAATTAAGAGAACCTTGTTACTTTACATTATTGAGTTTTCCAATCTATTTAGGAATTTTTAAAAGTTTCAGTAATGTACACAGATATTAGACTTTTATTCTTTATTTTTATTTCTAAAATCTGGTATAATTAACATAGTGTTATTAGTTTCAATGTATAATACAGTGATTCAACAATTATATACATTACTCAGTGCTCATCAAGATAAATGCATTCTTAATCCTCATCAACTATTTAAACCATCCCCCTCTACCCTCCCCTCTGGTAACCACCAGTTCTTTATAATTAAGAATCTGTGTTTTGCCTCTTTTTTTCTTTCCACATTTATTTTATTTCTTAAATACCCCATAAGTGAAATCATATAGTATTTGTCTTTCTCTGACTGTCTTCTTTTGCTTACCATCATACCTTCTAGATCCATCCATGTTGTCACAAATGACAAGATTTCAGTCTTTTTTATGTTTGAGTAATTTTTCATTGTATATATGTATCACTTCTTCCTTATCTATTTGTCTATGAATGGACAATTACTTTGGTTACTTCCATAATTTGACTATCATAAATAATGCTACAATAAACATAGGGGTGCATATATCTTTTCAAATTATTTTTTTTGTATTTTAGAATACATATACAGTAGGAGAATTAGTGATTTATTTGGTAATTCCATTTTTAACTTCTTAAGGAACTGCCATACTGTTTTCCACAGTAGCTGTACCAGCTTGCATTCCCACCAAAGTGCACTAAGGTTCCCTTATCTCCACATCCTCATCAACACGTGTTGTTTTTTATGTTTTTTAGTCTATCCATTCTGCAAGGTTTGAGATGATATCTCACTGGATTTGATTGGCATTTCCCTAATGATGAGTGATGTTGAGCATCTTTTCATGCATCTTTTCATGCATCTCTTGGCAAGTTCTCATGCATCTCTTGTAACAAGTTCTTTATATTTTGGGTACTAAGCCTTTATCAGTTATATTATTTACAAACATTTTCTCTCATTAAATAGGTTGTCTTTTAGTTTATTTTTTTTTCCTTTGCTGTGCAGAAACTTTTTATTTTGATGTAGTCCCTATAATTTATTTTTGCTTTTGTTTCCCTTGACTCAGGAGACATGTCTAGGAAAATGTTGCTACAGCCATTGTCACAGAAATTACTGTCTGTAGTCTTTTCTAGGATTTTTATGGTTTCATGTTGCATATTTAAGTCTTTATTCTTTTTTGAGTTTACTTTTCTGTATGGTGTGAGAAAGTGGTCCCATTTCATTCTTTCGCTTATAATTCTCCCTTTTCCCACATTAGTTGAAGAGACTGTTTTTTTCTTATTGATATTCTTCCCTCCTTTGTCACAGATTAATTAACCATCTAATCATGGCCATTTGGCCCATTCTCAAAGCACTATATTTTTACTCTTCTTTCCCAACACATTTTATGTATGTGGTGTCATACTTTATACCCTTTATTCTCTGAATCCGTTGCTGGATTTTAATAGATATACTTGAGTTACTACTTTTATGCATTCTACTTTTCTTACTCTTCTATTTATGGTCTTTCCTTCCCACTCAGAGTTCCCTTTAACATTTCATGAAATGCTGATTTGTGATGATGGATTTTTTTTTTGTCTTTTTTTAAATAAACATATCATGTATTATTTGTTTCAGGAGTACAGGTCTGTGAACTGTCAGTCTTACATGATGATGAATTCCTTTAAGTTGGAAACTCTTTTTTTCTCCTTTTATTCTGAGTAATACTCTTACTGGATAGAGTATTTCTGGCTGCTGGCTCTTTGGGGATTTTTGTTGTTTTTTGTTTTGGTTTGGTTTGGTTTGGTTTTTTTATTTTTTCCTTTCAGCACTTTGAATATATCATCCTACTCTCTTTTGGCCTGAAAGGTTTCTGCTGAAAAATCAGCTGATAGTCTTATGGGGTTTCCCTTGTATGTAACTTTTCTTTTCTCTTGCTGTTTTTAAAATTTCCTATTACTAATTTTGTCAGTTTAATTAGTATGTGTCTTGATGTGGACCTTCTTGGGTTACTTTTGGTTTTGGTGCCCCTATGTTTCCCCGATCTGAATGTCTGTTTCTTTCCCAAATTAAGGAAGTGTTAGCTGTTAAATCTTCTAATAATTTTTCTGCCTTCTTTTCTCTCTTCTTCTTCTTCTTAAACCCCTATAATGCAAAGGTTATTATGCTTACCCTTAATGTAATGTCTTTTTTTTTTCTATTATTTTTTTCCTCTTGTTCAATTCAGTTGCTTTCCATTACTCTGTCCTCCAGGTCACTGATCCATTTTTCTTCTTCCTCTAGTCTACTGCTTATTCCCTCAACAGTATTTTTAACTTGGGTTATTGAATTTTTCATCTCTAGTTAGTTCTTTTCTCTGTTTCCTATTTGTTGAGGCTCTCAGTGGGTCTCTACTCTTTTCTCAAATCCAATGGGTATCTTTATAACCATTATTTCATATTCTCTATCAGGAATATTACTTATCTGTTTTGTTTAGCTTTCTTGCGGTGATTTTGTGCTGTTCTTTCATTTGAAACATATTTGTCTACTCATTTTATCTTACTCTCTATGTCTGTTTTTGTGTTAGGAGAGTCCCCTACATCTCCAGTTCTTACAGGTAATGACCTTATGAAGAAGAAATCCTATAGTGTCCTGCAGTTCAATGTTCTCTGTTCACCAGAACCTGGTGCCTCAGGGATGTCTCCTTTGTGTTTTCTGTATTCCCTACTATTGTGGCTGAGCTGGGTTTGCCTTCAGTCCATTCATCTGCATGGCTCCCTTTGCCTATTGTAGGCAGGGTTTGGTTCCTGTGTTGTTAGTGGTCTGTTCTGGGGCCACCTTGGCCTTGGATTGGGTCAGATCAGGCATCTGCCAGTGCTGTGGTCACATCAGACTGCAGGGTGGTCTCCCTGTGTTGTGTTCTGAGAGGCTTTCTTTGGTAGGCAGGGCCTGCAGCAGACCAGACGTTGCTCCCAGCAGTGAAACTGGTGTGTTGGTTATCTTCCTCTCTCCCTAGGGCAGACATTACTTTGGAGAGGTGCTGCCCCTGATGGAGTTACTTGCACACTGTCAGGCTTATGACACTGCTTTCGATGGACTCCTGTCAAAGGTGGGTTTTATGGGGATTGACTGCAGAACTAGGGAGCAAAACATGCAGTGTAACCAGGGTTTGCACCAGTCTGCTGCGGGAGCAGACCTGCAGCTGTTCTGGAGAACTCCTGCCAAGGATAGGTTGGAGTGGAAGGGTTGAGAACATTGTGACAGGGCATGTTGTTAGCAAGCCAAGTGGAGAGTGTTTGCACTAGTTCCAACAGGTGCCCATCTATCTGGGCTGGGCAGGGCAGGCAAATGGTGTCTGCCAGCTCTTTTGTTCTTGGAGAAGTTTCCTAAAGATCTCTGCCCCTCCAGCATATGTACTAAAATTAGTAATTAAATCTCCTTCCCATATAGCCCAGGCATTTTTCAAACTGCTGCTTCTACAGAGATATTGGACTTTTAAATATTTATTTTATTTATATTATTTCTAGGCACTTGATTAATCTTAGTTGCATTTAAAATCATGCCCTTCATATGCATTATTTTTTCCATAGCTTCAAAATTATAGAAAAGTTGCTTAGTCAAAGAATTCCTATACACCTTAATTCAGATTTGCTGATGATTTATAGTTTACTGCAATTGCCGTATTTATCTCTCTGTTTCCCTTCTCTTTCTCATACTATTTTCCTCTGACTCAAATGCAGTTCATATTCAAATTTTATCAATTGAACCCAGAAGTGTTTTCTGTAGTCACTTTTTCCTAGTGCAACATCTAACCAGGGATAATGCATTACATTTTTCTACAATGTTTATTTTTAATCTTAAATGTTACACGTATGTCAGCTATACTTCGTCTTTCTTTACTTTGGCATTTTTGGAAAATAGATGCCAGTAATTTCAGTTGTTGTGTAGAATGTCCTTCAGTTTGGACTTATCTATCATTTCCCCATTATTAGCTTTAGTTTATGAGGTTTTGAGAAGGGGGATTAGTGTGGGATGGTCTAGAATGCCAAACAAGTAGAATTAATGTCCTCAGTCCATTATATAGAAGGTGCATGAGGACAGCTTCTCCTGATTTTAGTAACATGAGCTTTGATCACTAAATTATGGTGATGTCTGTCAGTTTCTTCACTAGAGTGTTTATTTTTCATTTTATAATGGATAAGAGAGTTATGAGACAATACCATATACATGCCTAGTCCCTCATCAAATTTTCACCCCGTATTTCCATATACATTGCCAATTTCCTAAATCCATCTTGTCTTCTGTATTTATTAATTGGTGTTTGACTGTAGGAAAGTGTTTTTCCTTCTTTGCCATTTACATACTTATTTATTCACTTCATTTATTTACATCAGCATAGACTGTGGATTTGCATTTTATTTATTTGGTTATTTTCCATTACTGTTTTTATTTACTTACATGTTCTAATTGTCTTGGATTCAGCCAGTGTAAGTCTGCAATCTATATGCTTTTGACAAGTCCCTGTCATTTTCTGAGCACATCTTTACATTCTAGAAGTAAAAGATGTCCCTGGCTCATCCTTCAGCCTTTTCATCAGGAAGCTGAGATTTCTCTCCTTGGAGAATATTGTTTATAAAGATTTGGGTACTATGAGGTTTCATGTATCTAAACTCTCTGAGTTGAGAGGACTAGAGAATATGTTTATACACACATATTAGAATACGTATATGCATGTGTGTCTACATATATGTGGGTGTATATATATAGACATATATTCAAAATTCACAAATATGTATACACTTAAATATATACTGTGTGTTCATATAAAAACACCATAAATTTGAGACCCACCTTCATATTTATAAGTGTCCTGCTGGGCAGTGGTAACTCTGATTCCCATTCTCAGTGAATGTATCCATTTCCATAAATGTCATTATATAGAAATAAGTTTCAGAATTGTTAATAAAGACCAAAAAGTAATCCTATCTACTAGAGTCAATATTTGTTTAGATGATTTTTTCCATATTTGTTTGTTTTGTTTTGTTTTTAATAAATGAGCCTGCAGTGAAAAGCAAAATTCATAATTTTATTTGATTTTTTTTAAGATTTTATTTATTTATTTGACAGACAGAGATCACAAGTAGGCAGAGAGGCAGGCAGAGAGAGAGAGGAGGAAGCAGGCTCCCTGCCAAGTAGAGAACTCGACGCGGGGCTTGATCCCAGGACCCTGGGATCATGACCTGAGCTGAAGGTAGAGGCTTAACCCACTGAGCCACCCAGGTGCCCAAAATTCATAATTTTAAAAGCATAGTTCAGTGAGTTTCAACTAACAGATACCATATTCCTGTCAAGATATACAACATTTTATCACCCAGAAATTTTCCTCATGCCCTTTTCCAAGAAATGTTTCCATACCTGTTCCCTTATGCACACATATACAGACAAAGACGTGTGTGTGTAAGTGTGTATTATATATGTATGTATATGTGTACACATGTGTGTATGTATATATAATACTTTTTTTAAAAGGTTATTTATTTATTTATTTGACAGAGAGAGAGATCACAAGTATGTAGAGAGGCAGGCAGAGGCAGAGGGGGCAGCAGGCTCCCCACTGAGCAGAGAGCCAGATGTGGGGCTCGAGCCCAGGACCCTGAGACCACGACCTGAACCTAAGGCAGAGGCTCAATCCAATGAGCCCCTCAGGTACCCCTATATATAATACCTTCGAAGAGGTTACATTCCCAGGGTCATTGTTAAATAGTCTTGATATTCAATGAGGTCTTGTACTGGTAAAAACTTGAGTGTCTAAAGCCACAATTGCATAATTTATGAATTGAATATTTTCAACAGTACTTAATTAGACTTTTGTAATCAAATGTTACATCATGCTAAACTTTTGTTTAGTTATTCCAGAGAAGGTCAAGTCTTAGAATTGTAGAGAGTTCAAGTGAGCTAAGAATATTATTTCTTAAATTGCTGTACAGTTATATTTAACCATATATAATGGTTAATGAAGATGGCTCAGCATTTGCCAAAATGTAATTTCAATGGATGTGATTTTGTTCTCCATTGAGTAGTTAAGGAAGAATAACTCTTTAAACTTGTTATATAACATATTCTATATTCAGCTTGTTATGACAGAGTAGAAACTATTCTATGTATATAATACCAATCCTTAGCTTAGCTCTTCTGCCATTGATTATTGTAAGTGCTCTATAATAGAAATCCTTGGAGTACACCTGCCATTTTTTTTCACCAGACTAAAATCTAGAGTGTTGATATGTAAGCATTGTCTTTATTATTTCTCTTACCACTTTTAAGTGTCTCCATATTCCTCCTTGACCCTCTATCTTCTATTTGCCTTGTATGTTTATTCTGTTGTTTTTGTGAAGCCTTATCCCTGCCTTTTAAAATTATCCCCATGCACATAAAACTTAACAGATCCATTCTTTTGGGAGCATACTAAAAGTTACCAGTCCAGTATACAATAGGTTACTCAAGTGAAGGTGCTAATAAATGTGTCAGCCAGAATATATATACATATATATATATATGTATATATATATGGCATTTTAAATACTTTGAATAAAAAATATTAATACAGGGTGACAGAAATTTATAAAACTCCTGGAAATGCATAAGGTAAGAGTTTCAAAGTTTGTTTTAGAAAATCCCAAACTGCTAGAACTGCAGCACTAAAGTGGGTAATTAACTGTATAATCCTTGAAAGCTATGGACAAGATCTCATATCTGTAATCTGCTGATGCTCCCTTATGTACCTGTAAATACTAAGCAAAAGTTGTGACTTTTCTTCATTTTTTATCTTCCACATTTCCTAGGCTAACTCATGTTGCTATATTCTAATGGCTATACTGTTTGGGACAGGGTTTGAAAAGTATAGTTCTAAGCTGTAGTCTCTGTTGGATATCAGGGAAGTTATCACTGATCATCAGCACTACATTTCACATAGTAGACTTTTAAGTACTTCCTCTCACAAATCTTTTTTTTGTTGTTCTGAAATCTGTTTTTATTATTTTAATCCATGGAGATTTGGTCATCTAGTCATGAAAACTGGAATGAAATAATTTCATATATTATTTCCTTAAAGACTCAAATTAGGAACGAACTAGGTTTTGACATCCTAATCAATGGTTTTCTTTCAAGACACCTATAGGATTTGATGACACTAGATGCCATTTTTATTTTTTATATCAGAAGTTTGATGGACAGGTCTAATTATCATTTACATTTAGAAGAAGAAAAATATCCAAAACTCTAAGTGCTATCTTGTTTGAGGAATATTAATTAGCAAAAAAGATTAGATTAGAAAACACACTATGGCATTTTAAGAAGAACTTCATATTTGGATGATTAAATTGTGGTTTAGTTTAAGATATGCCACATGAGGATAAATCTATGAAAAAGTGCTAAATGGGGAGATTATTTTATGAGTGGTAAAGATAGTTACAGGCTCAGAATCATTAGCACAAACTAATTCCAAGATGCAGTCTCTGTGCCAGCGGTGGCACAATTAGTGGATATCCACAAGACCAGCAAGTGACAAAAGTACTCAGGTCAGTGACTCAGATCCTGAGAGGTTTGTCAGCAAACATAACAGACACTTTTATTAAAGTTGCAGAAGATCAAGTGTTGATGAGTAGAAGAAACAAGTTTCAGGATGAACAAGTAGAGGGGGAAAGAATGAAAGACCCTGAGATACTGTATGAGATACAAGTTTGAAAAAGAAACATGAAATCAGTGAAGAATTGGAGTAAAGGCACCAACTTTATTTCTGAGGAAATGAGTTTTCAGAAATGTTGGGTCCGTAATCAAAGGAGCAAGACTGATACAAAGGGAAGGTCAAGCAAAGCTTTATTTCACGCCAAGCATCAAGAATCAAACCAACCAGTCGGGGTCGCCTCTTACAGAGAGGGCAATCCCTCCCTGCCTTACAGACTAACTTTTAAAGAGCATAGGCCATGTGGTTGAGCCTAGCCACACACAGGTGGCCAATGAGATTGTAACACACAGAGAAAACTGCACAGTCATGCTAGGTCACACATGGGTGGCCAATTGAATGACAATTCACCTCATAGTATCTATTTGAACTAGCCTATAATCTTGGTCAGAATTGGCACCCAAAAGGCACCCAAAAGGCGGGGCCCACACTCCTTGGTAGCTAGGGAGACACTTTGCATGCTTTACTGATTGGATGTCTCCACCTGGACTGACTCATCCCTGTATTTGAGCTCTGTTACCTCCACCTGACCTGACCCTTGTATTTGGGCTCTGTTATTAGGGACTGGTCGACCATATTCTACTGGTTTCCAGACTTGCTTTTAAGTAATTTACTCTGGGGGTTGGGCAGTGTCAGTTTAAGTTTTACTGCATAAACAACAAAATCACTGTTTAACGGGATGGAATTGCTCTGGCTAAACAGACCCTTAAAAGAAGGAGCTTCAAAAGAAAAAAGAAAAAAAAAAAAAAACAGTGTTGGGGCGGAGGGGGAGGCAGTTACCATATAACCACAGTTGCAGAGAAATTACATTTCCAAAGTCAGAGCAGGTGAATAGGGATGTCACACTGATGCTGAATCACTGAGCTGCTAACTTCAACCACTCCTTAAAGAAAAAGAATAGCAGTGATGTTGGGGAAATTGGGCAGCCACATGCAGAAGAATGAAAATGGACAATATCCTTACACCATACACAAAATAGACTCAAAATGGATGAAAGATCTAAATGTGAGAAAGGAGTCCATCAAAATCCTAGAGAAGAACACAGGCAGCAACCTCTGTGACCTCAGCCACAGCAACAGCTTGATAGATATGTCTCCAATGGCAAGGGAAACAAAGGCAAAAATGAACTCTTGGGAGTTCATCAAGATCAAAAGCTTTTGAGGGTGCCTGGGTGGCTCAGTGGGTTAAGCCGCTGCCTTCGGCTCAGGTCATGATCTCAGGGTCCTGGGATCGAGGCCCGCATCGGGCTCTCTGCTCAGCGGGGAGCCTGCTTCCCTCTCTCTCTCTCTGCCTGCCTCTCCATCTACTTGTGATTTCTCTCTGTCAAATAAATAAATAAAATCTTTAAAAAAAAAAAAAGATCAAAAGCTTTTGCACAGCAAAGGAAACAGCCAAAAAAACCAAAAGTCATCTGAAAGAATGGGAGAAGATATTTGCGAATTTCTCATCAGATAAAGGGCTAGTATCCAAAATCTATAAAGAACTTATCAAACTCAACACCCAAAGAACAAGTAATCCAATCAAAAAACGGGCAGAAGACATGAGACATGAACAGACATTTCTGCAAAGAAGATATCCAAATGGCCAACAAACACATGAAAAATTCCCCACGTCACTTCACATCAGAGAAATACAAACCAAAACCACAATGAGATACCACCTCATACCACTCAATGGATAAAATTAACAAATCAGGAAACAACAGATTTTGGAGAGGTTGTGGAGAAAGGGGTACTCTCCTACATTGTTGGTGGGAATTCAAGATGGTGTAGCCACTCTGGAAAACAGCATGGAAGTTCCTCAAAAAGTTGAAAATAGTTCTACCCTATGATTCAGCAATTGAACTACTTTGTATTTACCCCAAAATACAAATGTAGTTATCTGAAAGGGCACATGCACCCCAATGTTTATAGTAGCAATGTCCATAATATTCAAAGTATGGGAAAAGCCCCAATGTCCTTTGACAGATAAATGGATAAAGAAGATGTGGTATAGAAACACAATGGACTACTACTCAACCATTAAAAAAAAAAGAAATCCTGCCACTTGGAATGATGTCAATGGATTAGAGGGTATTATGTGAAGCAAAAGAAGTCAATCAGAGAAAGACAATTATATAATTTCATTCATATTTGGAGTTTAAGAAACAAAACAGAGGATCATAGGGGAAGAGAGGAAAAAATAAAATGACAAAATCAGAAAGGGAGACAAACCATAAGAGACTCTTAATCATAGAAGAAAGCAGGGTTGCTTGAGGGGAGGGAGGTGGGGAGATGGGGTAACTGGGTGCTGGACATTAAGGAGGGTACATGATGTAATGAGCACTGGGTATTATATAAGACTGATTAATCACTGACCTTTACTTCTGAAAGCAATAATGTGTTATATGTTAATTGATTGGATTTAAATTTGAAAAAAAAAAGAATATTTTTTTAAAAAGAGTAGGATCCTCAAAAATTTTTTGTGAAATAAATAAAACTCTCTCTAAAAGATTGATGATAGTGGTAACAGCAAACCAAACTAATACACAGTCTTGTACAGGAAAAAAAATTAAGATGTTAATTGTATAATGATAAAAAGCATGAATTTGGGGGAGCAGATAAACCTAAATTAATAACTGGGATGCCTTAAATAAGTTCAGCTTTTTGAACTTCTCCAGGATTATAACATCATATCATAGGATTTTCTAAATTAAAATGCCATGATATAGGTAAAACATTCACTATTGTGTCTTGCACATAAGCAACACTTCCTAACTGGCAGCTACTACTAAAAATAACACAATTATTTTGCTAAAATAATTATTATAATTATTACTTTAATTATAATTTTAATTATCAATTTAAATGAAAAAATTTATTTTTTAAAATAAATTAAAAAGCCTGCATTGATGAAGTTAATTATGAATAGCTGTTATGATTCTTACTTTAAGCAGAAGAATATTTATTAAAGAATAAGGTGAAAGACTTATATACTGAAAACTACAGGACATTAAGGAATGAAACTAAAGACACAAATAAATATTCTGTATTCATGGATTGGAAGAAGTAATATTGTTAAAATACCCATATTGCTCAAAGCAACCTATATATTAAATGCAAACCCTATCAAAATTCCAATGGTATTTTTCACAAAAGTAGAACAAACAATCCTAAAGTTTATGAAGAACCACAAAAGATGCCAAATAGCCAAAGCAATCTTGAGAAAGAAGGACAAAGGTGGAGACATCATACTTTCTGATTTCACACTGTATTATGAAACTATAGTAATTAAAACAGCATGATATTGACATAAAAACAGACACATAGATCAGTGGAACAGAATAGAAATAAACCTTGCATGTATGGTCTATCAATTTATAACAAAGGAGCCAAGACTATACAGTAGGGGAAGGACAGTCTCTTCAATAAATAGTCTCTGCAAAACGGGCAGCCACATGAAAGAAAATGGAACTGGACCACTTACTGGCAGCATATACTAAAATAAACTCAAAATGGATTAACAACTTGAACATAAGACCTGAACATAAAACCCCTAAAAGAAAACATAGGCCATATACTCCTTGACATAGGTCTTGGCAGTAATTTTTTTTTTTTTAATCTAATCAATAGGCACCAAAAGAAAAAAGTGTAAATAAACTAGTGAGCCTACGTCAAACTAAAAAGCTCTTCACAACAAAGGAAACCTTCAACAAAATTAAAAGGCAAATACTAAATGGGACAAATTGTTTGCAAATCATGTATCTGGCAAGGGAATAATATCCAAAATATATAAGGAACTCCTACAACTAATAGCAAACAAAATAATCTGATTAAAAAAATAGACAGAGGATCTGAATAGACCTTTTTTTCCCCAGAGGATATACAGATGGCCAACAGGTACATGAAAAGATAATCAACATCATTAATCATCAGGAAAGTGCAAATCCAAATCACAAGACATCACCTCACACCTGTTTTAATAGTTACTAGCAAAAAGACAAGAAATATGAAGAGTTAGTGAGGTTGTGAAGAAAAGAAACGCATGTACTTCTGGTAGAAATATAAATTGGTATAGCCACTATAGAAAATTTTATGTGGATTCTTCAAAAAATTAAAAATAGAACTACCATATGACCCAGCTTCAGCTTCTGGGTATTTATCCAAGAAAAATGAAAAAACTAACTTGAAAAAATATATATGTACCCCCCCCCCCGTTCATTACAGCACAATTTACCAAAAAAAAAAAAAAAGCCTCAGAGACAGAGAACAGATGGGTAGTGGCCAGAGGTAAAGGGAAAGGAATTGGAGAAATTGGTAAAGGGGATCAATAATTAATTAATTGATTAATTAATAACAAAGTAAAAATAAAATAAAAGGTTGTTAGGGGTGCCTAGGTGGCTCAGTGGGTTAAGCATCTGACTTCAACTCAGGTCATGATCCCAGGGTCCAGGAATGGAGTCCCATGTTGGGCTCCCTGTTTAGTGGGAGTCTGCTTTTTCCTCTCCCTCTGTGCTCCCCCTGCTGTGTTCTCTCTCACTCTCTGTCAAATAAATAAAATTCTTGAAAAAAATAAAATAAATCGTTGTTGTTAGAGTAAGCAATACTAAGCACAACAACAAATAATCCTTCACATATGGAAGGAATACAAAAGAAGTTTTGTTCACCTGAGTCTAGCAAGAGCCAAATGGCTACTTTATATCTTGCTGCCTCCACAGGAAGACAAAGAGAGCCATGGGATTTTTCTGCCTGTTCTGAAGTGTCAGATCCTGTGAGGGGCCATATCAATCCCATTGACATTCCATTAGTCAGAATTCAATCCATAGGTTCGTCCACAGCCTAACTAAAACAGAGGCTGGGAAATCTTCTCTCTGTCTAGGATGAGGTGAGGGCCTGTACAGTTTACCTTATTTTACATTTGGTTCATTTTTAAGTTTGCAACTCAGACTTCAATGAGTCACACATAATGGGCTGCTGAGTGGCATTGATTTCAACAAACCTCACTTTTATCTTGGATGCAACTCTTCTAATAGATAAATAGAAACAAACTCCCCTTTATTTTACCTAATTAAAGATGCTTCCTCCTTGAATTCCTATTCTTTCTAATCTTAATTGTCCTTTTATCAAAATAATCCCTTATTTACCCACCTATCTTGTCATTTTATTCTAGATCTGAGAGCCTTGTTATGTTATATACCTCAAATTGAAAGGAACCTAAAGATATCTCTGGAAATCTCTGTACAATTAAATATCTTCACAGCTATTTAGGTTTTATAGATCTGGCAGTTGTCACAGGAGAAGTTAAGCAACTCTGGGAGATCCCACTAGGAAACCCTGCCCTCTGTCCTGTATTTCTCGTTAGAGGTCCTATAACTTAACTTTTTGAAACTGTGTCTCATGAAAGGCCCAAAGTTCTTGGTCACGCCACTTTGAAGAAAGAAGAGGGTAGACCAGAGGAAGAGTGGTGGGCAGCAAAGCGCAATTTATTGAGAGATAGTAATAAAGCAAAGCTCCCCAAGAAGGAGGGGGCCTGAGAGGATTGCCACTGGAGTTTGGGTCTAGGGGTTTTTATGGGCTGGTTGGCTATCTGTTTTAATCTGGTTAACCCTCCATGAGCCTGTCAGCCAATCAAGTTTTTGTCATCTACCTATCATGTGGGAAAGGGTAGAGAGCTCCTTCCATGGTGGTGTATAATCCTTTTAAGGATGGTTCCTTCTTGGGATTTGGAGGGTGGGGGTAGGGGCTTATCCCTGCCAGCCTTTCTTCCAACTGTCTTTCATTCCACCTTTTTTTATTGTTTTACAAAGCCACTCCCCGTGAATATCATTTCCCTTGGGGCTCATAATTAGCATCCTTAAAGCCAAAAGCTTTAAAAGGGCAAGGCAGTTGGGTTTTACATTGGCATTCTGGACCTCCTCCTAACAAAGGGATTTTCTACAAGTCTTCCACATTGTCTTCCATTATTTTTCATCTCAGTTTCATTTGTAGTAAGGACTGCATATGTATCTAGTGCTTGTTCCTTCTAGTTCTCTTTTATGCATAAATAAGAATTTACTTAGTTTCAAGCTTTAAACTTCAACTATTTTCTTCCAAATGCTATTCAGGGCAACCAAAATATAGACTTTTTTTTTTTTTAAATGGCCACAATCTATTTCCTTGACTTGTTATTATCATTGTAATTATGTTGGATGTGGGCAATGATATGAAACATTGGGGTTTAGGAGTGAATAGTCAAGAAAGAATTCTTGAGACATCTTCGTTGCAAAGAGGGTGGTTTTATTAAAGCATGGGGACAGGATCTGTGGGCAGAAAGAGCTGCACTGGAGTAGTGAGGAGTGACTGATTATTTACTTTCTTGTGGGGAGGCGGTTAGGGATAGTGGAAGTCTCTACGGAATTTGGAAAGAAGGTTTTCAGGATCTTGAGGGGCAAGCCACTGTTAGGATAAGATCATTTACTACTGCCCAATAAAACTTGAGTCATGAGACCCTTCAGATGTGTATCAGTGGGCCATATTCTTGGAGGGTGATTGCTAACAGACATTGAGGGGGCTGGGTAGAGATAAAGGAAGTTTCCAAAGGGATTTTCATGTTAAATAAGACATAGGATTCTGGAGGTTGGGCAATTGTCAAACTAAGGTTGTCTTTTGCCTGCAGCAAAAGTATTAACATGGAGGTAGTTGATTTCCTGGAGGAAGGTTACTATTCCTGTCTCAGGTATTTGTTAATGGGCTGTTAGGTATAAGGAAGTTTTTGTTTCTGTTTTGTTATTGCTGTTGTTTTGTTTTGTTTTGTTTCTGTATTTCTTTTGTCTTTGTTCTCCACATCATTTCCCCCAGAAAAATTTTGACCCTTATATCTTTAAGTTTGCAGAGGGTGAAAGGTCTCATCTGTAACTTCTTCCTGCTGCAGAGGGACATACAGATGTCCCTACCTGTGGGTCAGCATTAGTTAGTTGGGGACATATGTATATAGGAGTCATGAAAGGCAGAGGTAGCTGAGTCCAAGGGATACTTCAAGTATGGATCTGCTGGAGTAGAAGGGATGATCTATAGGCTTTAATGTACAGCAGTAAAGGAGTCTCTGCACTAGGTGGAGAGACAATGGGAGAAAGTAGCAAAACATGTTTAGAATAACAAAAAGGAAAAGAAACCCAGATAAGAATTCTTTGATAGTTGACAAAAATCATCCCCCAGTTCAGGAGTTTAACCATTCATTAAAGGAAAGAGAGGGATCATATAAAGCACCAATTGGAGCACTCATATCAGTTAGAGACTCAGAAATATTTTTGTGGCAACCTGGAATGTATACACAGCATTCTCTTTTTATGATGGCACAAGTTACACTTTGTGCAACAGTTAAAACATCTAATGTCATTCTATTTTGTAAAACTGCATAAAGTATTTGTGTTACTTCAGTATTTAATAGGGAAATGCTATTTTGAGTGTCACTTAGAACTTTGACCCAGTACTTATTAAGAACTTCCATGTGCCAAATGGCATCCTCCAGTGCTAAATAGGTAACAAAGATGGATGCTAGGTGGTCATATCAATAAAACACAGATTGTGTCCACCATTGTTTAGGAAGGTTGGTTGGGTTGGCAGTGGTTTTAATAATGTGTGCATCTAGGCAAAACCCAGAATATAGTGGTCTATCCAGCCTGGGGTGAAGCCATGGCCACAGAGCAGAGTTGCATAGCCACTGGGTCCCTTTTGGAGCTAGCCATGTCATTCTGGGCCTCCTTGAGCTGCAGGCAGGATATCAAGGATATTATTCCATTTTGGAGGGCCACCTTCTGAATTTGTGGGTGACTTTGAGTCGGGATCTGGATGAAGGTGGCTGCTGTATGCTTGGCTAAAGCCTCTACTTGCAATTTTATATCAATAGAGTTGGCTCCTAGGACAAATATGTCTAAGGGATAAAACCATCAAGAAGCCCTCTTTGTCTGATGTTTAGCCTTAACAATATCCTAATTATGAGGAATCACTGGCAAGTGGGAGATTTGTCTCTGGAGATAAAGGATATCCCCAAGTGGATCATCCAGTCCAATCATAAGGAAAGTGGTGCCATCCATTATCTCCACAGGTATGTAGTTAAACCCATGGAGTATAGTACACTCTGACTTTTAAGGAATGATTTTCTCATTTCAGCCATACAGAAGGCATCAAGGTGAGTTATAGTTTTTTTGTGGGCTCTGTCCCATTCTACAGCTCTTCAAATAATCATAAACCTATGGGGTCCTGTTTTTATCCCCGCAGGATAACAAGCATGAAAATTGTCTGTACATGACCTATTATGGCAATTCCTCTGAAATTTACCTCAAATTGTCCAGCTTAAACAACAAAGAGTTAAAGACAATCAAGGGGTGCCTGGGTGGCTCAATTAAGTGTCTGACTTGATTTCAACTTGGGTCATGATCTCAGAGTTGTGCGATCAAGCCCCATGTCAGGCTCTGCACTCAGTGCAGAGTCTGCTAGTCCCTCTCCCTCTGCTCCTTTCCCTGATTGCTCTCTATCTCTAAAATAAATAAATAAAATATTTTTTTAAAAGTACAGTCAAAACTGAATTTAACGTCCATGAAAGTGTGTTATTGAAACAATGTTTTTCTCTAGAATCACCCTTATTTCCAGAGATAGCCAAATTAAGACTAATTTGCTTGAAAAACAAGTCTAATTTTAACAAATCTGCTGGAGCTTCTCATAAGGAATCTAGATTGATCTTTGAGTAACATCTGCAGGCCAGAAGCCACACCAAATGTGCCTGTAATACCTATAGATTTGGGTGATTTCCTCTTCTTGATGTCCCCCAAATATCCTGAGGTTTCTGTACCTTCTAGGAAATGACATTGTTTTCTCACCTGAGAAGACTACAGGGAACTTTGTAAGCAAGATATTAGGCCAACATTTCCAAGGGGCTTTGTTGGCTCCATAAAATCAACCTTAATTCCTTAAAGCTGTCTGATCATATGTAAGACTACTCATGTCTCTCTCAAATACGACATTCCAGTCAAAGCCTTGGTAAAATAACCAGTGTTTCCAATGGTGTCTGGTTAAAAGGAGAACAAATTCTTATTGAACTTATGCAAATGATTATAATTGTCACAGAAGAACACTCACTGAGACTTTGAATTTCAGAGGATTCGGGTTAGAGAGAAAGTTAAATGTTTCAATTTATTCACAATGAATACTTCAGCATATTTCTAGAAGTCAAAGATATCTTAAGAGAAAATTTCCTTAATTTGGAAGAGCAAACATTAAGAGAACTAGCAATATTTCAAACTTGAGTCATAAAAACTAAAATCTCTTCCTCAATTCATTTAGTTCCTTATTACTAATTCCTACTATCTGAACACACCTTTTTAGTTAGTTCTGGAAAGTTTTATCCATTTCAGTTTCATAATCTTATATATCTAAAGCCTGTATGTGGCAAAAGCCTTTTTTATGAATCTGCTTGAAGATGAATCATGTTTCACATGACAAAAGACCACAATGTAATTGATGAGGAAATTCAGTTATTTTTTGTGACACATAATACTTCAATAATCAGAATATGAGGTGAAGACCTTATACCAGAATATAATATACCAAATAAACAAGCCTAATTGGCAAGAGACTTCTTTAACAATTCAAATCCGGGCAAGTTTGTTAAAACTTTAGAAAGTTTCAAATTACATGCCTAAATAGGATTGTAACTCATTAAAGACCTGATAAAGACAAAACATAGAAATTGGTTTTTTGGGGCACAGAAAAAGAAAAATACAACTTTGTTTATATTTTCTTATCAAGAGCAGACCAAAAATCTACAAAAAACATTATCTTTTTAACACAGAGAAAGCAGAATTTCAGTCTTACACCAGTGTGATTTTTTTAAAAGATTTTATTTATTTATTTGATAGACAGAGATTACAAGTAGGCAGAGAAGGAGGAAGCAGGCTCCCTGCTGAGCAGAGAGCCTGGATGCGGGGCTTGATTTCAGGACCCTGGGATCATGACCTGAGCCAAAGGCACTGAGCCACCCAGAAGCCCCAACCAGTGTAATTTTAAAGTCCATTCATTTTTACCTTAGTTCGTGCTGACCAAACATAAAATTCCTTTTCAAAGATTTCCCTTCACAAACAACTTTCTTTTGCATTCAGACTCTTCAGGCTTTATTTTCCTTTAGTGCCCACAGTTCTTGGTCATGCGACTTTAAAGGATAAAGTGGTAGGCCAGAGGAAGAGTGGTGAGTGGCAAAGCAAAGTTTATTGAGCAATAGTACAAAGTTCCCAAAGAGGGAGGGGACTGAGAGGGTTGGGTTGCTGTTAGGGCTTCAAGTCTAGGGGTTTTTATAAGGATGTTGGTGGATTGTTTTAATCTGCTTAACTCTCTACCATGCCTTTCACCCTATCAGGTTTTTGTCCACATGCTCATCTACCCAGCAGGTAGTCATCCATGTGGAAGAGGGTAGAGGGCTCGTTCAACAAAAATGTATCGTATCCCTTACATCTTTCTTACACATCTCTTACTTTCCTATATACAGAGTTGTTTCCCTTACTTCTTTCGGTCTTAATTATATGTAGCAGAATTTAAATTCTTAGAAACTTTAGTCTCCAGTGAAAACTAGGTAATTACCAAATGTGAACTGTTTCACCAGAATTCTGTAGATGGCAAACTTACGAATCAATTAAGCACAATCCATGTTTTTCAACAGACTCGAATATCCTTAGTCTCCCTGCAATAAGAAGCCAAAAGCACAAACTTACCTTTATTAGTCAGTGAATTAGTACTTTATCCTATTTGAAAAGACCTAGATGTCCAAAAGATATGATCTAATTTGTCATTCAAGCAGAACTTTAAAGTTTCACATTACCAAAGATTTGAGAGCTTTGTTAAAAATTACCCATGAAAACTTTGAGACAGACACAGTTAACCATCATTTTAAGTCATTTTTTGCTGACAAATTGCAACAGAGATAACATGAGCTTATTTCACCTTCAGTAAATCAGGGTAGAATGAAAGTTTTATAATTAATGCTGGTAAATCTAAAGACATGTCTATTTCAGTTAAACCAACAAACTTAAATTAGCTGAAGTACTGAATTATGTTCGACCTGGGTCCACTTAAGGTCAATCAATTTCTCCCCATTGTCAATTTTTACCTGGGTCACTGGTGAGGAAATCTGAAGTGGACAGTGTTCAGTCCAAGGGGGTGTTCTTTACTACTTGACAGGGTAGAGGGAAAATCTAATAGTGCTGGAGGCACTGAGGATGGTATAGGAACCGGTTATGTAGGCTTGAACCCAAGGTGATGCAGAAACAGGAGGAGGGGGAGGCAGAAGTAGTGAGGTGCTGCCAGAGGGCAGAGAAAGAGGACTCTGGGTTCTAAAGTTCATTAGCTCAGACAGATGAGCAGACGCCGTGTTTTTTCTGCCAACAAGTGGGAATAGGCAGTCCATGTTGCGCCCGAGAAGACAGGGAAATTCCCTGAAACAAAGGAACTTTCTGCAGCTACTTGGGAATATTGCTCCAAGTCCCTGTCCCAAGGTAGACCGACCACAGTTGACCTCAATTCCATTAACCTGGGAAATGAATGAGAAAGAAGAACCCACTTTTTTTAGGAGGAGGAATGGTGAGAGAGTCAACATCCCTCCATTACGTCTAGCAACAAGGGTTTAGGAGGCATATTTAGATGATTATCATCCAATATATTGGGAAAGAGTTTACAGGTCTCCTTAATAGCTAAACACATTCTGCAAGAGGCCCTTATATCTGGGTGCCGATTTAAAGAAGACCTGGACCTAGGCTACTTCTGTTCATTTACCCTTTTTCCTACAGAAGAGATCTAAATGATGGATCATATAGAGGCCATGCAGTGTTACAGATTAGTCCTTTCTTAAATTTTGCAATCAGAATTACTCCAGTGAGTTAAAAGGAATTCCAGGGGAGAGTCCTTGGAACCTAAGAAAGAAGGTCCATTGCAATGGACTCTCTCCCCTACTCCTGGGTGGCATCCCACACAGGGTACATCAGAGGTTCCTGGTGTCAAAGTGACTAGAGGCATCCCTCAAGTGAAACCTCCATGATCACTGCCTTGACCCCTTAGAAGGGATGCCAACGTCCCCCCTGCTTTCCTCTTGCATTCTAGACTACAAATAGGTGCCAGCATATAGACCAAGATACCGTGCCATGCTTTACCTTGTCATGCCTTGTCATGCCATGAAGAACCCACCATTTTTAACCCATGGAAAACACTAGAAAAGTTTTACAAAGGAAAATTACCCAATTTCATAATTTAAGTAAGAGGACATGTTGATGGAAAACAGTGAAGACCAAAATCCATCATGGCCTAAGCAACATTCCAACATATGTAGTCCTTACAGCCAAAATCCCTGGGAAACAGCTCCCAGGTGGGTTTAGTTCAGTTGGGTGCTGTTTTTGGCCAGCTCTGAGTGGAGGTCTCATAGCCAGAAGTGGCTAGACCTGAGATATAGGGGGATCGCATTAGACTAATGAGGAGGAATCCTCACATGAGAGTCTTAGATTGGCAGCTGTCTTAGTGACTTAGTGTCCCATGCCCAAGACAGAAACAGCTTTGTCTAAGAATGGGAATAAAGAGAGGGCACCAAGTTTCTGATTCCTATTATCATTCTGGCCATGGTACTAACTTCCCAGCCAAAAGAAAGGCTTTTAATTCCTCCCCATAGAACAGCCATGGGCTAGAGGATTGCAGCCTGAGCAACTGACATGAGAATGTTCCAATAATACCACAGTCCTTGAAAAGCCCCTGAAATGATAGTAAAGGAAAAGAAAAAAAAGTAATCACCAAGTTTGCCCTAGGGCTCAGGTTGAGACCAGAAGATTCATGCCCCACACTGGATGCCAAAATGATGTGAAATTTTAAAAGTTTGGGAGTGAACAGTGGAGAAAGAATTCTTGAGATGTCTTCAGTGCAAAATGGAGGGTTTTGTTTTTTTTCTTTTAAGATTTTATTTATTTATTTGACAGAGATCACAAGTAGGCAGAGAGAGAGAGGGAAGCAGGCTCCCCATTGAGCAGAGAGCCTGATGTGGGGCTCAATCCAGGACCTTGAGATCATGACTGGAGCTGAAGGCAGAGGCTTAACCCACTGAGCCACCCAGGTGCCACCAAAAGGGAAGTTTTATTAAAACATGGGGACAGGCCCTGTGGGCAGAAAGAGTTGTACTGGGATTGTAAGGAGTGATTGATTATATGCTTTCATGTTGGGAAAGGATTAGGGAGAGTCTAGGTCTCTCAGGAATTGCAAAGCAAGAGTTCCAGGAACTTGAGGGCCTAGCTGCTATCGGGATAAGATCATTTACTACTATTTAGTAAAACCTTAGTTGTGAGAACCTTCAGATTATGTATCAGTGTACCATATGCATGGAGGATGATTGCTAACATACATCTTGATGGGGGAGAGGGGAACTGGTGGTGGTGGTTGTGGCCGGTGTAAGAAATAAAGGAAGTTTCCAGTGGGATTTCCATATGCTAAAGAAGACCTACGGGGGTCCTAGAGGTCCAGCTAATGTCAAGCTAATGTTGCCTTTCCCTCTAGCAAAGTATTAACATTGAGGTAGTTGAATTCCTGTAAGAAGGTCACTCTTCCTGTCTCAAGTACTTGTCTCAATGCGTTGTAAATTGTGCAGAGGTTTAAGGTGTCCACCCCCCACCCCAGCAGATTTCTTTTGCCTTTGCTCTCCACATCAGACAAAATGTCTTGAAGAGATGCTGTTTTCTACTTATCGTTGTGTGGCTAATCAATGGCAGAAGCATTAATGTGAGCTTTTCTTAGTGAGTATGAATTTACTTAATTCAAAATTATGTAATTTAAATATCTTTTGAAATTTTTTACATGCCATTCTACCATCTCCATACTGTAGCTCCTGAAATACTTGAGTATGATGTTCGCTTATTATGAACAAAAACTCTGAAGAGTTTGTCTTAATTTGATCGTATCATTTAGTCCCATTGATTATGGTTTCCTCAGTTAATGGTTTCTCTAAATCCGTATCACTGAAAAGTATATCTAGTTTTAGTGATACCAAAATATATGCCCTATGTTATTTTTTTTTAATATCAGTGGGTTTAGTTCTTAGATATAGTTATCATGAATGTTTAATTAATCTTAATTTGTCTGATTGCTATAACTAGCAATATTTACAGGATTACCTTATGTGATTAAATTTGCATTTTATATCTGTTTCAAGCAGAGAAGATGATGTGATATTTCTTTTCACAATTACTCATTTGTTTTAAAATTACTTTAAATATTCTGTTGTGAACTGAGAACTGATTCCAAGTGTGGAAATAAATGAGTTTCAACACAGTTGATTTAACCTCTCCTTGAGTAGTTCATGAGAGTAGTAAATGTCTGCTGGGTGTTCACTTTATTTGGAGGAGGCAAGTCCAGATTTTATTTAAACATTTATTTGAGCTTAGGTCTCTTAACATTTCTAGGGCAAAGTTTCAGATACGTGAAAAATTAGCTCTGAACCAAGTCATAACAAAAGAGATCATTTTATTAATTAGAAATTCTAAGTCATGTGAAGCTTTTAGGTTTCTAATATTTATGTGATATTTCTTATTTCTATAAAGATGACTTCACGTAATATAAGGCTAGCACTTAATTAAGCAGCATGGTTTACTTTAGGATTTTAATCCTCTTGTAAAAAAAAAAAAAAAACAAAGGAAATACAAAACCAAACCTGAAACATCAGCTTCAATAATAACAACAAACTCTTATTGCTACATGTTACAAATAATTAATAAGTCTTCAGAGGACAAGGAAGTACATAGATGTTATAAAACTCAAGTCCACACTTGAGGGTCCAGATTTTGTGTGTACGTAGATTCTCTTATCAGGTTCAAAGTGCTTCATTTTTGCAATTTAAGGAATAAGGCAGTTGCTGTAATCCAATTCCTTTATTTCCTTTAAAGGGAATATTAGTTTACATTTAAGAGAATGTCATGGAACCGATGCAGTATAAAAACTTCTCTTTTTTGAGAATAAACATAAAACACAGCTTTGTTGGGTATGTTTTAATTTCAGATGTTAATCTTTTTTTTTTTCTTTTCAAATTAAATGAAACAACCTAAAGCATGAAAGCCTAAAAACGCCATTATTGGAGGATTTAAAAAACAAAAACTTCTCAGGAATGTCTACATGACTTTTTGTCAATATTCATAAACCACTTGAAGATTTTCAGTTACTAAGGATTATTTTATTGGAACTAGAGCACACTGCAAATCTCTCTAGGACATCTTGATGACTCTGTTTCAGAGACCCTTGAATAAAAAGCAGAGTAAAATTGCTTTGGGAGTGGTAATGGTGGCAGGGAGATGGAAGATACCGCTCTGAGAATTTCTAATTGCTGTGTAAGCAACAGGGCAGAATAAAGTGTGTGTTAGATAAAGTTGGGCCAAGATATACAATTGTATGTGTAGTGAGTGAAATGCAGCAACTAACTGTGAAGGCAAATCTGTTGATGCCTGAAAGACCACACATGTGGAAAGGTGATGAACTTCTCAGGAGGCTTTGTTATTCCAGCTGGGCATGGAGAATGAGAACAGCGTCTCAGCCCTCACACACACCAATTTACCTCACTGACATTTCTAAGCTATGAAATACTTGATTTTTGTAATCCAGCAACTTTGAGAGATCACTCCCCAGTAATCACTTGGATTAGCTAATATTGGTCTTAAACTATTAGGACTCCAAAGGTTTTTCATGACTCAGACAGTGAATGTGGCATTAATTGTGTGAATCGCCAAGCTAAAACAAACTTGAGAAGAATTCAATCCTATAAGGCACTAAAGTCAGCCCAACTGTATGAGATAGGTATCCTGAAAATTGGTGCAATAACTTATTTTCTAAAAGTAAAATTGCTCTTAAACAAATTCTCTCAATGAATCTCATATAATGCAAGAGGGGATTTTTTTTTCTTCTTATAGAAATAAATCTTGCAAACCTGAAGCTTGATAGACTCTGGTTAACTTAATTAAAGTTAGTACAAGCTCAGAATTCTTTATAATACTCATGAGATCAGTGTATTTTAGATTTCAGATTTTCTTTTTCCTTTTTTTTTTTTTTTTTTAAAGAAAGGTAATACTCTGTATTTATCATGTGTTAAATAATACTCCAGGGCCTGGGCCAATACCCTATATTCAAGTACATTAATATTTTTGCTGTGAAATGTATGAATGTATGTAGGTGGGCTGAGGACCACAAATAACTTAATGTCAGGTGGGAGCAGGTTTTGCTGCCATAATTTGCCACAAATTTACTAAGATATTTATGACACACAGAGCCTTTAGACATTGGAACTGTATTGGTTCAAGATAGTCACTTAGGGGTCCAAAGGTCCTCCACTTTCCCTGAGGGAATATAGTGCAATTTCATAAACATTGGAGGGACTCCTTACAAAAGAAAATATTTACCCGAAAGTGACAGTAGAATGACTTTTAAAAAATCATCTTTGAGAAAGATATAATTGATTTAAATTCTCTCCGTAGTGTAATGAACTCATATAAAACCATTTTCTGAGATTATTTTGATAATGGGGTCAGAGGCTGGGAGCTTATTAGAATGAGGACAAGGAAAGGGAGATAGTTTTTCAAATTTGGAATACCCTGAGTTCACTGTCTCTTTGAACCCATTTGAATATTTCCCCCATCCACCTTTTGCTTTATGAGTCGTGTCAAGGAATCCGAATGGTGTCCTAATCATAATGGAAATTCATGGAAAGATTAAGTAAAAAAGTGATCAAATGAGATCTACATTTTATTTAAAAAAAAAAAAAGAACCCTGGCATCACTGTAGAAAAAGGAGAAAGACAGGTATTGGGCAAAGGAGGTTAATTACAAGGTTATTAGACAAAAAAATGTAAGTAAGATATAATTATCTGAAACTGCCAAATACCACAATCCAAAAGCTGTAAGGCAGAATTGACCCAACTTAATGCTCGCTTGCGTATGGGGAATGACACAGGAGTCAAAACAGTCTCTGAGATTTCCAATCAAATGATGTCTTTTACTGAAATAGAACGTAAGCTTGTGTGTGTGGAGGGAGAGGGGGAGGGACTGACAGAGTAAACTCAGTGCTAAGCGTGTTGAATTTGAGGTTTCCATGTGATATACAAATGGAAACAACTACCAGGAAGTTAGCTGTAATACTTGCAAGTTCAGGGGAGATGTAGCGACTCATGATGGAAATATTTTCTCAGGAATATATTGATGTTAAAGATGGTACAGGGAGAATGTAAAGTGGGAGGTGAACCCTAAGGCCACCCTTAATTACAGTCTGGTCTCAGGAAGAGGCACCTACAAAGCCAACTGGAAAGGGTCATATCTATTTATTTATTTATTTATTTCTATTTTTTTGCAAAAAACCCAAACACACAGTAGCTTATATAACAGAGTAAGAGAGTGTTTCCAAAAGATCATATTGTTAGAAAAACAAATTCGTTATTCACCAAAAAGAGAATGAACTTGTTTTACTGGATGGCTTGGCAGGGAGGTCATTAACAGCCCTGGCTGGTGGGGAGTAGCAGCGGGGGGCAAGAGACAGACTAGACCAGATGGCCCCGGCCTGCCGGAGAGGGAAACAAATGGGTGTGAAGATGACAGTACAGTCAGGATAGTAGGTGGTTCAGAAAAGCAAAATTAACATGGAGAGACTGGAACTTGTTTACGAACAGAATTAATGTAGAGAGGAATATTGAAGACCTAGGAAAGATAGGAGTAGAACAAGGTTCCCTGGGAGGGATGATGTACAGAAAATTTTATAGGCTTGGGTTGCAAAGGGTTTTCAATTGATGGCTTCTATTTCCCCCCAAGAAATAGGAGCTCAGAGAGAAAGGAGGCTGTATGAGGTTTGAGGTGAAAAGAAAACATTTGAAATAGCACCTGGGAAAAATACAAGTGAACTGACAAGGAAACAAGAAAATTTCAATATTGATTTTTTCAGTGGAAGTTGCAAGCTGACTTTACAGGGGCCTGGCAGTATCAATCTATCAATTAATTAATTTTTTAAAAAAGATTTTGTTTATTTATTTATTTGACAGACAGCGATCACAAGTAGGCAGAGAGACAGGCAGAGAGGAGAAGGCAGGCTCCCTGCTGAGCAGAGAGCCCGATGCGGCGGGGCTTGATCCCAGGACCCTGAGATCATGACCTGAGCCGAAGGCAGAAGCTTAACCCACTGAGCCACCCAGGCGCCCCAATTAATTAATTTTTATTTGGAAATGCCACCAAGGAAGAATAATGGTGAATATTCTTTGTAGAAGATGGCAGGAGATGCTCAGAGAGTACATTGTGGTGACAGTACATTGTGGTGAAATTTATATTGATTTTTAGTTTGTTTAAAAAGTGCAGAAAATGAAATTCAACAGAGAATGTTACAGAAGTTCAGAATTGAGTAAGAATAAATAACAAACTAACCCCATTTTCCTTTAGTAGCTATAGCAGACTGGTAGACAAGATGAATACTATAGATAAAATATAGGATATAACTGAAAAGGCATTTATTTGTTAACCTTATATAAATTCTGCAAGTGATTGGTCTGCTTTTTATGTTGCTGCAAAACACAGCTATGACCATTGTTAGCTGAGAATAAGTTTACAATAAATATTTGTTGAATGAATTAATGAAGAAACTTGTGGTCAGAGATGTGAATGAACTAGACAGGTATGTAGGTTACTGATATCAAGAGTGTTAGGTATGGAGTCAAAGCCAATCTGGAGCAAATCTCTACTTGTGTGTTCCTTCTGATCTTGCCTGGTACAATGAGAAAAAGACACCACCATGGTTATACAATCTTTATTTGATATGCAAACAAGATGACCTTGAAATGGAGTAAATAGGAATCTTAAATTTCTACTTTCAGTACTCAAGTATAGGGAGCAGGAGGCTAACAAAAGGTAAGGTCATTTGGCACCAAAAGCATATCGGTTAAAAATGATTCCAATTATGATTCCATCCCCTGAAAAGTAAATAATGCTTTTATTGAAAGAGGCAGTAGTGTCCTGGGCACTGGTGTGAACACATTTGAAATACTGTGTTCAGTTTCATGTGCCATTCTGGGAAATCAGACAGAGATTACCTGGAAAATAGTAACCAAGATCTCCAAACTGCTGAGGGAAATGAGGATGGGGACTGTGAACAATGAGAGGCGCAGGGAGAAAATCACAGCATTGTCAAATACAACAAAAGGAACCATCATTGATAGGTTGAAGAACTTCCCTCCTAACGGAGGGGGTTGGACACACTGACCTTTAATATATTGTCATACTTTAAGATTCTCTCCCTTGTTTGTCCTAAAGGAAACCTGCAGAGTTTTAAAGAAAAATACTAGTCTTAAACATTTTTATTCTTTCTCACTAGAAGGAATATCACAAAAGCAATCAGTTCCTCTTCAATTGAACCTTTTCAATAAGATATTTTAGTTTCTCAATCTTTTTGAGCCAAACATATTTTTTCTTTATAAATGTTTTTCTGCCTTGCAGGAGACGGAGAATTACAGTTAACAGATCCAAATTTACTGTGTGTAATCTTGTCTTTCCTACATTTATGGAATATGTATATTTTCCTAGAAGATAAATTTGCTTTCAACCAAAATATTTGATGAGACACTGTACTGTAGATTTTTCATATTTGGTTTTCAGGTTTCTTAAATGGAAATGTAAGCTATATTTTTTATCTGAATCAATTTGAAACAGTCACTAGTTAATGAGGAATACATATCAGTTCAACTCACAAAAATGGTTCAAATATTCAGGTCAGAATGAATACTATCAAAATTGTGAAATAAAGTTACTGCATTTATTCTAAATACTTTCTAGAGGTCTTCCTTCTTATAAATATATACCCTAAAAATGGAATTAAGCCAGAGTAGATGCTTATGTCTGGCAAGTATTTTTTTACACCTCAGATTTTACTAATAATATTTACATCAACTAAAATCCCTGTATATACTTTCTGATGTTGTTCCAAACAAGTTATATAGTTTATGCCTTTAAAGAGAATATTACATTGATTAGAATTAAGATTAGAAAAAAAGGACAATTTCAGACTTACATATCTATAATTACGTTGTGAAATCTCTATGATTTTTAAAGATTCACAGTGAGATTCTGTTAAACGGATTATAGGTATGTTTTTGTCTTAAACCCCTCAGTCTATTTACACAATTTAAAGGTTGGCTATAAATATACAGAAGTCCCTCCATCCACCTCCACTTACCTGCACTTTTGCTTTCTTAGTTTCATTTACCTGCAGTAGGCAAGGTCCAAAGGCAGATGCTCCTCCTTCTGATGAGTCATAGGTCAACAGTTGCCCAGCCCTGCTTCGCTATGGGACTCACCTCACTCCCTCATATGGGCATCTTTTATTTTTTTTTTAAGATTTTATTTATTTATTTGACAGAGAGAAATCACAAGTAGACGGAGAGGCAGGCAGAGAGAGTGAGGGGAGCAGGCTCCCTGCTGAGCAGAGAGCCCAATGTGGGACTCGATCCCAGGACCCTGAGACCATGACCTGAGCCGAATGCAGCGGCTTAACCCACTGAGCCACCCAGGCGGCCTAATACAGGCATCTTATCCTCTCACAGAATCACAAGAAGAAAGGTGAGTACAGTACAGTACAATATTTTGGAATACAATATAATATTTTGGAAGAGAGAGACCATATTCATGTAACTTTTATTTCAATATATTGTTATAATTGCTTTATGTCATTCATCTCTTACTCTATTTTATTTTTTAAATTTTTTAAATTTAATTTTATTTTTCAGTGTCCCAAGATCTGCTATTTTATAAATAGAAGTATATCATAGATATCATAGAGAGATATATATGGTATATAGACATATGATATATATATATTCTATATATAGAAGTATATCATAGATATATATAAATATGGTATATAGGTATATGGTATATAGGGGTGTGTGTGTATATATAAGGTATATAGGTATATACATAGATAGCTAGATATATCCATAGGAAAAAAACATGGTATATTGAGGGTTTGGTACTACTCATGGTTTCAGGCAACCACTGGGGGGTCCCAGAACCTATCCCCATGGATAAGGGGGAGGATGACTATAATCTGAATTAAACCACCACCATCCATAGCTGAACTGTGTTGTCTTGGAAAGAATATGAAGCAAAAATCCTGGCTTCAATTTACTTTCAACATATACTCATTACACAAATACTTTAGTGTTTACACAGTACTAAATAATGTGGGCCTGGATCATGATAATTAAATAAATTGCAATTTTAAAATATTTAGGTTAAATTGTGTATATATAAATAAGATTTCTAGATTGGTTCTTTTCACGTTCTGTTTTTGACCAGGCAAAACTTTTTATCTTTATTTTTCTTGGACTAGACAGAGATCTTTATGTAGGGAACGTTTAAAATCATTAATGAAAGAAAAGATTATACAGTCATTTTTAAAAAAAATACTTCTGTCTGAAAAATTGAGAGCCAAATGCAAAATGAGTTCAGTTGAATTCAAGAAGGGAAAGACAAACCATCACTTGGAAAGTAGTGTTATGGATAAATTTTATACATATTACTTAACTCTCTCCTGTCATGAAGTTGGTCTCATATTTTAATTTCTCCTATGCAATCACACAAGGGCAGTAGCAAGTATCATGAAAAGGAAAGCACTAGGGGCGCCTGGGTGGCTCAGTGGTTAAGCCGCTGCCTTCGGCTCAGGTCATGATCTCAGGGTCCTGGGATTGAGTCCCGCATCGGGCTCTCTGCTCAGCAGGGAGCCTGCTTCCTCCTCTCTCTCTCTGCCTGCCTCTCTGCCTACTTGTGATCTCTCTCTCTGTCAAATAAATAAATAAATAATCTTTAAAAAAAAAAAAAAAAAAAAGGAAAGCACTATATTGGAAATAATACTTGTGCTAAGATCTATCTCACTGTATCCTTGCATTTGTATATTTTTCCCTAATATGTATACTCGCAGAGAGTGTTTTCTGAAAATATTTTGCTCCAGATTCCTTTCCTATGTCAAAGTCAGTTCCTCTATCATATGTGTATAATATTCTTATGAAGTAATGTAAATAATAGAATAGAATTGAATGCATTTTTTTAAATGTTAAATTAGGTCTTGGTGGAAAGCCATGGTGTTTTTCCACTACTTTGTTCATCACTAATGAGTCTCTGTGCCACTGTTTGTGAAGTTACTTGTGCCAAGGCTGGTTTGATTTTTGGTATAGCATTTTCCTTTGCAAATTTTGGAACGGCTCCAGGCATGAGCCTGGGTGTTTGAGGAAGAAATGTCAGTGGTCCTCATGGTGTGTGGTCTCCTAATGAGCTATTTCAGGTCTGCATGCTGCTTCCCACACTCTTGCTAACAGTTGGTTTTAACTTCTAGGCAAGATTTGCATTGTCTGTAGTTCAATGGAATTATATACAGAACATATGAATAAGTCATGAAGAGACTTTCTCCAGTAAAGGTTGACATAGAGGGTGTGGATTCTTATTTCAATGAACTTCACAGGAATCAACACTTACTATCTCACGCACAGAACGGTCTTGTGGAAAATACTTTGGATTCGGAATTAAAAGTCACAGTTGGTTCTGAGTAGGCATTTTAGATGTGCCATTTGAGATAGGTCACAACTTCTCTGACCTCCATTTTTTTTAATATTGAGAAGAGGGTAGAACTATATAATTTATAGGTTTCTTCTAAAATTATTGATTCTATAATTCAAATATTCTAGATAAGTTTTTGTCTTTGAAAAGCATTCTGTTGAAATTGATCCAGACTGGTCTTTCTACTCCAGGTTCAGTACCGATAATGGAAGTTTGGACTTGGCACTGGGTCTCTGTGGGAAAGGGCTATTATTTAGGTAACCTCCCAGATTGAAATATGACTCTTACTATAATGTGTCGTGCCAAAATAAAAGAAAGGTTATGAAAGGCTCTATGCTGTATGATTATAACAGCTGCTGTTATAAGCATCTTAGAGCAAAAGAGAGAATATATATGTTTTGGTTTTCATGGAAAAAAGAATGATTTACAGCTTGGCTTACCTACTTCATCATCATGCTCAGTATGTAGCTTAAAAATTTACTATCTAGATCAATAAAACACTATTGTCTAGAGAGAATTTAATATACTGCATTTTTAGCATTTCAGAATGTATGTACATGTATCTACACATGATCTAATGTTTAAAAAAGCAGTTATACAGAATATGGATATTCCCCAATTCTCCTCCTTCCATTAAATAAGAGCAATAAGTTATTTACTCGACATTTTGATAACAATGCTACTCTTTTTTTTTTTTTTGCATCGTTCCTCTTTATATCTATTACATAGTCTAAAATCTTTGTTGGTCTTTCAAGATACTCAATTATCTGTATCTATTTCACCTGCACAGCATTTCCCAATGGCTTACCTACCTCTGCCTGTTGTTCCAGTCAGTTCTATTGTCTCCTTTCCTTGTCTGTTCCTTTCCTAATTCCCACCTTGACATCTTTGCCAAGAATGCATTTCTGCTACCTGAAAAGGCCATCTTCTTTTTTCCCACACAAACCACACATCTTTTTTAGAGCAATAAATCACTTTACTGTGTTTTAAAAATCAAGCCTTTCCATTACACCAAAAATCAGACAGTATCCAAACATTGAAAAAGCAACAGATTACTTTGGATCTTACCCTTGTTAAGTAGTAAGTATTGCATTCTGTCAACATTACTTGAGACATTTCTCTGTGCCTGTATATACATATCCTGGCTAGATGAAAATGCCATCAGTAAAGATTCCTCTATAGTTTAAAAAAATGCTAAAACATTACAAAATACAGACGAATTGTTTTTTTTTTTTCAGCATGTTTCCATTTTAGATACCCTGGATTGTCCCAGTGTCTTTTAAGTAGCACGCTTCACCTGCTCCTGTTTACCACAGTCTTCTTTCTTTATATCTTCTTATATCTTCTTCTTTATATCTTCTGTTATTGGAACCCTCACTGCTCTCTGACAATGTCTAAACCTTTAGCACTTACTGCACTCTCGTTTTTGTGTGTTTTTATTTCTGATTGAAATCACACTAGATTTTAGCTTTCCTGAGATAAGAGCTCTGTCATATTTCTTTGTATTTCTCTCAGTCTCTGCCTTATCCTTGCCTGTGTGTCTCATAGAAGCTCAATAAATATTTGTTGGCTGAGCAATTAATAGAACTAAAGAGTATATATAAATTTTGTATTAAATGTTGGTTTGTCATCTCTGCATTCCTTCTACCCCTTTCTTTTGAGTGATAACCATTCAGGCCATTTATAGCTTATTATACTGGCATAATATAATCCCATGTGCCCAATAGCTGGTTCCAGAATGGCTGTATAAACTCAGCTGGCCCAATCAGACTAATGCTTAGGATTTTTTTCAATAGTTAAAGAAAAGGAAGCTTTCTCTTTTTCTGTGGAGATAAGGCTTGAAAATGCTGCAGCCTTTTGCTGCCACTACATAGATCAGACTGAAGAAGATGCCAAGGGAGAAAAGAAGTTTGTAATAAGAAGATATCAGTGAACCTGAGCCTCTGGAGACCAGGTGAATCTTCTCAGAGGCCCACACTACATATAAATGTGTCTGTTTCCTGAGTCATTGAACTCACATTGAATTAGATCTTTATGCATTATTGGAAAATTAATTCATCCTAATTGATACTTATTGATAAATATCCCAGTTGATATTTGTAAATAACTTTGCATTAGATAATTCATAGGAATATAATATACAAAGATACTTTCCATATTTTTATGTGTTCAAGAGTAAGTTTTGAGAGCCACCCAAAGAAAGCACTAAAGAATTTATTCCAGTTCTTCATTCTTGCATTTATGGGGATCTATGAATATGTGTGTGTGTATGAAAAACAGATTCAGGGGAAACAATACCATCAGCTCTAATTAATTCTTTTTTTTTTTTAAGATTTTATTTATTTATTTGACAGAGAGAGAGATCACAAATAGGCAGAGAGACAGACAGAGAGAGAGATGAGGAGAAGCAGGCTCCCTGCTGAGCAGAGAGCCCCATGCGGGACTCGATCCCAGGCCCCTGGGATCATGACCTGAGCCAAAGGCAGAGGCTTAACCCACTGAGCCACCCAGGCGCCCCAGCTCTAATTAATTCTTAAAAAAATATATGTTCTTTGAGAATTTGGTAACCTAATTCTAAGGAATTAAATATTTGAGGTCAGTTATTCAAATGATAGTCTTAAAATGGATTATGTGAAGAATTAATTGATTGGATGATTAAGTATAAATGAAACCTCTGAACTATAATATTTGTGTGTATTATTTGGTAAATATTTTAGTTTAAGAAATTGCTTTCTCACTTTGAAATTTCTGCTGTCAATAGCTTTTTAAGCAGTCAGTCGGAGTGACTGATAGGCAATCTGTTTCTCTGCCTTTCTCTCTCTTGGAAGGTAGGCGTTCGACTCCAGGCCAAACACTTTAGATTTTTATGGTTGTGAAACTACTTTGTAACTCAACGGTGACATTGTTGGCTCTGGGAAAGGAAAAAAAAGGAAGAGAAGTAGAAATGTGTTATAAATGTGGTTGACTACTGCTATAGGTTCCTGCTAAACATTCGTATATTGTCCATAAATTCAGGTTTTCAATGTTTTAAAATATAAAATATTATTATCATAATATTAGAACATGTTCTTAGGGCTTTTAATGGTGATCACAGGGCATGTTCTAAATTTGGATCCTAAAAGCTTTTTGAGGGAGCTCATCTCTCCCAATAGCCCACGGTTCTGGCAGAATTTTTTTTTAATTAATTAATTTAGTTTTTAAATTTCTTTTTAACGTAACAGTAGTCATTGTTTTTGCACCACACCCAGTGCTCCATGCAATACGTGCCCTCCTTAATACCCACCACGTGGTTCCCCCAACCTCCCACCCCCCCCCGCCCCTTCAAAACCCTCAGGTTGTTTTTCAGAGTCCATAGTCTCTCATGGTTCTCCTCCCCTCCCAATTTCCCTCAACTCCCTTCTCCTCTCTAACTCCCCATGTCCTCCATGTTATTTGTTATGTTCCACAAGTAAGTGAAACCATATGATAATTGACTCTCTCTGCTTGACTTATTTCACTCAGCATAATCTCTTCCAGTCCTGTCCATGTTGCTACAGAAGTTGGGTATTCATCCTTTCTGATGGAGGCATAATACTCCATAGTGTATATGGACCACATCTTCCTTATCCATTCGTCCGTTGAAGGGCATCTTGGTTCTTTCCACAGTTTGGCGACCATGGCCATTGCTGCTATAAACATTGGGGTACAGATGACCCTTCTTTTCACTGCATCTGTACCTTTGGGATAAATACCCAGTAGTGCAATTGCAGGGTCATAGGGAAGCTCTATTTTTAATTTCTTGAGGAATCTCCACACTGTTCTCCAAAGAGGCTGCACCAATTTGCATTCCCACCAACCGTAAAGAGGCAGAGTTTTAAAGGTAGGGGGAGGTAATCATAGTCCCAGAACTTTGTTGACTGGTACTACTAACAAGTACTTCTTTTTTTTTTTTTTTTTAAAGATTTTATTTATTTATTTGACAGAGAGAGATCACAAGTAGGCAGAGAGGCAGGCAGAGAGAGAGAGGGGAGGAAGCAGGCTCCCTGCTGAGCAGAGAGCCCGATGCGGGACTCGATCCCAGGACCCTGAGATCATGACCTGAGCCGAAGGCAGCGGCTTAACCCACTGAGCCACCCAGACACCCCAGTAACAAGTACTTCTAACAAGAGCAGCTGGATGATACTATTTTGGATGAAAACATATCTTAATAATTCCTTACAAAGTAAGATATACATGAAGTAAGAAAACTGTAATGTTGGAAGGAGGGAAAATTTGAGTATAGAAACATTCGACTGAGTGATTAACCTCAGTATTTGATATTCATGTTTAGGAGTGTTTTCTTATTGTTGATTTATTCATTGACAATTATTTGATGAAGACACCATGTGAACCAGAAACTCTTCTAAGGGTTGGGTATGAAAACCACTTCTCTTATGGTGATTGTGGCCCAGTATGGGAGCCAGACAATAAATAAGATAAATACATATAAAACAGTAGGTTGATTAGGCAATAATAAGAACTAAAGGAAAAAAATAAAAGAAGGAAGAGAATTTAAAGTGGTGGTCTGAGTATGGGATGTGTGTGATATTTTTGAAGGGCAGACTAAGGAATACCTCATTAAAAAGTTTCTAAGTGGGGAGCCTGGGTGGCTCAGGGGGTTAAGCCTCTGCTTTCTGCTTGGGTCCTGATCTGAGGGTCCTGGGATCGAGGCCCGCATCAGGCTCTCTACTCAGCAGGGACCCTGCTTCCCTCTCTCTGCCTGCCTCTCTGCTTACTTGTGATCTCTCTCTGTCAAATAAATAGGTGAAATCGTTAAAAAAAAAAAAAGAAAGAAAGAAAGAAAGAAAAGTGAGTAAGGGTTTGACCAACTGCAGAAAAGAGCAACAGGAATAACAAGCAAAAGAGCATTTGATGCAGAGCAAACAGCATGTGCAAAGGCCCCGTGGCAAGAGCATATTTAACAAGTAAAGCAGAAGAAAAGTAGTATAATAGAAGGTGAGGTCAGAAGGCAATGGGGACCAAATCTTATAGTTAAGGACAGCTGAGAATTTTAGCTTTTACGCTGAGTAAGTTGAGAAGCTATTGGTTTCTATATAATTGGTTTGGTCATTTTTAATATGTAAAATAGTATTTTCTATTATCCATAACTTTTCTTTCTTTCTTCTCTGATTTCCCTCTGGTGCCTATTATTTTTAACTGGAAACTCAGAATATCACATTTGTATCTCAGGAACTTCTCACATTTCAGTTGATGTTACTTAGAAGGACTATCTTTCTAGCTTTCGGAATTCAGAACAGATGATTTCCTTCTAGAGTGATGAAATTGCTCTATATCTTGATTGGGATGGTAGTTATATGAATTTAAGTATTTATCAAGACATACTTAAATGCACATTCAAGATCTATGCATACAAGATATGTAAATTTTATCTCAATAATAAAAGATTTAAAAAACTAACCTGTAAATTTTATGTTATACTTTTTCCAAAAATGTACAATATGTACTGGAAATACTAAAACATTAGCAAAGTGTAGAAATTAAACTCTTCATTTTCATTAATCCAAATATTTGTACTTATGCTTAATATTATAAATAAAAATAATGTCATTAAATGCCAGTGTACCATCTTACAGTATTGTTACTGGATTTTACTTTTTTTGTCAGAAATAGTATTTTGAAGAGTATCAATATACTCATTTTTACTGGAACTTTTGAAAATATTATTATAAATTTTAAAGCTATAAACTTTTGTTAAAATATAAATATTTTAAAAATTACAAATGTTATATGTACTATAACAATAAATATTACCTATTAGATTTTTACTTAATAGAACAGCACATACTGTATTTCTTTATGATTCTAAAATATGAATCTAAATAATAAATACATCCTTTAGATAGTGGTGTCATTATATTTCTTTAGTTCTACTTAAAAGCATCCCTACCTTCAGTTTGGTCCCCACTATAATTTTAACCAACACTTTACATTTTAGAATAGGTAACTAGGGCCAAAGACACAGTCTCTTAAACTTATGAAACAAATTATTATTATTATTATTATTAATCAGAAGAGATTTAACAATTTCACTCTCCCATCACCGTGTCTGTCATTGCCTACGAATAAAGTCTGATTGGTAGCTTTTATATTACTGAATACTAACAGAATACCAACTTTAGTAAGCACAGCATGAGGTTGTGAGATGTTATTTACCTTTCTTTTCCTTGAGATTTTATTTATTTATTTAAATGAGAGAGAAAGAGAAACCTTGGGGGTGGGTGAGAGGGTGAGAAGCAGAAGGAGAGGGAAAGGGACAAGCAGACTCTGCACCGAGTGTGGAGCCCCGCATGGGGCTCAATCCCAAGACCCTTAGATCATGACCTGAGCCGAAACCAAGAGTAATGCTCAATAGACTGAGCCACCCAGGCACCCTGTTATTCCTTTAAATAGGTACAAACCTCACAATAATGTTTCTATAAAATGACCGAGGAAGCACCTTTTTTTGGGATTATCTTGGAAATGAGTGAAAATAAAGTTGTTGACAACTATTTTTTTGACAACTATTTTTATTGAAATTATTTCATGTATCATTATTTTAATTACTTAGGTAATTTTTAATGGCACATTTAACTTAGTAAAAGGAAAATCATCTGGAAAGAAATAAAAAATGTACAAGAATAGGAAAAGGAAAGGTTTATAGAAAGAATTAAGACCTGAGAGAATAAATAAGTTTTATTTTTCAAATGCAGATGACTTTACAATATTATATAGGATAACCAAATTGCTATGAGGGAAAAGAGAATAACCCTTATAACCACATCACACGGGGAATCCGGGTGGCTCAGTGGGTTAAAGCCTTTGCCTTTGGCTCAGGTCATGATCCCGGGGTCCTGGGATCCAACCCTGCATCTGACTCTCTGCTCAGCAGAGCCTGCTTCCACCTCTCTCTCTCTCTCTGCCTGCCTCTCTTCCTACTTGTGATCTCTCTCTGTCAAGCAAATAAATAAAATCTTAAAGAAAAAAAAAAAAACATCACAATAGGAACTGCATTCTCCAAATTTCCATGAGTCCTATGTCCTAGAATATCTTAGGATCATTTCAGACTTCTTATTCTTTAGAAAGCATATCATAAATTCTGTGTCATAATTTTAAATAAATTAATTGCCATATGCACAAAAGTAAGCTTTCAACTTGAAGCAATGGACTTTGTTATTTATAAAGAAAATCCTTTTTAGCTTTAATAGTGATATGACTACCCATTTTTCTCTGCTAAAGAACATTCAAAATTATTAAGTTATGAAACGCCTACAGTCATCTGTTTGGATGTTTTGAGCATTGCCATATCTAGTGTGTTTTCTTTAAAGTAAGTGATACGTTTTTCATAAGGTCCGTATTCCTGGATGGTACCAAAGTACATGCCCTATTTACATTTAAATTGCATATACATTTGATTTCCTACAGCCTTAGCAACCATTATTATCTTTTAATCCAGAGTATTTTCATCTTGTTAGAAAACTGATACTTTTCAGTGAATAATTTTATCTGAGAATTTTATTTAGCTTCTCATACTTTATTACGAAATAAACCCAACTTATGAAATAACACTGACTTTTTCAAGAACATTGTGCACTGTTTATTGCAAATATCTTCCCATTTTAAGCTCATATCAAGTAAGATAAAAGGACAAGAAAACAGAAAGTAAGGTTGTACGCATGAAAGTCACATTTCCTGACAGATTTTTAACTTCACTTCTTAATCTTAATGTGAGCTAAATGGTAATGATGCTCAGTGCAGGTACTATGTTACCATTTGTGTGCATTCTTTTCCTGGTAAATGTTGGAAAGCATTAATGATAATGCTGATCAGTAGCTGAGGGGGGCTTCTTAATGAACACAGGGTGTTTGGAGCTCACTTGTAAATCTCATACAAGAGAGAGCTCCTCAGTTGGTCAGTGACCCTTTCTTCAGACTTAGATTGTCTGTTTCAACATTTCCAAACATTTTATTAAAGGTGGTATCTTTAATGATGCTGTTTGTCTAATGTGGGCAGATGCTGGGAAAAGAAAAAAAAAAGTGATTTCAATCAGTCTGTCCCTCAAGCCTCGCTTGGAAAATTAAAGGAATTGTGTCATATTAGTGGATATTAAATTTGACATCATTTAGTTTTCTAAGGAAAGTGTGAAGAATGGCATTTTTATTTTTCAGTGATTTTGGAGTAATTAAGATTGTTTGCCAGTTCAGTTATATTATAGCTGGTAGTGCTATTGTAGACAATTTATCAAAGGTTTATAAGCAATTTTAATATCTTGGAAATCAAAAAATACTAAGGTTTTGTAAGTGCTCATCAGTTAACAACTATCATTAAATGACTGACCATTGACCTTGGGTATACCCAGCTGTTTTCAGATATATTATTATATAAAGAGCCAACAGAGAAATCAGTTGAGAACATAAACTTCAGAATGAAACTGCTTCATTTTATTTTCTAAAAGAAACACTTCTTGATTATGTAACTTTGATCAACTACCCTATCCTCTCTGTGTCTCAGTGTGTTCATCTATAAAATAAATAATTGTAGCCAAATCTGAAGTTTGTTATGAAGACTAAATTAAATGATGGAAGAATTATTATATAAAGCATACAATGTAATGGCCATAAATTATTATTAAATAAATAGCGTATATTTTTGTATTCCTTAATACTTTAAAAGAATAAACTTCATATTCATTTATCTTGGTAGTTTTCAGACAGGTATTAAATAAATAGTTGCATACTTTTATTCCTGAATACCTAACATGAATAAACTTTATATCCATCCATCATCATAGTTTTTAGACAGATATATAGCTTGGATTAACTCTAATAACTTAGTCTCAATTATTTATGTCCTTCAAAATTAAATTATGTTTCAAGACTGACTTTAGGAAGCATTTATCCTTCCAAGATTCCTGGAAACATCTGTTATAATAAAAACTGGGATAAATCCCCCCTTTCTCTCCCTAATTTCCTCTTTACCAGTACTATTACCATTCTATAAGTTTTACATATAAAATCTTTCAATTTGATATTATATATGATATATTTATTTAAAGACTGAATTGAATTATGTAATTAATCATCTACACGTGTTTATGGTATCTAATTATTTAAATTATTATTTAAAACATAAATTGAATTTTCTACATGTTTACACAAACACCAATAAAGTACAATCGTATTGACTTTTGCTTTGTGTGTAGCCAAGTATTGAAACACTCCTGTAAAACTTTAATACATGATTTCCTGTTAAGATTTTATTTATTTATTTGACAGAGAGAAAGACACAGAGAGAGAGAGCACAAGCAGGGGGAGTGAGAGAGGGAGAAGCAGGCTTCCCATGGAGCAGGAAGCCTGATGTAGCACCTGATCCCAGAGTCCTAAGATCATGACCTTGAGCCAAAGGCAGAAGCTTAATGACTGAGCCACCCAAGGACCCTAATACATGATTTTTATATGAAATATGACTTAACTACTGTGAATGAATTTTCCTAATATTTGGTTCTTCAAAAGATTTTGATTTAGTGGAAAATTAGTCATCATCAACAGTAGATTCAGAGGTACCATCAGAAGGAATTCTGCTCCTGAGGAAGCTGTTTGTTTTCCTTTCTAGCATATTCCCTGAACTTGAAACTGCTTAATAATGAAGAGCTTGCACACTTTTACCAGGTCATTCTGATGTTCGAAGTCATCCTTCTGTGAATTCTGATTTTTGTCTAGCCAGCTAGTAATTTAGTACACTTGTCAAACATCTTTTGCTGATTCTTATCATTCATCTTTCCTGGAGGTTTCTCATCTTCTCCTGTGGCCTTCATATTAAATGTTTAAGATTCAATTTAGGCTTCTAACGGCATCTTTTTTCTGGGCTTCTCATCTTCATTGGCTGTATTTCTTAACCCCCTTGACTATCTGCTCACTATTGCCTTTGCTCAAACAGCCTTTGTCAAGAGTGATTATAATTCTTTCTTTATTTACTATAACATGATCCACCATGGACACCTTTAAGGTTATCTATCACAGGCATTAGCACCAAAGGTGATTTCAGTCTGTGGAATGCCACATGGCTCATGGGAATGCGTGGCATGTCAGACTTTCCAGGCAATGATTTTCTTTATCATTGCCTTCCCATCTTCATAAAGCCAAATGGTTATGAGAATGGGATATGAAAGTCTATGTCCTTTTTTTTTGTTGCAAAGGGGGTATTAAGTTTGATGAGAACAATTGTGCCTTTATTATCACTTTTAATACCAAGGAAGCAATGAGTAACATTTGGAGACAAAAAATATTAACATTTTCTAATTTGTCTCCTGACATACTGGCTTCCTGGGCAGCTGTTCCATCAACAATGGTCATTGGGGTTTATGATCTTGTTTGATCATCTGTCATTGAAGAAGTCCTTCAGAAGCTTCTGAGATTTGGGGACATATATAGTGCCTCAACAATGACTTGTCAAACATACAGCTTTCTTTGTAGTGACCAAGGTGGCAGATTTCATGTCAGCTTAGTTCTTCAAAATGTGCATAAGTAGTTTACATGTATTCATAGATGAACACTATCTCAATACTGGTCTGAGTGTTACTTAAGGACTTTAGCATGTTCATGCATTGTATAGAGGGCAGATATACTTTTGGCTCACTGATATCCTTTTAAGCTTACACTTGAATTTGGTGATGAAATAAACTATTTACTTGTCCACTCGAGAATGTATCTAGTTGTAGATTAGATTTTAAATATTTCAAACTTATTTGGAAGGATGAACACGTAAAGATGCTACTTTCCAGGTCAAAGATCAGCATACTTTGTTGGGTCTCAATATCTTATCCAAACCATAAGCAATAGCAGTTGACAGTTGGCTCATTGATTATTTCAATTACACTGAAACTAACAAGCTTGCAAGTGTCTTCATAATATCAGGAATCACTGAAGTAAGTGATTTTGTGATTACGATGATAGGATATGGGAGTTTTCTTCATTTTTGTTAAAACCATAGAAATTGGGGTGCCTGGGTGGCTCAGTGGGTGAAAGCCTCTGCCTTCAGCTTGGATCGTGATCCCAGGGTCCTGGGATCGAGCTCTGCATTGGGCTTTCTGCTCAGCAGGGTGCCTGCTTCCCCCTCTCTCTCTGCCTGCCTCTCTGCCTACTTGTAATCTCTGTCAAATGGATAAATAAAATCTTTAAAAAAAAAAAAACAAGAACAACAACAACAAAAACCATAGAAATTAGCTTCTCTAGAGAGATGCTTTAGTTGTCTCCTTTGTCCTGCACCTAGACCTGATCATATTACATATCATTCACCATCATGAAGGGCTAGTCCTTCTTATTTGAATGAGAAATCACGTAACCAAATCTATACTTAAATGTATGCTTGGCATAAGAATTTCTGTTGGTGGAATCATTGCAATAAGATTCTTTCTAGTAATACTAATCATTCACTGTCAGTGAGGCTAAATGACTTAGAATTGTCTCATTTCCCTGTTCATTGGCAATGATCCTCACTTTTCTACATTGGAAGACACCTATCCAGAAATAGATGGTTCTGAGATTATTGTCAACTGCTGGCATCTTTACTGTAGTTGCCAAGGAGGATAGACTTGGCTCACAGGAGAAAGATGTAGAAAAGACACTGGAACTAATATCATGTTCAGTTCATTGAAGATGATTTTAAAATATAAAATGAAAATGACATTCAATGGACACCTGGGTGGCTCAGTTGGTTAAGCATCTCCCTTTGGCTCACATCATGATCCTAGGGTCCTGGGATTGAGCCATGTGTAAGGCTTTCTGCTCAGTGTTTTTGTTGGGTAGGGGGAAGGTCTGCTTCTCTCTCTGCACCCCCCAACTCCTGCTCTCTCTCTCTCTCAAATAAATACATAAAATCTTAAAAAAAAAAAAAAAGGAAAGACATTCAAGGACAGGCTTTTCAAACTATTACCAGATTCTTGAATTATACTAAACCCTATTCCAATGAAGAAGGTAAGTGTAAAGGACTGTGCTTCTACTAGGCTGGGAAAGGAGATGGAGGTGAGAATGTCTCCTATTTACAGCAGTAGTGCAGAGGGCCTAGGGACAAGTCATAAAGTCATGCCCTGACAGTATCATGGGTCAAAATAGGTGGAACAAAATTTCAAGGATGTCTTAAGTGAAATGAAGCAGGACAAGTGATAGTGCTTTGTAACCTTGGAAACAGAATCAGGGAATATAGAAGACCAGATTAAAAGTGATGAAGTGTGAAAAGCTTGATAACTGTTGAGCTGAACATCTCTCTGATTTTATATATACTACCAGTATACTTGAATCTGTGGATTACACCAATGACAGAGTTGTCATCCAACTGATGATTACAGAATTCCTCTTACTGAGAATCAGTTCCCTTTGAGGCATGGTACTTCATCTTTAAAAACATTTTCAAATGATGTGGGTTAAATACCTTCATTAGCAAATTTCTTCTTCCATGAATTCGAGATTCTTTCTCAATATTCTTTTTTAAAGGAAGAATCCATTATTAAACTGCTCTAGAAATTTTCTACCCAATATATTATAGATTGTGATCTCATTTCTAATGGATCTGTACTTTAAAAAAATAATAATAAAAGCCCTTTCTGGAGAAATAAAAGAACTAAAATCTAACCAAGTTGAAATAAAAAAAGCTTTAATGAGGTGCAATCAAAAATGGAGGCTCTCACTGCTAGGATAAATGAAGCAGAAGAAAGAATTAGTGATATAGAAGACCAAATGACAGAGAATAAAGAAGCTGAGCAAAAGAGGGACGAACAGCTACTGGACCATGAGGGGAGAATTTGAGAGATAAGTGACACCATAAGATGAAACAACATTAGAATAATTGGGATTCCAGAAGAAAAACAAAGAAAGAGGGGAGCAGAAGGTATATTGGAGAGAATTATTGGAGAGAATTTCCTTAATATGGCAAAGGGAACAAGCATCAAAATCCAGGAGGTGCAGAACCCCCCCCCCCCACTCAAAATCAACAAGAATAGATCCACACCCCATCACCTAATAGTAAAATTTACAAGTCTTAATGACAAAGAGAATGAAATGAAAGCAGCCCAGGAAAAGAAGTCTGTAACATAAAATGGTAAAAATATTAGATTGGCAGCAGACTTATCCACAGAGACCTGGCAGGCCAGAAAGAGCTGGCATGATTATATTCAGAGCACTAAATGAGAATAACATGCAGCCAAGAATACTATATTCAGCTAGGCTATCATTGAAGATAGAAGGAGAGATAAAAAGCTTCCAGGACAAACAAAAACTAAATAAGTTTGCAAACACCAAACCAGCTCTACAGAAAATATTGAAAGGGGTCCTCTAAGCAAAGAGAGACCCTAAAAGTAGTAGATCAGAAAGGAACAGAGACAATATACAGTAACACTCACCTTACAGGCAATACAATGGCACTAAATTCATATCTCTCAATAGTTACCCTGAATGTTAATGGGCTAAATGTGCCAATCAAAAGACACAAGGTATCAGATTGGATAAAAAACAAAACCCATCTATATGTTGCCTACAAGAAACACATTTTAGACCTGAAGACACCATCAGATTTAAAGTGAGGGGTTGGAAAAGAATTTACCATGCTAATGGACATCAGAAGAAAGCAGGGGTGGTAATCCTTATATCAGATCAAATAGATTTTAAGCCAAAGACTATAATAAGAGATGATGAAAGACACTATATCAGACTCAAAGGATCTGTCCAACAAGAAGATCTAACAATTTTAAATATCTATGCCCCTAACGTGGGAGCAGCCAACTAAATAAACCAATTAATAACAAAATCAAAGAAACACATCAACAATTATACAATAATAGTAGGGGACTTTAACACTCCCCTCACTGAAATGGACAGATCATCCAAGCAAAAGATCAACAAGGAAATAAAGGCCTTAAATGACACACTGGACCAGATGGTCATCACAGATATATTCAGAACATTTCATCCCAAAGCAATAGAATACACATTCTTCTCTAGTGCACATGGAACATTCTCCAGAATAGATCACATCCTGGGTCCTAAATCAGGTCTCAACCAGTACCAAAAGATTGGGATCATTCCCTGCATATTTTCAGATCACAATGCTCTGAAGCTAGAACTCAATGACAAGAGGAAATTTGGAAAGAACCCAAATACATGGAGACTAAACAGCATCCTTCTAAAGAATGAATGGGTCAACCGGGAAATTAAAGAAGAATTGAAAAAATTCATGGAAACAAATGATTATGAAAACACAATGGTTTAAAATCTGGGACACAGCAAAGGCAGTCCTGAGAGGAAAATATATAGTGGTACAAGCCTTTCTTAAGAAACAAGAAAGGTCTCAAGTACACAACCTAACTCTCCACCTAAAGGAGCTGGAGAAAGAGCAAGAAAGAAACCATAAACCCAGCAGGAGAAGAGAAATCATAAAGATCAGAACAGAAATCAATGAAATAGAAACCAAAAAACAATAGAACAAATCAACAAAACTAGGAACTGGTTCTTTGAAAGAATTATAAGATTGATAAACCCCTGGCCAGACTTATCAAGAAGAAAAGAGAAAGGACCCAAATAAATAAAATCATGAATGAAAGAGGAGAGATCACAACTAAAATCAAAGAAATACAGACAATTATAAGAACATACTATGAGCAGTTGCTATGCCAACAAATTTGACAATCTGGAAGAAATGGATGCATTCCTAGAGACATATAAACTACCAAAACGGAACCAGGAAGAAATAGAAAACCTGAACAGACCCATAACCAGTAAGGAGATTGAAACAGTCATCAAAAATATCCAAACAAACAAAAGCCCAGGGCCAGACGGCTTCCCAGGGGAATTCTAGCAAACATTTAAAGAAAAACTAATTCCTATTCTCCTGAAACTGTTCCAAAAAATAGAAATGGAAGGAAAACTTCCAAACTCATTTAATGAGGCCAGCAACATCTTGATCCCAGAACCAGACAAGGATCCCATCAAAAAAGAGAACTACAGACCAATATCCTTGATGAACACAGATGCAAAAATTCTCACCAAAATACTAGCCAGTAGGATTCAACAGTACATTAAAAGGATTATTGACCACGACCAAGTGGGATTTATTCCAGGGCTGCAAGGTTGGTTCAACATCCGCAAATCAGTTAATGTGATACAACACATCAATAAAAGGAAGAACAAGAACCATATGACACTCTCAATAGATGCTGAAAAAGCATTTGACAAAGTACAGGATCCCTTCCTGATCAAAATTCTTCAAAGTGTAGGGATAGAGGGCACATACCTCAATATTATCAAAGCCATCGATGAAAAACCCACCACAAATACCATTCTCAATGGAGAAAAACTGAAAGCTTTTTCGCTAAGGTCAGGAACATGGCAGGGATGTCCATTATCACCAGTGCTATTCACCATAGTACTAGAAGTCCTAGCCTCAGCAATCAGACAACAAAAGGGAATTAAAGGCTCCAAATCAGCAAAGAAGAAGTCAAACTATCACTCTTTGCAGATGATATACTATATGTGGAAAAGCCAAAAGACTCCATTCCAAAACTGCTAGAACTTATACAGAAATTCAGTAATGTGTCAGGATATAAAATCAATGCACAGAAATTAGTTGCATTTCTCTACACCAACAACAAGACAGAAGAAAGAGAAATTAAGGAGTCAATCCCATTTACAATTGTACCCAAAATTATAAGATACCTAGGAATAAACCTAACCAAAGAGGCTAAGAATCTATACTCAGAAAACTATAAAGTACTCATAAAAGAAATTGAGGAAGACACAAAGAAATGGAAAAATGTACCATGCTCCTGGATTGGAAGAATAAATATTGTGAAAATGTCTATGCTACCTAAGGCAATATACACATTTAATGTAATTCCTATCAAAATCCCACCCATTTTTTTTTCAAAGAAATGGAACAAATAATCCTAAAATTTATATGGAACCAGAAAAGACCTCGAATAGCCAAAGGAATATTGAAAAAGAAAGCCAAAGTTGGTGGCATCACAATTCCGAACTTCAAGCTGTCATCCTCAGGACAGCATGGTACTGGCACAAAAAGAGACACATAGATCAATGGAACAGAATAGAGAGCCCAGAAATGGACCCTCAACTCTATGGTCAACTAATCTTCGACAAAGCAGAAAAGAATGTCCAATGGAAAAAAGACAGCCTCTTCAATAAGTGGTGTTGGGAAAATTGGACGACCACAGGCAGAAAAATGAAATTGGACAATTTCCTTATACCACACACGAAAATAGACTCAAAATGGATGAAGGACCTCAATGTGAGAAAGGAATCCATCAAAATCCTTGAGGAGAACACAGGCAGCAACCTCTTTGACTTCAGCCGCAGCAACATCTTCCTAGGAACAACGCCAAAGACAAGGGAAGCAAGGGCAAAGATAAACTATTAGGATTACATCAAGATCAAAAGCTTTTGCATAGCAAAGGAAACAGTTAACAAAACCAAAAAACAACTGACAGAATGGGAGAAGACATTTGCAAATGACATATCAGATAAAGAGCTAGTGTCCAAAATCTATAAAGAACTTAGCAAACTCAACACCCAAAGAACAAATAATCCAATCAATAAATGGGCAGAAGACATGAACAGACATTTCTGAAAAGACATCCAGATGGCCAACAGGCACATAAAAAAATGCTCCACATCACTCGGCATCAGGGAAATACAAATCAAAACCACAATGAGATATCACCTCACACCAGTCAGATGGCTAAAATCAACAAGTCAGGAAATGACAGATGCTGGAGAGGATGCGGAGAAAGGGGAACCCTCCTACACTGTTGGTGGGAATGCAAGCTGGTGCAACCTCTCTGGAAAACAGCATGGAGGTTCCTCAAAATGTTGAAAATAGAACTGCCCTATGACCCAGCAATTGCACTATTGGGTATTTACCCTAAAGATACAAACGTAGTGATCCAAAGGGGCACGTATACTCAAATGTTTATAGCAGCAATGTCCACAATAGCCAAACTATGGAAAGAACCTAGATATTCATCAACAGATGAATGGATAAAGAAGAGGCGGTATATATACACAATGGAATACTATGCAGCCATCAAAAGAAATGAAATCTTGCCATTTGCGATGACGTGGATGGAGCTAGAGGGTATTATGCTTAGAGAAATAAGACAATTGGAGAAAGATAACTATCATATGATCTCCCTGATATGAGGAAGTGGAGATGCAACATGGGGGGTTAAGGGGGTAGGAGAAGTATAAATGAAACAAGATGGGATTGGGAGGGACACAAGCCATAAGTGACTCTTAATCTCACAAAACAAACTGAGGGTTGCTGGGGGGAGGGGGTTGGGAGAAGGGGGTGAGGTTATGGACATTGGGAAGGATATGTGCTATGCTAAATGCTATGAAGTGTGTAAACCTGATGACTCACAGACCTGAACCCTTGGAGATAAAAATACATTATATATTTATTTTTAAAAAATTAAAAAATTAATAAAAAACCTAAAAAAATATTGTATGAGGAAGGCATTTGTTCAGTATTAAATAGATGAAATAATGAACACAGACTTACCTAACAGGTAAAAGGGGCTAGGTTTTTTTTTTTTTTTAAGATTTTATTTATTTATTTGACAGAGATCACAAGTAGGCAGAAGGCAGGCAGAGAGAGAGGGGGAAGCAGGCTTCCTGCTGAGCAGAGAGCCTGATGCAGAGCTTGATCCCAGGTCCCTGGGATCATGACCTAAGCTGAAGGCAGAGGCCTAAGCCACTGAACCACCCAGGTGCCCCCAAAGGAGCTAGTTTTTATCATTTATTATTATCAAAATTATAAGATTATAATATAATTTGGTTTTGGTTAAATGGGATGACTGGCACCCCCTAAAGAGGAATGTCCATGTCCTGATTTCCAGAACTTACAAATGTGGCTTTATTGGAAAAAGGATTTTTGCAATGTAATTGAGATTCTTAAGATGAGATCATGCTGGGTTCTCTAGGTGGATCCTAAATCCAATGACAAGTGTCCTTGTAAGAGACAGAAGAGGAGAAGACACAGATACCTAGAGGAAAGTCCATGTGAAAATGGATGCAGAGACTGGAGTGATGCAGTGACAGTAGCAGGAAAGCTGACAACCTCCAGGAACTGGGAGAGGCAGGGAAGGATTTTCCCCTAGAAGCTCCACAGGGAGCATGGTCCTGCTGACCCTTTCCTTGACTTTGGACTTCTGGCCTCCAGAACTGTGAGAGAATAAATACCTGTTGTTTGGAAAAAAAAAAAATCATGTTTTATTTATCATAGAGAGAGATAGAGAGAAAGAGCAGAAGCTCACAAATGAGCAGGGGGAAGGGCAAAGGGAATCTCATGCAGACCCCACATTGAGAGAGATTGACTCAGGGCTTGATCTCACAACTCTGAGGCCATGACCTGAGCCAAAATCATGAGTCTGAGGCTGAATTGACTGAGCCACCTAGGTGCCCCATGGAGTTTTGCTTTTAATAAATTGCAACAAATCGGGTATTTTGTTGGTTACTTTACAATCTAATATTCCTGTCAGTTCTGTTGCTTTCCTCCTCCTCCTCCTCCTTTTACTCTTGCTGAGCTATACACATGTTCCCATTTGTAGTTATACTCATGATACTATTTTTCAGTGTGTGGGTTCATGCTCAGAATACAATACATACAATGAAAAATATTTTTGAACTTCAAATTTAAAAGATTCTTTAGTTGTTATTCTTCAAAAGCTAAGAGTGATATATCCCAGTGTGTTGAACATGAAAACCTGTATTAACAAGATCTGATTGGATAATATTTTCAGGACAGCATTCTGAAAAATTATGCTCTATCCTATCACATATATACTTTCAGTTTGGATTATATCATTCAACCTCTTTACAATGTAGTCCAAAGTTATGTAAATGACATAAAAGTGTTCTATACCTCTAGGACTCCTTCTGAATTCACAGCAATTCTGGCCTCCCTGATTATACTCAAGTTTTTTTTGGCAGAGTCATCATTAAAGACTCTATCAGATGTCTTATGTAAGTCCTGTGCACCATTCTAGTATTCCCGTTAAATAAATATCCATAGTCTACTAAAAATTTTTATCAGAATTATTCCATGATGATGAAACTAACTTTATTTTTGTTCATTGAATTTACTAGTGTCCCATCTTTTTCTGAAGATTCTTGGAAGTTGGAGCTATTTTTAAACTGAATTTTTAATTATTTAACTTATTTGATTATCTGAGGATGGTATTATTCTTTTGTTTGTTTGCTTGATTGTTTTTTTAAAAGGCCACATATTCATTGACATTCTTCCCATTGAGAGCTGGAGAGTCTATGTCTCCTACCTTTGAATCTGAGTGGGCTGGTGGCAGTTCCAACCAATAGAATGTAAGAGAAGTCCTATTAGATCTCTTGTGACGGTGTTTTAACAGTCAGTATGTTGTACTCAGAAAAAAAAAGGATGAGAAAGAAAGGACGAAAGAAGGAAGGAGGGAAGGAAGAAGAAAAAACAAAGCAAAGAAGGAAAGGATTATAGAGAAGTAATTTACATTTATGGCACACCTACTGGATGTCAGATATTGTAAGCATTTTTAATAAGTGATTTCATTTTTTTTTCCTTTAAACAAGCTCCAAACAAACAAGAACATGTGATTTCCTCCTGCTTCACTTGGAATACTCACCATGAGGAAACTCAGTTGCTGTGTAATAACTCCAAATGCTTGAGGTCAACAGGCTGGAGAGAGTACGTACACATAGGTGGTCCCGTTGAGAGGCATTCTCAGGGTCCAGTATTCCAGCCATCCCTACCAAAATGCCAAGCGTTTGATTAATACCATCTTCAAGCCTATAAGACTATCCCATCTACCAGCTAGGTACCATTGAGTGGCTTTAGTGGAAGCCATAAGCAAAAGAATCATCCCAATCCCTGACTTGCACAATCCATGTGACACTATAAATTACTTATTGTTTTAAGCTACTAAGTTTGGGGGTAAGTTGGTAGACAGTAATAGTAACTAAAAGATGGAGGACGTCATTTTTTTTCCCCTTTTTTAAAGTAATGAATATAGCACTGGTCAATTTGGGAGGCAGAATATAAGTACTATTAATTAATAAATGCTTTCCTTCCACCTAAATTCTTGTCTTTTTGTGTGATGTTGCTGGAGCAATTCTTTATTTTTATTTTGATATTATTTTAAGAGCTAAAAATATAATCAGATTGAATTTTGAGATTTTGGATATTTATAAAGAATTATCCCAAGAAACATAATACTATCAATTTTGTAGATATAGTGGATCAAATATTAATACTTTCCAGTATGGGTATCCTGTGTGTAATGAATAAAATATGAACTGTGATATTATAGGTATAAATACTTTAATTGGTAATATTTATCAATTTTTTAATCAATCTTAGAAGATTGAGATTCAGAGACTTTTCTGTCAAGAAATTGGAACTTTGCTGTATTCCTAGATTAGGTGAACCATCTTGAAATGTAATTGAGTTACCTAGTCAAATACTGAGAGTTATTGCCTGGCAACAGTGATGCTTGGAACAAGTCAATGCAGGCTGATAGCTTGATATTCTTTTATGCTTATTGATAAACTTTGTAGACTGTGGGGATATCAGAGCAGTAGTTGTGCCAGTTTTAGTTTAAAGAAAATATATTTAGATAAATAGTAATTTGTAATTTTCAAAAAACCTATTATTTCTCTCCCACAATTCAGTTACCGGCCAGAAGGAAACAGGATAGCTCTATAAAACAGAGTTTGGAGCTCAGAAGGTTCAGCATGACCCTATCTAAGCTAATTTCTTAAATTCTCTATTAAATTTATACGTTTTCACCTTCTCAAAAGACTTGTTCTAGCAGTTGTTCCTTCTCCTGAAACTGAATATTTTCCTTCTCTCCTAAATCAGCATGCAATATAAGGAAAAAACTTCCATTATAAAAATAAAAACAAAAACAAAAGATACTCTGCCTTTATGCCACATCTTCGTCTGACGATTTTCCACTCTTCTACTCCCCTTTAAAACAGTGCTGTTTCAAGCTCCTCTCTTCTTGTTCTCTTTGAAGACTGCAATCAGCTGAGTATGCGCTCCACTTTCCTGAAACTGTCCTCAAGATCACCATTGACCTTCACAATGCTGAAGTCAATGATCACTTGTCATTCTTCATCTTACTCTTCCTATCAGCAGCAATTGATGTCGCTGATTGCTTTTTCCTATTGAGCCTTTTTTTTTTTTTTTTTTTTTTGAAGTTGCCTTTATGGAATCCACAGCTTCTTGGTTTTCTGCTCACCTCTTTGGCTACTTCCTTTCAGTCTCTTTTGTTTAACTTCTATTACACCTCTTTCCTCTAACATCTTCCCTTCTCTATTGGCTCTCACTCCCTAAATGACTTCCAATATGATTTCAGTATTGATGAATCCCAAATTTTATACCTTCAATTAGATCTCTCCTATGAACTCCAGAGTTGTATATCCAGTTTCTTACTCACATTAAATTAGCTGGATGTCCTCCAAAATTCCTTATCTTATTAAGTCTAAAACTTAACTCTGGACTCCCTTACCTTTTCTCTCTTCCATTTTTATATTTTAGTAACTTGTATTTTATTGAAGAAAGTTTATCTCAGGGTGCTGTTCATTGATTTGGAAATTGCAAAGATTGAATGACTTTTACTTTGCAGATAGCAATGATATTCTACCAACAGTAACTATTTTGTGTATATGTAGTCCCTGGTTTTCCTCTGTTTATATGAGAGAGAGTGAAAAAAAAAAAATTCTGGTCCAAAAATATTACATGCATATGTTTTGTAAATTATGGAAGACTTATAGGTGATTTTATTTGGTGATTTCTAAAATATTAAAGATTGGAAAAAATACTTTTAGACTCTTATTTTTCAATAACACTAAGTCATAGGATTTCTTCAGGGTCACTAGTGTTTTGTCAGTGGAAAGACTAAAATCCATTTCCTTTTCATCCTAAGTCTGTGTTTGTTTTTTTTAAATAAAAACCACTTTCATCACTTTGATTATTGAATTACCAATGCATAGGAATTTCAGGGACTTGACAAAATTCTCATAAACTTTTAAAAAAAAATTTTACTGTGCAAATGATTATTTCTCAGAAAATGAGGTTAGGATGACCTAATTTGCATATATTTATTTATATTTGGGGGAGTTCGTTTTTTAATTTTTGAAACTTTTTTTTTAAACATTTTATTTATTTGAGAACAAGAGAGAGCATGAATGAAAAAGAGCATGAGTGGGGAAATGTGGAGGGACAAGCAGATTCCTCACTGAGCAGGGAACCCCATTCAGGGCTCTGTCCCCACCCTGGGATCATGACCTGAGGTGAAGGCAGGTGCTTAACCAATGAACCACCCAGGCACCCCTGAGGGAGTTCATATTGACTGCTAGAGATCATAGTCTGTTCTAAATATTCATAGTCCATCCATTTGAAAATACATTCCAGAATTTTCCCAAAGATCAACTTCAAGTTTATCAATTAATAATGGTTGTAATCCACTTTTTAAAAATTTTTACAAATGTTTAAATACAAAACTCTCATATATGTTGTATCTGTTTCCTCTACTTCTAAAAATTCTATTGTCTTAATCTATTTGTATATTTCTGCATCTAAGCTAACTCTTTCAATTACTGGAGTGTGATCTAATAATATGTAGGGTCATTACTTACTCACTGGACTGCTTTAAAAATCATTCGTTCCTGTTAAACATTTTCTTTTCTGAATAAATGCTGAAAGCAGCTGTCAAGTTACATAAAAAGTTCTATTGGGAATAAAATTGGGTTTTGCACTGAATTTATATTTTAATTTGTAGAGATTTGACAGCTTTTCTCAACCAGAAGATGATCTATTTCTCTATTTATCCAAGCATTTGAGCTTGTATTTTATAGTTTTTAAATATTTTTTATAGTTTTCATTGTGCTTATAATTTCCATAACATTGTTTAACTTATTCTATATGAGGCTTAATACGCCCCTTCCTTTTTTTTTTTCAGAATATTGATTGCTGAGGTAAATAAGGTTATTTCATCACATTATCCAATTAGTTTTGCTGTACCAAAGAAAATTATGAATTTGTACATGTTGATCTAATATCTGATCACTTTCCTAAACTAAAGTCCTACAAGTTTTTCAGTTAATTATCTTAAGATTTCTAGGCAGACAATTTTAACACAAATATGGTTTTGCCTCCTTCCTTATTTGATTTTTATTTTTTGTCTTATTGCATTGTTTCAATTGTCTAGCTTAGTCATATAGTACCAATTGCATTTTGTCTATTCCTGACTTTAATGGAAAAGTTTAAATTTTGCACCATTATGTGTGATAGTCTATGGGTTTCTTGTAGATTGCCTTTATCAAGTTAAATTTTATTCCTCTATGTTTTTTAATCTTTCTCTCATAATTTTCATGTCATTTTTATTATGTACCTTCTCAGAGGTACATATCAATTGTTCATTCATCAAATCAATTGAGCTTCAGCTCAATTTCATAATTTATTAAATTGATTTTCAACTGTGCTCAATCCTCTTCTGCCCTGTTAATTTTTATTTTAATTTTATAAATAATTACTTTATTATCCAAGAAATCTTTAATCTTTCTTTTTTATAACAATGTGAATCTACTTTTTAAAAAAGTATCCTGGAGTCTCAGCAAGGATTCTTATTATATTTATATTAATAGCTTTATTTAAATTTTTCTAACACCTTCTACTTTAGATTTCTTGTATTTTGTTGAGTTGGATGCCTTTTTTCACAATGTTACTTTTTCCCAAATGTTGATGATTTTTGGTTGTTGTTATCTTCAACCTTAAGTGCCTAAATGATAAATAATTATTTCTTCTAAGTAAAATGTCTTTTTGAAAGTGAATGCAGGTTTTTACTATGAGCATTTTGATTCATTCAGTTTCAACAGCACATACTCTCTGTTCTTTGTGATGGTGAGCTGGTAGCATAACTTCCTGGGCTTCAGCTTCTCATTGGCAAAATGAAAATAATACCTATTCATCAATATATAAGAAAAATAATGTATATAACTAAGTAAGTTTGGAGGTAAGCACCAATAAACGGAATGAGCAAGGAAAAGTTGAATTCTACTGTTTTTAAAATACAGTATCAACTACACTATTGTGATTAATGCTGAAAAATATTTCTTCTATTTAGGAAATAGAATGGGTGCCATGACCCTATATGATACTGTGAAACACTTTTCTGAATGATCTCAGGTTTTCATCCCTACTGTTATAAGGCGTACTATACTATAGCACTTAAGAAACTGTGTGATTTTGTTTGTCTTATTTAGTTTTGTTTTGGCAATGATTTATTATATGTTTATACTATATCAAGCATTGTTCTCATCACCTTAGATCTATTACCTTTTGTAATCCTTATAAAAACCATATAATATAGGAACTATTATTGACCCTGACTTATAGATGAAGAACCTGAGGCAGAGGGTTTAAATAATTGGACCATTACCACATTTTAGCTACTGATAGTGTGCTATTATCCACTATATCATCTGCCCAAATTATGTAATGAGATATTTATAAATCACTTTGAGCTAAGACTAGCTTACATATGACCATAGTATTATTGCCAATAACAATAATAATAACAGCTATAGTAAATATTCACATATATTTATAAATCACTTTGAGCTAAGACTAGCTCACATATGACCATAGTATTATTGCCAATAACAATAATAATAACAACTATAGTAAATATTCACTTATATACTTATAAATCACTTTGAGCTAAGACTAGCTCACATATGACCATAGTATTATTGCCAATAACAATAATAATAATAGCTATAGTAAATATTCACTTATTTAGTAACTTGCCTGTCTTTCTTCTAGACTCCACTGACTATAAGTATACCATATTCATCATGGCGTCCCCAGAATATAGTTCAATAGATGGTAGTATATATTAGTTGATGAGTGGCTACTCAGGTGAGGAATCTGTGATAAGTTAGTGGATTGATTTGGCACATTACCTCTAAACTTTCAAAGAGACACCGCTGGAATTATAGTAAATATGTGAAAAAGCAACCTTACAAAGACAGAGAGATTGCCAAAATAGAAAAGAGAATGTCAAAGGTAAAAAGAATGGCTGTAAAGAGCAGTTTATTTGGGATGCCAGAAAAAGTTGAAAGCTAACCTCTTACAAATGGACAAAAGGGAAAGGGTAGATGGAAAACTGGGAGGCCAGCCAATGCCTGTCGCAGATCCTGAGTAGCTGTCAGAAAACAGAAGAACCAGCATCTTGGACACAGGATGGTTGACAGGTTGAAAAAGTTGGATACACTGGAAGTTTCTAAAAGTTAGATCTATAGATCTCTAGGCCACTCTCACTCCCAGACAGCTAGCTCTGAGCCACATGTGTAGATTAGAGAATTATATTCTGAAGGGTTTGAACCTGAAGGATTTGAGATTTGGGGAGGACTCAGTTAAATTCTTCCTGTGGTGAGTATCAGAAGCAGACTTACAGCCCCATTCTAGAGATAAAAGATATTTATTTGGTAAGTTAACTCTCCAAGAGACAAGACAAGGAGATACTGCCAGTTGTGATTCCTAAGAGTCATGGTTTAAATTTTGCTGAACTTCTCTACAAAGAAACTCATGGTTCTATAAACCTGTCTTTTAGATGCAGAAGTTTGTATTTGCTTTTTGTTATCCTATTCTTAAAAAAGTAAGAACCAAAAAGTGCAAGATTTTTGAGGAAAGTTTCAAACATGAAAGACAACCAAACCAAAATGAACTAATAAATAAAGAGTAGTCAGGGATAATTGTGATATTTCAAGGAGAGGAATTAAACCTAAAAACAGACACATTCAGAGATATTGGAAGAAAAAAGGGAAATATTGTGCCATGAAATTAAAACAAGATTTATAAATACTTTATAAAAGAAACATTTATGTAATTAGTTATGTGTCTATATTATATATAATTATGTATATATGTATTATGTGTATGTATATTAGTTATATATAATTTTTCATATAAATTAAACTCTGATAGAAAAATCAATAAAAGATTTAGGTGGTAAATTTAAGGTAAACTCAGTGGAGTTGAACAGAAAGAAAATGAAATTTAAATATGGATTGAAGAGATAAGCAAATTAGAAGATCCATCAAAATCATCAATATCTCAAAGTGGGAATTTCCATAAGAAAGAGGAACCAAGAGGAAGAGATTATATAAAAATTATGAAAGAAAAATTTCCAAAATAGTCACAGACATGATATTTCATATGGGAAGGGCATCAAGTGTCCATCATAATGAATGAACAATGACTCAATATTAAATCATAAATCACTAAGACTAGGGATAAAAATCTTTAAGGAGGAAAAATAAGTGACAGCCAATCACAAGTCAGAATGGCAGCTAATACTTGATGCCTAGAATATGATGCCTAGACTCTAGAACAGAGAGCACAGACTTCATGTTTCTAATAGAAAATGATTTTAAACTTACAATTATATATGAAGTCAACCATAAATCCAATGTGAGGGTTAAAGACATTTCTCAGAAGACAAGGACTATAAATATTAGCCTTGAATGTACTCTGACTCAAGGAGCTACCAGAGAATGTGTATCACCAACATGAGAGATAAAATGAAAACATAATCTGGGGTCTGAGAAAGAGGGGACACACCCCAGGAAATAAGAAATAAAATCACAGAATATGACACAGAGTGGTACTAGTAATATACCTGTTGAAGATATAGTGGGAAATGGGGGACTCTGGAAATTAGATTTTTGTAATAAAAATACATAGATATATAAGGAAATAAACAAAATATCTATTCTAGCCATAATGAAAATTTTGCATGTATTTCAGAGATACTAGTGTAGATTCCTCTTATGTACATAGAAAGTTTAAGCAGAGAAACACAATATTTAATCCAAGTACCAAGAACAAAATAATGTGTAATGCACAAAAATTGTTTAACTGCATATAAATTTTAAGTAGCCATAAAAAGGTAAGTAGAGAATACTGATTTGACCAAAAATGAATTGGGATATGTAAATATATATCTCCATACACACACATACACATATACATGCACATTTTATATATTATATGAGGGAAAGAAAAAAAAAGGATACGTGTGTGTGTGCATGTGTGTGTGTGTGTATTTAGATACATGGAATTTAAATGCTTGATTTCTTTAGGATGCCAATTGATACAATCTAAAAGTGATAAATCAAGACATAGACATGTAACTTTGTGTAATGGACTTATTAAACTACAATTATGTATTACTTTGCTAGAACTAAAACTGAAATTACAATAAGAATAGCCAAGCAATCTCAACAAAGAAGAACAAAGGGCAAAGTCAGTTTGTGATTTCACAATTTACATGCTACGGCGCATAAGACAGCATGATGCTGGCATACGGATAGATCAGTGCAGTAGAATTGAGATTCTAGAAATAACTTGTAACACTTCTGGTCAGGTTACAAAGAAGCCAAGACCTAACAGTGGGAAAGGAGTTGTTTTCTCAACAAGTGGTTCTGGGATGATAGTATATAAACATGCAAAGTTGTGAATTTTGTTTCCACCTCAAATTATAGAAGAAAAACATATTCCAAGTGCTGAGAGGGAAGGACTGCCAACTAAGATTTCTATGTTTAACAAAAAGATTCTTCAAAATAAAGAAGAAATTAAGATGTTCCAAGGTAAACAAAAACTTAGAATGTTCATTGGTGGCAGATGACTCTACCAAATATACAAAGGGTGTGATTCAGAATGAAATAAAAGGGCACTAGAAACTAACTTGAATCCAAAGAAAGAAATAAAGAGCACTGGTAAAATTATGTAGCTACATAGAAAAAATGAGTATACATGTATTTTTGTTTAAAGCACCTCTTCTTCTATCCTATTTAAGAGACAGATATACAAAGTAATTACTATAAAACCATGCTGATGGGCTTGTAATCCATAAAGCTATGGTTTGTATGACAATAACAGTACAGAGAGGGGAGAGGAACAAACTATATTGTAGCTTAAGGGTTTTCACACTATTGAAATTAAGTTGCTATCAGTCTAAGCTATATAGTTTTAAGTTAAGATAATTATCATTCCTAGGGCAGCCACTGAGAAAATAACTCATAAACATTTAAAGAAACAAGAGAACTAAAATGTTATACAAAAGAAGGCATTAAATGGTTTAGAAACAAAGGAGACATAAAACACACACACACACACACACACACAATGAATAGCAAATGTTGGGCCCAAGTCCTAATTTGTTTTTAAGATTTTATTGATTTATTTGACAGAGAGAGATCACAAGTAGGTAGAGAGTCAGGCAGAGAGAGCAGGGGAAGCAGGTTCCCCGCTGAGCAGGAAGCCCGAAGCCATGCCCGATCCCAGGACCCTGGGATCATGACCTGAGCCGAAGGCAGAAGCTTAACCCACTGAGCCACCCAGGCACCCCCCCCCCCCCGCAAGAGAGAAAATCAACAAACCCCAAAGTTGGTTCTTTGAAAAGATCAACAAAGTTACATTTATCAGTACATGCATTAAATGTAAGGGATTAAACACTCCAAAGGGCAGAGACTGACAGAATGACCCATAGTCAGTTGCCTTCAAGAAGCACACTTTAGGTTCAATGACACAGACTTAAAGTGGAAGGATAAATACCATGAATAGTAAATAGTAAAGAATACCATGCATCAGTATCCAAGGAGAGCTAAAGTAGCTGTACTAATACAAGGCAAAAGAAACTAAAAACAAAAATTATTACTAGAGGGAAAAAAAGGACATTTCAAATAATAAGAGTCAATATATCAGGATGACATAATTATAAACATATGTAAACCTAGCAATAGTGCCCCACAATATGGAAATCAAAAACTGACAGAATTGAAGGGAGACTTGGCTAATTCAACAATAGACAGAAGTTTTAATGCTGCATTTTTAAGAATAGATCGAACAACTAGTCAGGAGTTTGAGGGGGAAATAGGAGTTTTAAAAATAGTGTAAACCAAGCAGATCTAACGGATATTTATGGAAGACTCCATGCCAAAACAGCAGAACATAAATTTTCCTAAAATGTATAGGAAACATTTTCTGAGATAGGTCATAAGTTAAACCATAAAACAAGCCTCAATAAATCTAAAACACTGAAATCACACAAAGACTGTTTTCTTACTATAATTTAATTAGAAATCAAAGGAAGTTTATAAATATGTTGAAATTAAATGAGAACTCCTAATTAACAAGTGGATTAAAGAAGAAATCACAGGGAAATTATAAAATATTTTGAGATGCCTAAAAATGAATGATCCAAAACTTACAGAATGCAACAAAATTCAATGCTTAGGTGGAATGTAATCATTGTTATTGTCTATTCTAAAAAAGATCTCATATCTATTACCTAAACTTCCACCTTAAGAAGCCAGATTTTTTTTTTTAAAGGGAAAACTAAGAATGCCTGGGTAGCTCAGTCAGTCAAGCATCTGCCTTCTGCTCGGGTCATGGTCCCAGAGTCCTGGGATCAAGTCCCACATTGGGCTCCCTGCTCAGTGGGGAGCCTGCTTCTCCTTCTGCCTACTGCTCTCCCTACTTGTGCTCTCTCACTCTCTGACAAATGAATAAATAAATAAATAAATAAATAAAACCTTAAAAAATAAAAATAAAGAGAAATCTTGCCACAAAGCAAGCAGAAGAAAGGAAGTAATATTTGATTGGAAATAAATGGAATAGAGAAGAGAAAAACAATAGAGAAAATCAACAAACCCAAAAGTTGGTTCTTTGAAAAGATCAACAAAGTTGACAAAATTTGGATTAGACTTATTAAGAAAATAAGAGAGAAGTCTCAAATTACTAAATTCAGGAATGAAGGAGGAGACATTACTACTGATGTTACAAAACTAAAAAGTTTCCTAAAGGAACATAATGAGTAAGTGTACATCAACAAAAAAAGACAATCTACCTGAAAAAAACAAATTCCTTGGAAGATACAAGCTGCTGAAACTGAGTCAAGAAGAAATAAGCAGTCTGAACAGACCTACAAACAATTCCATGGAATTTATAATTTGAGAATTTTCCATAAAAATAAATAGAAGACCAGATGACTTCAGTGGTGAATTCTACCAAACATTTAAGAAAGAATTAATACCGGTCCTTCACCAACTCTACCAAAATTTGAAAGAAAACACTTCTAATCTTTGCTGTGAAGCTAGTATCGCCTTGATACCAAAATAGTTTTATTTTCACAAGAAAATAAAACTATAGAAAAAAATCCCCTACGAATATAAACACAAAATTGAAACAAATAGTAGCAAACAGATCAACCCACTTAAAATAGTAGCAAATGGATCAACACACTAAAATGCCAGCAAACAGATCAACACATCAACACATTACATATAAAGACCACAAATGATTATCTCAATAATGCAACATTGGTTAGGGTCTATATGTCTGTCCATATAATGCCCCATACTATTAGATTAAGGTACAGAAATGACAATAATCTCAATAGACACAGAGCAAGTTCTGCAAAGTGACTGAAATTGGATATAGGATTTCTTTCTGGGTTGAAGAAATGTTCTAAAATCAGATCATGGAGATAGTTGTACAACTCTATAAAAATCTATTGAATTGTATACTTTAAATAGGAAAATTTTAGGTCTTCAAATTACATCTCAATAATGCTTTTAAGTTTCAGGGGGAAAAAATAAGTTTGTATTCCCTAGCTCATCAATTACTTCCCTAAAGTGGCATAGCCAGCTGAATATGGCCACCAAGTTGCTATCAGCATTGACAACAATTACACAAAGAGTTACATATTCTTTCTCATAATATGATATTAACACCTTTCTTTAAAGCATATAATAAAAGAATACTTCATTCTCACATTAGTGCTCTGCATTAGTCATAGTAAAGCCTTCCCTCAAAATCATTTTTCAGCATAGAATGGCTCACTGAGTGGTTACTGATTCAAATGACTATCTTTAATTTAACATACACGCTTCCCTGTAAAATCCACTTTCAGATGTTTACAAGGCATGAAATGTCTTTCACATTATCATATTCCCCTTCATTAGGTGCACTTGAGAAAATGCAACAAGGCATGCTAGATCATCAGGTTGTGCTGCATTTTCCTGGCTGATAATCCATGCTGTTTCTTTTATTATTGGAAGTCATTCAATGTGAGGAAGAAAATCCCACTTCTTACCCCATGTAAAGCACAGCCTGAAGAAGGTATTGATACCTAATGAATCATAATGCTGATTTGAAAAATTCTGTCCTCACTATTATTTTGAAAATTCTTTGACTACCAAAAAAAATAATAATTTAAATAGCAAACCTTTACCGAATTCTTACTGTAAGCCAGACGCTACTGAAATGTTTTAGAATCACTAACTGAATTAAATCTCGCACAAAAGTATGAATGACTACTTTTCATCACGGTATTAGAAGTGAAGAATTATTGACACAGAGAGGTGAAATAATTAATTTTTTAAAAAGCTTGTAAATTAGATAGTTATAGATAAATTATATAGACAGAGACATAGAAATATAGAATCAGATATAGATATAGAAATATTTTTAAATACTATTAACTTCTGATATGGTTGAAAATAATATGTCTATTTTACACTGCTGTGATGTGTTACTTTTATACATTTATTCTACTATTGAACGTCTAGTTTTTTTCCATATAAGGTCAAGTTAATAGCTTTAGGAAAGTAAAGTTTAATATTTCAAATGATAAGGATTATTTGAAACTAATATCATCTTTTCATTAGCACATAAATATGACTGAGGTCTTAAAAACTATCACAGTACTTGAACTAATTTTCAATATAATTCTAAAAAATAAAATGCTATATAGAAAATGAAGATTAGGGGTGGCTGGGCGTCTTAGTCAGCTCAGTCTGACTCTTGATTTAGGCTTAGGTCATGATCTCAGGGCCGTGCGATTAAGCCCTGCCTCAAGTCCACATTGGTCTCTGTACTGAGCATGGAGCCTGCTTAAGATTCTTTTTCCCCTTCCTTCTATCCCTTCCCATCGAGCTCCCCATCTCAAAAAAAAAAAAAAAAAAAAAATAGAGTTCATCTAAGCTACAAGTATGAACAAATAATTTATTTTAAAAGCTCAAACTTATTTATGTTAATATTAGTAAGAGACTAGTTATGACACGGTCATCCCTTAGAACTAAAAGGTAAAATTCTCAAAAAGGACATGGAACTCCATAGTGCTTTTCCTTATGTTTACAACATTTTCCATTTAACATTTTTAAAGATAGCAATTGGTTTTCTCTTTTTAAATCTAAAGGGATTATTTTTATCATAGAAATTATTGCTTTATAAGGAAAAAGTCAATACAATTGTTAGTGATAAATGTCATGTTGATAATTTAAACAGTAAAAGAATAGTTTTCAAACTGCATATGAATTTTAATATTTTTCTTAAAGTTTGTCTTTCTAAATCAATACTTACATTTTCATGTCACATATAAATAATTTTTGGCCAACTTTTGCCCATTTTCACAAAATCTTATATGTCCTTAGTACCAAAGAAATGCTCTAGGTTCTGAGAGAAGCTACCGGAAAGAATATTGAAAAAGATTCAACAATTATTGGATGACCACACTTTTGAGCATTTACAGAGAGAGGATTTAATGGTAATACTCCAAGAAGCTTGCTAATATATATTAAGTAGTACTGAAATTGCTGGATTTATAAGGCATCAAGTGAGAATAATTCACAAGGAGGTAAACAGTAATTATAATTCTGTGGAAATGGACAAAAATGAAAGACTCTGGGACACTGTGTCTAGGGAATCCTTGCTTAATTCACATCACAAAGAAGAAAGACTGAACAGTCAGTTCTCATGACTAAAAAGTCAGCGTGCATATTATTCCTCAGTTTATAGTTAATAAGAAAATGTTGCTACATTTCTGAAATATGAGTGTCTTCAAAAACTGCTTTGTGTAAATAACGCCTCCCCAAACAATTTTTAACAGCAAAAAAACCCTTCCATTTCACAGAAGTCTCCACATCAGATAAGAGCAAGACTGATGATTTTGTGAGTGTTCTCAGTTCACCACTTTATTGAAACAAGTTTTATTTCAAAGAAAGCTCTTCTCTTCTCTTCTTTCTCTTCTTTCTTTTTTTTTCCTCTCTCTCTCTTTTTTTTTTTTTTTTTTGGTCAGCTGTTGAGGAAAAAGAAATTATTCCCTTCTCCTCTCCTCTCTCAGAGATTCTTTTCATCAGCATCTCTTTTCAAAGCTAAACACTGGTGTTCCGTTTGTACGAAAAGAAACAAGGGGACCTGAGAAGGTAGGAATTTATAATACAAAAGATAGAAAGAATGTAAAGAAATTCTAACAAGTGGGATTCGAGGTTTGAAGTTTTGTTCAAAAAATTCCAATTTCTCTCAAGTCCATGTACATTTTGTTCAAGTCAAACCACTGATTCTGAAAACGATAGGGACTCCAAATGTCAGATGGGAACAGGAGGAAAGAGAATGCCTCTGGGAGAAGAGAACATATATACTGGGGCCAAAAGTAAAGAGTGAGATGCTGAGTGTTTGGGGATGAAAGTAGAATCAGTTAAAATGTCTCAAGAGCAAGAGTTTTATACATATAAGGAAAGAAAAATGCCAGAGTGATTAAAATGTACAGTGAGGAAGGGGCAAGAGCTTTATAGTTAGAAAACTGGGACCCTCATAGATTAACCTAAATATTAATTTAACCTAAGAGCAATAAAGCATTTGGGCATGAACTAAGTTATGAAACAATCACCCTGACTGTTAGTGGAGGATGAATTAGGAACTATGAATGGCAGTGAGGAAGTCAGTCAGGAATAGATAGACAGTCTTGGTGAGAGAGGGTGTTGCCTTGACCTGCAGTATAACCTGAAGCTGAAGACAATCCGAATGGATTTGAGATATTCCATGTTGTCACTAAAATCAAGAAACATGGACAAAATGTTGGGATGGATGATGATGAGGATTTAAAGATGACTATCAGTTGTTTAGCTTAAACCTTTGAGAAAATTCAGAATGACACACAGGATGCCTTAAATGTCCTTACAGTAGTTCACCACCCCCTAAGGCTTAAGATTAGAATAACTCATTGCTTGCAAATAAATCATGGTATAACCAAGTTTTTAAAAGTCCTTTAAGAGTAAAAATGTATGAGATTATTTAAATGAGAGAATATTTAGAAAATACTTGCATTGTTTGGTCTTATATAAATTATCATTGAAAAGAATGATAATGAGCCTTAAAATATTTTAAAGTAATCTAAATGATATAGTCCATGAATTTTATTATATTCATTGAAAATTAATTAGAAAACTTGGGTGGGGAAAACCCATGATCCACATGAAGACAAAACTGGGGTGAGATATAGTATCAAATCGTTCTGTCAAATCATTACCAAGATTTGAAACTGCCTGGTGAGGTTAGGCAGAAAGTAAGGTGCAAATGAAATGACACAATATGAAAAGTTATCCAATCTCATTGTCGTAACATGAAAGTAAAGTAAAATTAAAACGAGAGAGAATTATTCACTTGTCGGATTAGCAGATACCAAAATTTTTCTTAATACTTTGAAGAATGTGAGGTAGAGCACTTTTCACACCTTGTTGGTGGGAGTGAAAAATTAGTTAAGAACTCTATAGAGAGTAGTGTGGCAATAACTGTAAAAGTTAGAACTTGTGTGAATTTGGCCTAGAAATTCCACATCTTAAAATGTGTTTGCTGATGTATTTATACATGCATATGAACTTGTTTTACTGCCGTCCATCAATAAGGAGCTGTATTCATTATAGTATAATATAAGAAGCAGCCTAACCACCCATCATGATGAAACTAGTTGAATAAGTCATGGTGCATACACATGATGCAATTCTTATAAAACATTAGAAGAGTGACAGTTTTTCCCCCATATACGTACGTAATTAGTAAAACAAAGCACAGAACAATATGCAGGAAAATCTAGAATGAGGGAGTAAAGAACATAGAAAGTGCGCGTGTTGGTATGTGTGTAGGTACAAGAGAGCCATAGAAGGAGAGGGAGGAGCTGGAGAGAGCTGTCTCTGGAAAGCAAGAGTCGGCAGTGAGCTCTTTTCTCCCGTGAAATCTTTGTTTTCACCACATGAATCTATAACCAATTTAAGGAAAATGAGCAAAGAAGACAAGGAAAAAGAAGGAAGTGAAAGAGAAGGCAGAGGTAAAGCCTAAATAGATCACTGGCCATCAAAGGTATTTTTACCACCATAGTAATTGGTGGTAACAATGGCGGGTCCCCTTTGAGGTAGCGACAACTCACATTAGGATGAGAAACTCTTTAGTTTGACTAAAAAAGCTGCATTCGTTTTGACCTCATAGATAGGGTCAGAGTTTATTGACTTAGTTCCTAAAAATTTCATACTTACTGTGGAAAGAGTCCAGGACAAAGGCTGAACTGCATAGGGTATCTTGGTACTATTTTTGTTAGTGTTAAAAATGTCAAGAGTGGGACACCTGGATGGCTTAGTGGGTTAAGCCTCTGCTTTCGGCTCAGGTCATGATCCCAGGGTCCTGGGATCGAGCCCCATATCAGGCTATTTTCTCAGCAGGGAGCCTGCTTCCCTTCCTCTCTCTGCCTGTCACTCTGCCTACTTGTGATCTCTGTCTGTCAAATAAATAAATAAAATCTTAAAAAAAAAAAATGTCAAGAGCAGTTAAAGGACCAGGTTGATTAAGTTCTCTTCATACTATATGATTTTTTGAAAATTTTTAGAAATCCTTAGAGCTGCCTATCATATGGATAGGCATATGCTCCCCACCCCCTCCCCATCCTTTCCTGTGCATGCCTGTGTGTGTTTACATCATTTTCCTAGGATTTGAACCCAAACTTGGTATCCGTTTTGTTGTTGTTGGGTTTTTTTGTTTTTTGTTTTTTTGTTTTCTTTTTAATCTTATTTTCAGTACCTCAGTAGTAAACATTCTCTTCTTTGGAGCTCAGAAATCAGATTTTATGTTGCAAATGGATTTAAAACAAGAATTCTTTAGCAACACACATTTTAAAAAGCGAATGTTTAATTTAAAATATTTTGTTGAATTTTTGAATAATTTAAACTCCACAGCATGTTCTCTGACTTCAAATAAAAAGGTAATTTTAAAAATAGACTACACTATGCAGAGTATTTTCTGGAAATAAGATTTTTATGTAATATTATCATGCCAATTTAGAAGAAGAATGTTTAAACTGTTTACCTTTACTTGTCCATTCATCGTTATCTCTCGGTGGAAAAATGTTCTAATTTAATGCATTTTGAGCACAAATTTCTCAGGCTATATGTCTTTTAAGGCAGAGTTTACAATGTCTTTAGCATCTTATTGAGCAAATAATTCTGAAATCTGTAAACAAAATTATATAGTTAAATAGACCCGAAGCTTTCAAATTAGTATCATTACATATGATTGAAGAATAGTATGAGCTGCCATATAGTTTTGTAAAGAAACAACTTTTCTTCCTTATCAAGATGATTTTTTTTTATTAAGTGTTTGATCTGAAGTTAACTCATACTGTATGTTTTCAAAAGTTCTATAGAGGAAAATTTAAAACATATGTATTTGCCTTTATAATGTCTTAAAATCATCTTAAATCTCAGATTTGAAATCTATATAAAAATATAAATTAATAAAAATGAACAAAGAAGGGTATCTGGGTTGCTCAGTGGGTTAAGCCGCTGCCTTCGGCTCAGGTCATGATCGCAGGGTCGTGAGATTGAGGCCTGCATCAGGCTCTCTGCTCTGTGGAGAGCCTGCTTCCTCCTCTCTCTCTGCCTGCCTCCCTGACTACTTGTGATCTCTGTCTGTCAAATAAGTAAATAAAATCTTAAAAAATAAATAAAGAGAGATAGAAAGAAAGAACAAAAAAGGACATGTTTTATTGTGTAGGATGGGCAAGTACCACATAGAATGCTTGTCTTCCCTTTCTGAAGTCAGGCAAGCATATGGTATAGGTCTAAGTATAACCTATTTGATTTAATTTTGGTTGTCTAAATCACAAAATACACTGCATGAATCAGGCTCAATAAATATCTTAAGGAATGGAAAATTTAGTGGACAAGGTCAAATAACCTCTGCTTTGGCTCCTTGGGACTTTCTTTAGTTGTTTCTATGCCTTTGGGAAACTTACTGAGCTAAAAGTTGTCAAACTTAGTGCAATAATATCTGGCCAGAAATTGTTTAAAATAGTGCTTTTGTCCTCAAGGACTGAGTGATTAAGATTAAGATGTAGGAATTACAATCAATAGATATGTTTTTACAGGTACTTTATAGCTTTCCAAAAATGGTTAAGATAACTAAACCTAGAAAAAACTATGCTTAAAATTCCCTAAAAACTTCATTCCATGACATATTTCAGATACTATATTATTAAATGTTGTTGATTTTGAAAATAGCATCACAAAATTATCATTTCTTTTCTTTCTTTAGTATTAACTTACTCTTGATTGACTTTTTAAAAAGGAAAGATAGCAAACTACACCATTATTTTTACAATAGGCTTAGTAAACTATGCTGTGATCTATGGTATTTTAATAAGTCCTATTTAAAACTTTTTAAACTGTTTTTCAATATAAAAAATTTTAAATGCACAATACACAAAGGGACAATTTAAAGTCCAGTTGATAGTGTAAATAAAACTTTTCTCTTCCGTGTTCTCTGTACCTAATACATCATCGGCAATAAAAAAAAATATTAGCTGGACATTTAAAAATAGTAGTTGGATCATTTTAGTCGGGAATTGTAAATATAAAGAAAATTCTGAAGTCTTATAAGAATGGAGAATCTGGGGGGCACCTGGGTGGCTCAGTGGGTTAAGTCACTGCCTTCGGCTCGGGTTATGATCTCAGGGTCCTGGGATCGAGTCCCGCATCGGGCTCTCTGCTCAGCAGGGAGCCTGCTTCCTCCCCTTTCTCTCTCTCTCTGCCTGCCTCTCTCTCTCTCTGCCTGCCTCTGTGCCTACTTGTGATCTCTCTCTGTCAAATAAATAGATGAAATCTTGAAAAAAAAAAAAGAATGGAGAATCTGGGATATCCAGTTGCAAAAGCAGGCACACATTTGGTGCGAAAGACAAATAAATGGAAAGGATACCCTAAAGCATCAAGATGGTGATATCTAAAGTTAAATAGTTAAGAAATCCAGGGACATAAAGGATCATGCATTTCCAGTGACACACAGCAAAGACAGTAGTAACTAATTATGGAAGATCACAATAGCAAACTTGGGCCAAAATGCTGGAGCGATTTCTCCCTCGGTTTCAGTGAGATTATAATGTGTGGGGACAGCTCTTATCTTTCAGCTCCCCCTCTTATGTGATTTGGTTTCTGATGTCTGGTACCTAAGAAATTAATTTGGTTTACGTCTCTTAGGTCATGTTGAGACCTTTTGCTCGTATATTCTTCCAATAAATATTTAATATTTATATCTAAGGTACATAATTCGTATTTAATATTTATTTACATTTATTTAAAATAAATATTTCTTCATTGATTCATTCACTAGAGATTTATTTATTGTGAAATACTAGGTTCTATACATTTTAGTGACAATAAAGAGACAGAGCTCCTATAAAAAGATAGAACATTTGTCAAAAATGGAAACCATTGCAATCCTAAGAGCCACAAAATGGTAGAAATACTAGAAAAAAGTCACATTGTCTTCACAGATGAGATGGTTTTCTTCTTCTTTTTCCCAAATTGATTCAAAGAGGGTTTCTTTCCATAAACGTACACTGTCCCAACCAGTCACAAATAAGAAACTATGAATTGGAAAGTGGACTGAATAATTTATATTTTTTAAGAGCACATATCTTCAGAAATGTGTAAGTCTCACAGAATGATTATAGATGTCAGAGATCTTTAAATCAGCCTCATACTGCTGAACTATAATCTCTAAAGACAGTAGTTTTAGGGACTGTTGAGGGGAATTTGTTTCCAGGAATCAAAAGTCATTTCTGGCTTGTATGGTTATCTCACATCTCCGCTGTAAAATAGTCCCCCAAACTATCTTTATACAAGTTCTACCAGTACAACGTGTCAACTGTATATGGACTTTTCAGCGGTGTTAAGGTCAGCTGCAGCCGATCCTCTTTTCCTCTTCAGTGTCCTAAAATATATTTTCTCCGAGAATTCAGTCAAGCAACAAGCTTTAACTCCAGGCTTTGGAGGGAAAGGGGGAATAAAAAGGATCGTAAGAGAACAGCAGATAAGATCAAGGTTTCCCTATTAAATAATATCATGAAAGATGTTTCTAGGTTTGCAATTTGAGAAAAAATTTTTCACTCATCATATTTATCAATATGGGACGAATCATTTACAGGAGTTCTTACACCTTACTCTGGTTCCAGGGTCTTATTTTGGATAATCTTAATTTCTTTCCATAATTTTTGAAGTCATGATTTCCACATCGTCATCCATGGTACACTACTAATAATGTGAGTTAATAACTTTTTCCATTTGTTCCCTGTTGTAGCTCAGTTTCCAAAAAAAAAAAAAAATGAATTTTCTGAAAAACAATGATAATTTAGTTGCCTAGGATGTGGTTTCACTGAATGTATCAATTTTATCTTCTGGGATATATGAGATCCTAGAGTCAAATATTTACTCAAAATGCTGTCTATTAAAGCAGAGAATAATATTACCACTAATAATAAAAAGGCCAGAATTCCATAGGAAAGTGAACAAATGATATAAATAAAAATTCAAAAAATAAAACCATTCTGATTTCTATTAAATTTTTGAAAGGATATTCAAGGGTAATTATAGTTGTAATTTTTACCCACTAAGTTAGCCACATTAAGTAGAAAAATATCACCTACTGCTAAGGAGGCCTGAAAATTCATTCTCTTTTCTGAAGAATGTGCATCATACCAGCTATTCTGGGTTGCAGTTAGGCAATGTCGATTAAAATTTAAAATATATGTATGCTTTGATTTAACATCTTCACTTATGGGGATCTGTAACAAAGCCCCACATTTTAAGGATGTATGTATACAAATGCTTAATGCAGCATTAATTGTAATATTTAAAAAACTGGAAACAATGTAAATGCCCTTTATCTGCAGGAAATAGTTGTGATGTACACACATCACATATTTATTATACAACCACAAAAATAATGAGAGCAGCACTAGTTGACAAAGACTTTCCATAATGAATTTTCCATTAAGAAGAGCAAAAAGCAGAGAAGTCAATATGAAAATTTGTTATTGCTTCTAAAAAGCAAACAGTGACTCTGTGTGTATGTGCATGTGTGTGTGTTTGTGTGTGTATGCTTGTGTTTCTGGTTTATATTTGATTCTGGTTTATATTTGATATGTGGTTTATACTTGAAGCAAGAGCTAAAACAATTACCCTAAGTTGATTACACAGGCTACTTGGTTAATTTAGTGCCTGAAGAGAGAAAGTTAGAAGTAAAAACTGTAATGCTGTTTACAAAGATAAATAAATGTATAGAGAAGCAACAGTATGCATGTTATCTAGTGCATCTCAAAGTTTGTATTTACATGAATATTTTTTAATAAATAAAAATTTTTAAAAAGAGTTCAGGAAAGAAGTGTCACCAAAATGTTATCCTTGACCTCATTTTTATTTCCTTCTTTACTAAAAATATGCTTGTTCTGTAATCATGCTGTAAATTGGAGATGTTATGAATTAAAATGATTATTTTTAAATGATAAAGGTAGACGTTTAAACCCTATTTCTTTAAATTCAGTAATTTACAGGTAGCACAAAACTCACAAAGCAAAATTAATTTTAATATATATGATGCAATTTAAATATATCTGATATTTTTTGTAGCCTGGAGGCTAAAAAAATGAAACCATGGTAAGGCATCCCTGTTCCGAGATTTTGAATCACTGCCTTAAATTTCCAGACTCATAACATACTTTTGAGAAACACTGGGTGAAAGAGCACAGCCATAAAAACTGAATAATGTGGCAGTTTCTAAATTTACAAATATATCAATGAGGGTTTATTCACCCAATATTTGTTCTTTCAAATATTTAAAACTTCGGTGAAATGTAAGAAAATGGGAAATTTTAAGAGAAAACTAAGACACGGGAATCTTAATGGAGAAACTAGGGAACGGTTGGCCTCTATTAATTTGTCTGCTTTCTCAGTGGACATGTGTATTTAAATAGAGTTCAGCAAATATGCCTGCCACTTCATGTTAGGGAACCATCCCTGAACAGGACAAGTCTCTTCTTTACTTTAAATGTCAGTCACCCTGTGCATTCTGGAATGTCGGAAGCAAATACTTTTGGACCTCTTCTCCTCTGATGAGTTTAATATCTGGGATATGATTATCCAGTATGAGACTTTTTGAAAAAGCCATAAAGTATCTATCAAAAGGAAAACCTGCTCGATTTAAGAAACGTGACTCTCTCTCTAATCTAAACCATTAATTTTGTCTGCTGTCCCTTGTAACAGTTCCCTAAATGGCAGAATTAGATGGAGAAGAGACTTGGAATGGCTGATTTTTATTCCCTTTATTTCTCCAAGAACATTTTCTCTGAAAAGGTGGAAGTGAAGGCACGGGGGTGGGGTGCTGTTGGCTGAGCAAGAAGGTTTGGAAACTGGGGATTATAAAGATGATTTTATAATTATGTAAAAGATGAGACTCCAGAGAGGAAAATGAATGTTACAAATGATAGATCAAGCTATAAATTAGCACATTTAGAAAAAATAATCTCGCATCTTGGCAGTAGTTTTTCTCTCTGTATTCTTTTTAACTGGTTTTGGGCAGTTACTCTATCTCAGAGACAGGTTTGCTAAGTTCCTCATAGAGATCATTTTTGCTAGGAAATTTTTTAGTCCATTTTTTACGCTGGAAAGATGTGGACTGATGTAAACTTTATTTCAACTCAAGAGAGCCCTAAATCTTCAGATAGTCTCCAAAGTAGTGACCAGGAATAAGGTATGGATAAAAAGATCAACAATTCCAGCTGTGCGTTAATAAAGCCATTTATTCTAAAATACATACACATATATACATGTATATGTTTGTGTATATATACATATGTATATGACTCTCCTGTGCTGTAGTCATGCTATGTAACGAATTTTTAATCTCAGTATCATTCATACTACACAAAAAGCAAATCGGTGGTCATAGGTTTACAGAAATTCTGTTCCATCTACCTAAACTCATTTACCGGACTACAGTAAATCTGCCTAAAATAAACATGATGGCCTGAGACTGCTTCTTTCCCATGCTTTTCCCAAAATGTTACATTCCAAGTAGGTTTAAGGATGAATGGAGACAGCCCCATCCTCCCCCAACACACACGCACGCTCGCACGCATGCACGCACGCACGCATGCACACATGCACCACCATCGCTTTCTGGTTAAAATTGAGTATCTGGGGCTAGTGCCATTTTTTTCTCAGACTGTTTAGCAAGAGAAAGTTTTCTTCTTTGGGAAGAAACCAACAGCAGCCCTCACCAGTGAAGAAATAAAATAAGATTTGGCAAAACTCCCACTCATGAGCCATAACCCATTAGTCCACTTAGAGACAATAGAACATTTTTGTCCACAGCCAGATAAACATAAGACTGTTGTAGCTTAACAGATACTAAAAAGAATCCAGTGCCTAGTTGCTAGGACTTCTTTCTTCTGGGGAAACACAGTTTAGAGATTGTGGGTGGTTGGAAAAATGGGCTGAACAGAAACTAGCATGATTAAAGAGATAGGAAAGGTCAAGGGCGCCAAGCATTCAGATGAAACATTCTCTGCAGGTGGAAGCTGTGAGTTGCTAGTAGTGTCTCTTTCCATCTTGTGAATGTTTTAAAGGACGGGGTTAGTGAGAAACAGTTTTGATATGTTTCTTGCTCCCTCAGGAAAAAGAAGGAAAAGGAGGAGGAGGAGCCGAAGGAGAAGGAAAGAAATGAGAAGTACTGAAACCTTCCCAGTTCATGACTATAGGGATGACAAGTGTGTGAAGGGAATAGTGTCTGCTTCCTTTCCACCCAAGCGGAAATAAGGATCTACTGCCCTTCCTGTCTTGAGGACAAATAGAGAAAGAGAGGTACAGACAATCCAATCTCCATGGAAATCTCCATGGAGAATTTCCCTGGTCTAGGAGGACCATGAGATTCCTCCATGAGACAGAAAACAAGGTCCTGTCCCACCACAGCAACACTTCTGGACAACAAAGAAAGGATTCCTTAGTATCTCTGAACAAAAAACTCTTAAGTGCTGTTTAAGGAGAGTCTATACTTACTTCAATTCAATCACAAAGCATATAAAAAGTAAATCACATGTGAAGTACATTTTATTTTGAAATATTTTGGTATTATTTAATGTTACATGTTTTATGAAATTAAAAACCCTATGGAAATTTAAAATAAGAGGATCTAAATAGTGAAACCACTAAAAATAATCAAGTAGACCTTTTAGTACTGACAATACAAAGTAAAAATAAAGTCCTTTCATGAGCAGAGTATTTTCAATATTACATGATAAATAAAATCAGATTTGATTATTTATACAGCAGTTCAAGTGTCAGTATGGGTCCCTGGAGAATGATTTTTAAATGATGATGGACAATATCCACATGTGATGAGATGTCTCCATTTCATAGATGAGAATGGTCTAGAGAAGTGGTAAGTGACTTTTTGGCAAAAGTTGCATGACAGTGTCTTTAGACTATGTATCTAGATGGTTATGAAATGATAAATATATAAACCTGTCTCTGAATCCAATTCCTGTCGCATCTTCTAAAACCCTTGTAAATGGTGGTGTTAGGTGACTTTCGTTTTAACATTTAGTTTTTTTACCCCAGTTTCTGACACAGACATACTAAGACCTTTGTAATTTTCTGAGTGAGAGGAGTCCCCTAAAATCTCTTGGAATTTTGTAGGTTATAGGAATATCTTTTGTTCTAAGGATGTAAATCTGGGTGAACTCCTGGTTGGTTCCTGGATGGGAGCTAGTTACTTGAAGGACCAAGCTATGATTAGAGGCTTGGAATTTTTAATCACCTCCCCCATTACCTACAGAGGGACTGGAAACTGACTTAGTAATCAATCATGCCCACATAATGAAGCCTCTATACAAATCCCAACAGTAGTTCAGAGAGCTTCTGTGTTGGTGAACATGCCCAAGTAACAGAAAGGTGACACAATGCATCAACTGTGTTGTGATATTAACTGAATACTCAGTAGTGAAATTACTGGGTCATATTGTAGTTCTATTTTTAATTTTTTGAGGAACCTCCATACTGTTTTCCACAGTGACGATACCCCCCCCTTCATTCTTACCAATAGTACATGATGGTTCCTTTTCCTGCACACCCTCATCAACACTTGTTGTTTCTTATGTTTTTATTTTAGCCATTCTAACAGGTGTAAAATGTTATCTCATCATGGTTTTGATGTACATTTCCCTGATGATGAGTGATGATGAGCATCTTTCCATGTGTTGGTGTCGGAAGAGTGTTGAGTGTAGTAGTTGTATGAGAGTAAATTAACACAGAGAAATGTTTTCTTTGTTTGTTTTCCTTACTCAGTGGCATTACCGATGTCTCCACATCAGTGAAGGATAAAAAGTAGACTATTTCCACCTTCATCACTAATTATTATGTCTAATTGCTACAGTATTCATGTGAGACTTGCTCTTAAGTTACTGAACTAACACCCCAACCCGAAGCCTGTGGTGTGAGCAGGTTGTTGATTTTTTGCTCCATCTGGAACAAAGGATTATAGAGGAAAGTAGGTTGACACAGCACACTGGGGTGTCCTGACTAATTGTGAGATACAATATGAGGTGACAAATAATTTGTCACTAATAATATTTAAAATGCCAAATTTGCAAATGCTTTGCTTTTTTCAAATTATTATTTAAATAATGAATAGTGTGTCTCCCACACGCTATTGCCATATTTTATGTATGATGAGATTTAAAAAAAAAAAAAAAAAAAAGAAGTTTGAGAATAGCTGGTCCAGAGGAAAATAGTTTGGCTTCTATGCAGAGTTTAAGTTGGGTTCTTCCTTTTGTTGTATATTCTTGTGGATAATAAAATGGGCTCCTTTGATCTATCGAAGAGGAGGGTTGTGAGTATAGTTTCTGTGCACTTGGGTACTATCCAAAGGCTTCCCAGATAACCCCAGGCAGCTGCAGAACTCAGTACCTGTCTCCCTGATTGTCCTTCTGTTCTAACCAGGAAAGCTAGCAGAGTGAAGTCCTTCAGATAAAAACAAGACCAGGAATGAAATTCTCAGAAACTGGACCCACATATGAAAAACCATGAAAATGTAATTTAACATCGTGTACTTAGAGAATTAGATGCAGTGAGTACCTTGAATGATAAGAGAATAAGTGACGATAAGATGATAAGAAAGAAAAGGGGGTTGGCCAGCTGCATAATAATAGGGCACATGTTTATTTCTACTCTCACCCATCCTGGAGGGCTATTATGAAGAACAAATGAAAGAACAGACACAGAGTTACTTGGCAAACTTTAAATGTATTGTGTAAATAGTGATTAACATAGGATACTTTGCACAAGTTAGATTGCTTCAAACCACAGAGAAATATAAACATATAGTCACATGATAATTTTCTTCAATTCATATTATTGAAACTGTTTGGGACTTATAAATGAGTTTATTTTTTACATAAGTAAAATATACATTTTAACAACTACATAAAAATATCATCTATTCCTTGGTCACTGCCAATTAGCACATTAGTTTTCAAGTAGGATGCACAAAATTTATCTGGGATACTTTTAAAAATACAAATTCTGAGTTCATCCCAAGCTAGTCAATCGGAATATCTGAGTGTGGACGTCTGAATTTTTTTGCCAACTGCTCTACTGTGTCTGATGTAGCGCTCTCTACAGTGGTCTGGGGATTGTGTTTGAGAGTCACTGAATGATAACACCATAGTCCAAGATATATTACAGAGCCATTTTGAAGGCTTTGCTAGTATTTTTTTCAAAAACATATTTTGATATCCTTAGATCTCTTCCTACTTCTTGTCATTATCAATTACATCTCCTGACTCCTGAAATACTGCTATTACCTTTGACTCTACACTTTTTAATATACAAAATAAATATAATATACATAAATATATATCATAATTAAATAACAAATAATAAATTTAAACATGAATATAGCTGTTCAAAGTACTAAGCCATTTTCATCATTATAGCTAATTCACTTTAGAAGTCTTGCATTATAAGCAAACTCATAAGATAGTAACAAAAGAGGAAATAAGTAAAACTTTTAGAAAAGAGGAGGTTTGACCTCCAAATTCAATATTACTTAAAGATAATATTGTTGTTTACTTTGAAAAACCAATAGAATTAGTGGAAGAGCTGTCTATAACCAGGAAGAATATATTCTCTCTAAGATGATCCTCGCCATCAAAATTGGATTTTCATACTATTTTAAAGACATTGATCCAGGATATTCTAAAATAAGGGAGAAACTGGAAAAATGGCCAAGAAAACTGGATAGCTGCTTGGAAAAAAAATATTTGATTCTTATTTACATCACTTACAAAAATTAATGTGAAATGAAATGGATTAAAGACAAACATAAGATCTTATACTATAAAACTTTTAGAAGGAAACGTAGAGAGAAGCTCCTTGATCTAGGTCTTGGCTATGATTTTTTTTTTTTAATATGATGTCAAAAGCAGATGCAATAAAAGCAAAAATCAATAAGTGAAACTACATCAAAATTAAAACAACCTATCAATAAACTATCAATAAAATGAAAATACAATTTATAGAGAAGGAGAAAATATTTGCAAATTATATATTTGATAAGGGGTTAATACTCAAAATATATAGAACTTATACAACTCAGTGAATAAGTAAACAACCAATCCAATTTAAAAAAAATGGGCAGAGGCTCTTCTTTTCAAGAAGCCTAGAGGTGGCCAAAAGGTAGATGAAAAGGTGCTCAACATCACTAATCATCAGAGAGATGTAAGTCAAAACCACAATGAGATCTCACCTCACACATGTCAGAATGATTAATATCGAGAAGACAAGAGATAACCAGTATGGGTGAGGATGGGGAGGAAACGGATCCCTCAAGCATTGTTGGTGGGAATGCAAACTGGTGCAGCCACTAAGGAAAACAGTGTGGAGATTTCTCAAGAAATTAAAAATAGAACCTCTTTATGATTCAGCAATACCATTTCTCAGTATATAGCCAAAGGAAATGAAAATAGGACACACACAAAAATATATCTGCACTACTACGTTTATTGCAGCATTGCTGCCAAATATGGAAGCAATCCAAATGTCTGTCAATGGATGAACAGATAAAGAAGATATCATATGTATGTGTGTGTATACATACATATATATATATGTAATATATATATATATATATATATATATATGAATATTATTCTTCCATGAAAAAGAAGGAGATCCTGCCATTTGTAACAATATGGATGGAGCTTGAGGGCATATGCTAAGTGAGATAAGTCAGACAAAGAAAAACAAAAACTCTATTACGTTATATATATGTGAAATCTAAAACAGCCGAACGAAGGAAAACAGAGAGTAGAGTGATGGTTGTAGGGGTTAGAGGGTGGAGAAACTGGCGACATATTTAAGGGTACAAACTTGTGGGGTGTGTGGGTAGCTCAGTTGGTTAAGCATCTGCCTTCAGCTCAGGTCATGATCCCAGGGTCCTGGGATGGAGCCCCGCATTGGACTCCCTCTGTGTCTCCCCCTGTGCTTCTCTCTCTCTCTGTTAAATAAATCTTAAGGGACAAACTTGCAAGGAGTAGATAAATTCTGGGGCTCTAATGCACAACATAGTGATTACAATCAACAATACTGTATTTTAAACTTCAAAGTTGTTAAGAGACCAGATCTTAATCATTCTCATCAGAACAAAAGACATGATATTTATAAGACATGCTAGAGCTGTTAGGTAACCCTGTGATGGTAATCATTTTACAATATATAAATGTAAAAAATCAACGCGATTTACATCTTACACTTAACAATGTCATATGACAATCACCTCTCTTTTTTTTTTAAAGGTGATTGCTATACTCCCTGTATCATTATTATGAAAGAAGTTTATTTTCCTCTTCATAGAAATAAGAAAGGAAAAGAGAGACAAAGACAGGGAGCAAATAGAGTGGTAGAAAACAGAATTCAGATTGTTGGGTGACTGAATTATGTCCAGTGTGATTCCTTCCATAACCAGAAAATATCACTTTTGGTAAAGTCCTGTAATTTCACTGAATGTTTGTTGAAATTGATTTTTTTAAAATCAGTTAATATAAAAAAATTCTCATTAGGGTTTGGATGGGATATAACAGGAGCAGCACCAGGGAAGTGGATCATGAGAACATAAGTCCACAGTAATTCAAAATCATGATGAGGGCTTTGGATTTACACAGCCTGTAGAATTGGGTGTTTCAAGCTAAATTTGCCTCTTCTCCAAAGACCAGGAACTTAGCAGCTGACTGCTAAATTGCATCCAAACAAATCAAAGGAAAATCCCCTTGATTGCTTTGTGATCAGATCTCAAACAAGTGATTCAGTTAAACAAGAGGCTATAGCTTCAATTTCCTTTTTGAGTTAAATATATGATTGCCCTTATTAGAAAATAACATGTTACAAACTTCTGTACTATCTAAGATCATCAGTATTTAACTGATAATAAAGGTGTAGCTTGGAAAACAATTCAACTCAGTTCACCTTCAGAAGACCAGATGCATGTGTGTAACATTTATGCTGCTGAAATTTGTGGTAGTCACTGTTACTAAGACAGGTCTCACTCACTGGCTGACACTGAGTTACAGAGCAATGAGGCTTGCAAAGAAAGGCAAATACAAGTTTTATTGGTACAAAGAGAATAACGCTGCAAACTAATGACTTCTGTCCCTTTACATTATGGCTGGCAGGGGTTTGACAAGGCAGGACGATCTCTTTCCAGCAACCTATCAACATCTTCTCAACTGCCATCAGCATCAGTTTGCACCCTGCCCTTCCTCAGCTGGACCATCTCTCTGGAGGCCTTTGACTGGGGGCTGGGTTTTAACTTTGAAATATTACAAGCTTTGCCATGAATTGGAAACTTCTTATCTTTTTATTGGACTTTTGTTTTTAGGTAAAAATTTGTGAGCTTTTCTCAAACACTAGTGGTGTATATAAATTCCAGACCAACCAGAGACCAAATGTTACGAAGGAAATTTATACTTACTGTAGGTTCTGTACCCATCCTCTGCTCTCCCCCCCTTCCAGGCATCCCATTTGTCACAATGACCTTCTACAGTGACACAGAAGTGCCCACCAGAGTACCCTGATTTCCATTCTCTTTCATTTTCCAACTTGTTCCCCAAAGTTCCTTAACTTCCTGTGTCATTTGTTATTTATGTCCTTCATCGGGAGTTCGGTTAGGTTATAGCTCTTCTAAACTGTTAAGCCACTTCAGAACAATCGAGGCATGGCTAATGTTGGCAGAAAGTCATGTTTTAAAATAAACTGTTGAACTCTGGGCCTCACCCTGATAGGATATTCATATTGAAAAGAAACCTTCCAAGTATTTACCTAAATGAACAAGGAAGTGGGAACTCTGTGTTCATCCATGGGGCAAAATAAAGTCACACTCATATTAATGCCCATAGGATGCTACCCACCAGCAGGCCCCCAGCTGCCATCGCTGGAGTTTCGGCAGGTCTCCAAATCTCTGTGTCTTGTGTTCTGGGCAGAGTCCCCTATGTTGCTCTCCTGCTCTGGCCTTTCTTGTTTGCTGTCCACTTCTCATGAAGCTGTTCAACAGAAGCAAATGCAGGGATGTTTCTACCAGGAGTGGCCTGTGAGAACAGTGTTATGGCACCACAGGAACTAACCCCAGTGGCCAGGATGCTGCCCTCCCTGGACCCGAGCTTCCTTCCTCAATAGGGCCTGGCCCAGCTCTTCTTACAAGCATCTCCCTCTTGCCCATGAAAAGAGAGACTTCATCCTCAGATCTTTGGCTCTGAGTCTTTTTTTTAAGATTTAAGATTTTATTTATTTATTTATTTGACAGACAAGAGATCACAAGTAGGCAGAGAGGCAGGCAGAGAGAAGTGGGGAGACAGGCTCCCTGCTGAGCAGAGAGCCCGATGCGGGTCTCGATTGGCTCTGAGTCTCTTATACACAACTGAAAACACATAAAAAGCAGAGCTCCTCAAAACAAAACAAAACAAAACAAACCCCAAGCAACAGTTTTTAGACCCAGAACAATTTCAATCCTCACTTAGGAGAAAATAAAAACACTCTCCAGGGAACAAAATAAAAAGTAGTTCAACATGATACACAGATACCATTTTCCATTATTAGAGCTATTTCTTCTTGGAGCAGAGCATTTCAGAGATGCCCTTCTTGTTGTGATCTTTAAGGTCTACAATAGTCCCCTCTTATCCGTGATTTTGCTGTCTTTGGTTTCAGTTACCTGCCATCAGTCACAGATCAAGCAGCTGCTCCTCCTTCTGGCACAGCGTCATTAGGTCAGTAACAGCCTGAGGAACGTTCGTCACAACTCCAGAGTCATTCTCCTCACTTCTGGTCACCAGAGATCTTACTGTCTCATGGTATCACAGGAGGAGAGGTGAGTACAATACAAAACACTACAATATTTTGAGAGGCAGAGACCACATTCATGTAACTTTTATTACAGTATATTGTTATAATTGTTCTATTTTATTATTAGTTACTGCTGTGAATCTCTTACTGTGCCTCATTTACAAATTAAACTTTCTCATAGGTATGTATGTATGTATAGGAAAAACCGTCTATTCAGAGTTCAGTACTATCTGTGGTTTGAGGCCTCCCAGGGGGGTCTGGGAATGTATCCCTCAGAGATAAGGTGGAATAACTATGTTTACATAAATGAAGATTTGCTCAGAGGGATGCTTTCCTCCCTCAAAGGCAATCTTCAAAATTCTATTTAAGCCTTTGCTTCTTGTGGGACAGGACTCTGCATTTTGTTTTATCTTTCATATCAATGTTTCAAAAATCTTAAGGCTATTAAAAGATAAACTGAGATGTACTAAACATTTTAAGATCTTATTTAAATCAAGCAATGCCAAACCAGAAATGGTTAGAAATGCTCCAAAAACAGGAGCTAAGGGGGGACTTTTATAAGAAAAAGGCAGAAACGAAGCAAGGAAATTAATTGATTGGCTACAGCTTGAAGCCTAGTGGGCTGTTTGTGATTGACAGTCCTTGGTGTTTTGATTTCAAACCTTGAGGCATTGACAGGCTTTGGTTCTGGTTTGCTTATGCAGATCATCCAGGCATTAGAGACACATCAGCCTCATGGCCTCCTTGTTTAATCTAACGAGGCCACATTTCAGTCAGAACTCAAGCACAGTGAACTGGGAGTGAACTTATTTTGCTTTTGGCCACATCTGTGAGGAGGAAGCGAGTCTACCAGAAACGGGAGACTGAGTCTTGGTGGAACAGTGCAATACATTGCGTTAGGAGGACTCACCTAGTGCTTTTGTGTCTTCCCAACACTATAAAATGCAAATTCTGGACCACAGTTGTTAACGGCCTTGGTTCTTGAGTTTGACCAAAAAACAATTCAGAGCCAAGCTCTTAAGCAAGCGCTGAATAGTGCTCAAAGCAAGGGAACCCTCTCCAGGTGGGAGAGCCGCAGGCCAGGAGGCGGCAACTGCACTGGGGTCAGGGATGTCTTTTTTGGTCATGTTTGCGTAGGTTATGGATCATAGCTTGGGTGGTCTCTGACGAAGGTTGCTTCCGATCATCTAAGGGCTTCCTCCTACCAGTCAAGAGGGAAAGTTTTTGACCCTCTGTGATCCTTGTTGGAACTGTCATGGCAGCCTCCCTCCGTGGAGCCATGGTGTCAAAACAATAAAAGTATTATAATGAGGCAATAAGTTACTGTGGGTCAGTGGTCATAAGAGAGAATACATGGATACCCCCCTCGGGTCTTTCCCAGCTGTTTGGAATTTGGTTTCTAAACCCCGCACTCCCCCCCCCCCCCCCTCTTTTTTTTAATCAGTCAAAAGGCATTTGTTCCCTGCTCAGATGTAACTTCCGGCAGGCCTACTCTATCACAGTTTGCTGATGAGTTCTGAGGGAGGAGTCAGCTTGAGGAATGTTGAAAACGAAGGTATTTAGAGAATGGGCCATCCTTTCAGCTTTCACATCCCAGACAACTTTAACCCCGCCCCCAACTTGCTTCAGGGCTTGCTGCTTCCTCCAGCTTCTACCCTGCTATTGCCTGGGATTCCGCAGCCCTAAGGTCTCCTTACTCCTCTCCGGAGCCAGGAAAAGTAAGGGCAGTAATTAGTTCATGGAACTGGTACCAGTCATTCCTCTTTTTGGCCTGGCTCTCCAGTTCCCGCAGCGCGTGGTTAAGTTAATGAACTCAACTCCATGTTCTTGCTTAAGGAGAAATTGCTCATCTTCTGATAAAACAGAGCCTCCTAGGAGGATGAACGTCTGCGCATGTGTGTGTTAAGTCCCAAAGATTCAGCTAAGAGATCTAGCTAAACAGGCTTAAGAATAATAACTCTTTTAAAAAAAAAATAAATAAATAAATAAATAAATAAAAAATAAATAAAAAAAAGAATAATAACTCTTTTGCCATGTTCTTTCTCTTTGGCCTTAAAATAGTTATGCTATCATGCACTTTCAGGTTAATACATTAAAGTATTATGTTCTAGGAAAAGGTTTTACTTTCTTTATGCTTCTCCTTGTCAGTGTTTTTTATGCCGCTCAGATGCAGAGGCAGGAGACTGTGAGGATTGTTCCAGGCAAGAGGGGAGCACGAAGAACCTAATGCTTTATAGCCTGTGAGACATTTAGCTGTCAAAGGACAGAGCATTCAATAGAATTAAGTAGGACTAAGTGCCCTCTTCTTTATTTTACTTTAATGACTTAAGGAACAGAAAGAACAAGGTAAAAGACAGAAGGGCAAATCTACAGTCATCAACCAAAAGCAAAGGGGTTATTCTATTGTTAGTCTATTTCCAAGTGCTTGAAATGCTTCTTTTAAATTAATGTATTTTTTTATGCTTTCTTGTGCCATATCTAATGTTAAAATCAGTGTTTAAATCAGTTCACATAGACCCAGTATAAATGAGGTAATAATTAATGAAAAAAGGAGTATCAGCTTTTTTTTTTTTAACCAAATCAGGAACTGTATTTTTATGTAACTTGTCTAAATATCAGTCATGTTTATTTGTCTTATGGATGGAGAGCAGAGAGAAAATCCATTTTGTCTTTTTTCTTTAATTCCGGTGACAAGTGAGTTTCAGTTCTAATTTTTTCTATGAACAACTTATAGTAACCATTAAATATTTTCCAAATATATTTTTTTTAAAAATCATAGTTTAAGACTACTAACTTTACTAGAGATTTTAATATTCAATCTTTGATGAGATTAACGTTAAACTGGTGGAAAAAACATTTTGAGATTTTCAAACCAGCAAGATGGTTTGAAACAAAAGAGTCTTAGAAAATAATATAAAAATAAAGGTGTATTGTTTATTATATATATGTATATATTGTATATATATGTGTATATATATATGCATATGTATTTGTGTGCACACATATATATGTATATGATATGGTTTCTTATGCAGCTCTGTGTGTGTATGTGTGTATTGTGAGTGTACAAATTCAGGTCTGATAATACAGATTAACTTAAGACCCAGCACTTGCCTTGCTTACAGTAGAATGTTGAATGCAAAAAGTAAAATGTGCAGTAGGTATTAGAAATTGAAAATCATCACTTTGTAGACATCATAGTAATAATTAGTTCAAACAACAATCATTAATGAATATGAATTTGAGGGTAATATTTTGATGAGAAGTAGGATATTTGCATGGTTGTAAAATATCTATACATGAATCACTTAGCAGTTGCATGAGAAAATATAATAACTATATAGTGGAGCAATTGACTAACATCTTGGCAGAATGCTCAAAATTAATATCACCATTGGAGGACAGATAAATAGCATGTGACCTCAGATGTGATATGGCTAGCAGTTCATAACCTGAATCTTATTTTCAGAAAACACTGGACATATGCAAAAGCAATATCTTTTTTTATTTTTTTTAAAGATTTTTTATTTATTTATTTTACAGAGAGAGAGAGAGAAAGAGAGATCACAAGTAGCCAGAGAGGCAGGCAGAGAGCGGGGGGAAGCAGGCTCCTCGCTGAGCAAAAAGCCCTATGCGGGGCTTGATCCCAGGACCCTGAGATGACCTGAGCTGAAGGTAGAGGCTTAACCCATTGAGCCACCCAGGTGCCCCAGGAATATTGTTTTTTAAAAAGCCAGTGTTATAACAAAGTATCCTGTGGGTGTATTCTAGATTATTCTGGATTAAAGTAGAATAAAGAGACATAAAAACTGAATATAAATATAAAAATACACATATAATATTTGATCTTAGACTAGATTCTGTGTTAAAGGGAAAAAACATTATAAAGAATATATGCATGTTATTTGAAAAAAATTAGAATAGAGGGCACCTGGGTGGCTCAGTTGGCTAAGTGACTGCTTTCATCTCAGGTCACAATCCCAGAGTCCCAGGATGGAGTCTGGCTGCCTGCTCAGCAGGGAGTCTGCTTCTCCCTCTGACCCTCTCCCCTCTCATGCTCTCTCTCACTCTCTTGGCTCTCATATAAATCAATAAAATCTTAAAAAAAAGAAAAAAAGAAAAAATTAGAATGCAGACAATAGGTTAGATTAAAAGATTATATCAATGCTAAATTTCCCCAAATTGATAGCTGTCCTGTGGTTCTGTAAGGGAATATCTTGTTTCTTATGAAATACACATGATGGATTTAGAGAGAAAGAAAAAAAAATGGAAAACAGAAATAGATAAAAATATTTAAAATAGGCAAATGTGGGCAAAGGATATATGTGTATTCTTATTTTTTAACTTTTCAATAAATTTGAGATCAAATTTTCAAATAAAATGCTACTTCTGTTTAAAGAGCAGCATATGTTGGGACAGACCCCATCCCACACACACACATTTAGATCTATATTTATTTTACTATTTTCCCTCAATACAGAATCAGCATTGTACAGATTATAGTCACTGCAGAAATGCCTCTTTCATCTTAGGTTAGACAGATCTCACCAGGAGATAACACATCCTGAGGGCATGCAAACCTTGAAGGAATACAGTCTTAGCAAGTAGAAATGTGTAGGATTCTGAGAACATCATAGTGTCTGAGACTAAAATCTAATGGGTGGGGAGGTACTATTAACATAAAACAAATCAGCTATTCCCTGAAAACGGTCTGGAACACTGGGTCTCTAGTGATCCTTCTTCAGGACCACTCTGACAGGGCAGAACAGGGAAGAATTGTGATGCTCTTTCCCACCACCTCCAAACACAAAGAATACTTATTTCACTGCTTAAGCAGCTAAGGTCATGGATGAATCAGGCAATAGTAAAAGCCATAGGAAAAGAATGGTGGTGTCTGATGCCCAACAGAGGGTTGGAGAGGGAGAAAAAAAATACATCAGACATCATGTGATCAGTCACATGACAGCTGACCATGCTTAATTGAAATCATCACCAAGACTCCTATATTATGATCTCAGAGAAATAAAATCCAGTAGTTGGCACTATTGCAGCCCCGTTTAATACCCACAAGCTGATGACTTCTTGGGAAGCTTAATATGTACAATTATATGAGAAGCCTACGTGCACACACCTTTCAATGGAAAAGGCAAATGAGCACTCCAATGACCACAATCAAGAAGCACGTCCAAAATATTTATATAAAATAAAATCAGATTCTTTTTTTTTTTAAAGATTTTATTTATTTGACATCAATCCCAAGTAGGCAGAGACAGGCAGAGAAAGGAAGGGAAGCAGGCTCCCCACTGAGCAGAGAGCCGGATACGGGGCTCGATCCTAGGACCCTGAGATCATGACCCGAACCGAAGGCAGAGACTTGAACCCACTGAGCCACCCAGGCACCCCAAAATCAGATTCTTTAAGACGTTTTTTATATTCATAACTACAAAGGCCTCAAGCAGAACAGAAAATCAATGTAAAACTGAGAGAAGAATGCAAGTCTCCTGTTTTTGCAATCAAATATTCTGCCTGGAGAACACTGCTTTATGGAACATTAATTAAAAAAACAATGAAAACTATTCATCACACAGACACCATTCCTCTACCCCTCCTTTATCAACGAAACCACGTTGAACATTGAACAGGGCACTGTTTTCTCTGTCGGTGAGCACACAAATACCCACTGAGAGGAAAGAAGATCTTGGTAGATTTTAATTACATCCCTATAACAGAGCTTTTAGAAAGGTCTTTCCCAAACTAGGGCTGTTTGGGGAATGAAAAAGGGAAGATTTGGAGAGAGGAAGATGCTATCAGGATGGGGGTTAGAAAAATATCAAAAGGAGAGTTCATCTAAAGGGAGGATAGAGAAGATAAGAAAAAAGGAAAAGTAGAAGCCAAGGTCATAAGGTAAGGAGTTTACTATGCTTCAGCTTTCTTTGAATTGATGTTTAAGTGATATTCTATCTAGACTGTCCATTGCAAACAAATTAACAAAGGAGAGATTTTTTTAAAAAAACTCAAAGTTTTGGCAAGAAAGTGCTTTTTGACATTTTGGGTTTTTTGTTTGTTTGTTTTGTTTTTTTCCCCAGATAATTTTTAGTTGTCTCATTAGAAAATAATGAACTGGTGTGGCAAGAGTTTGGGCCGCCTCCTGCTCACTCTTGACAAGTCGCTGGATTTACAAAACAGCAAAAGGTTCTTATCTAAGTTTGTCCAGTGATGAAATGAGCACACATAATATGTATTTAGAAATGAAAAGTGTATTTTTGTGTGTGCGAGTTCCTGTTATAGAAACAGTAACCCAAAACCCACTTAGAAGCTCTGACTTATGAAAAAATAATGTTGGTTTTCCTTAGAAGCCAAGGATTAAAGATAACTAAAAAGAAATGAGAAAAAAATTTTGACTAAGATTTTATGTGATATCCCTTTTGTGATGAGCCATTTTACCATGAAGATACTTTCAAAAGGTCAAGTTTAAATGAACTTAAAATGTCCCCTTGTGTTGCTTATGCAAGCATGCAGGGCTTATCTGGTAATTGTCTGATATACTCACCTAGTAATCATCTGATGCACTGGAGTTCCTCACCACTACCAGTGACAAACATCTGAGGAGATCAGCCTGTTAAACACACATGGTGTCCAGCCTCAGTGTGGCTATTAACACCACCCTCAATCCCATGGCTCTTCATCACTGACTCTCATTCTCTGAACAGCTTTTACAAAACTTGAGTACTGACTTTTTTTATACCATCAAAATCTCTTTTCTCTCAGAAGATAAGCCCACATCCTACCTTACTGAGAAAAATGAGGTCAGTAGACAAGACTCCCCTGAGCTTCCAGGGCCATCCCTACTTCCCCATGACCGCTCTATCTACAGAGGGATTCATGGTACCTTTCTGTCTGACCTTTGTCTTCTGCCCTGGGAAGATGCTGGATAGCCCTTTTCTGTTACACAACATGAAAACAGAGAAAACTTGCTTACTACTAGACAGAAGAATGGCCCAGTGGTATGTAGTTGGGCAAAGAGATGGGAAAAAGAATTCCCCAATTTTCATTAACGTTGCTGTCCTCAATTTTCTTTTGTTCATAGTGTCCAACTCAACTGAAGGATGTTCCAGAATCCATCCCAAAACATTTCGTCTTTGACTTGTTTGGGTTTTTGGTTCATGACACAAAGCATCTTAAGCAAAACAGCCACTATAACTTTTTTTTTTTTTTTTTAAGTTTAGGACTTAGTATGTATTGAAACTTGCTCCCCCAAAAGGTATGTTCAAGATCTAACCCCTGGGACTTGTGAATGCAAGCGTAAGTGGAAATATGGTCTTGGCAGATGTAATCAAGTGCTGACAAGGCCATACTGAATTGGGACAGGCCCTAATCCAATACCTGGGGTTAGTCTAAGATGAAGGAAATTGGGACAAAAGCAGTGGTTGGAGTGAAGCCTCTGCAAGCCAAGATATGTCAAGTACTGCTGGCCATCACCGATGAGAAGAGAAGCATAGGACTGATTCTCCCATAGAGCCTCTGGAAGGAACCAATCTCACCAACACCTTGAGGCTGGACATGTAGCTTCAGAGCTGTAGAGAATAATTTTCTGCTATTTGAGACACTCAACTTGTGGGACTTTTTTATAGTAGCCCATGGAAGCTAATGCAGGAGACCATATTATTCTGCTTTGAGACCCAAAGACAAGGAGGCTAAAGTTAAAGTGACGGGCTTAAAGCAAAGTCAAATATCTGGCAAGTAGACGGCCATGTCTTCTGATAGTTCTTTCATGCCATTTAATTATCACAACTGAGAAACTCTAATTGAATTTAATATATCTTGTAGTACTCTTTGATTGACCTCCTGCTTCTAGGTAATAACTAGTTTATCTTTATTTTAATCAATCAATTTTATAAAGAATAGGAGATAAAACATTATTAAAAGGAAAGGTGTTAAGCAAGAAAGCTGTAAGGTAAAATGCTGTCACCATTACATATGACATTTTGTGAAATCTCAAGGTAGTAGTCAGCAGTGGTAATATTATATGCAGCACTGTTGAAGCTGTCACATCGTTCAGTCACTTTAAAAATATACCAGGCCTCACTAAATCCTTAAAATGTTTTGCACTCTGGTCTTCTGATAGATTTTAGATTTTATTCAAGTTTTGAAGTTTTACTTTTTCATGAGGATTCAAGGCAAACTGATAGGCATTATGAGGGACATAAAGGCTGTGGGAGAACAGTCATCTCCTCCATGCAGGTTATGTTCCAGGCACTGTGCTAAACATTTTTATGTCCTTATATTAACTTGATTTAGTACATATTATTATTCCCACTTTAAAAAGAAACTGAGTGTCAGGGAGTGTGTATAATTGGCCTTAAGTCACATAGGTGACAAGTGGTAGAAGTAGGCAGATGCCTGCCTGAAACCTTCACCAATATTCACCCCATTCTACTGAGCTGGCTTGGCATTTGCCATCAATCACAATGAGAACTTGATCCATAGGTTTCCTGCTCACAAATGAAATGAAAGAAAATGTAAATTTAAGAAGAAAGAAGTCATAATAATGCAGAAGCACAAGGGAGTGTGCTAGGAATGGACTACATTTTTGGAAAGTTCCAGGACAACAGCAGATGAGATGGGATTGATGTTCAAAGAAAGATTAAGCCATAACCCAAGACATTAGAAGAAAATATGGGCCTTTCCCCACTCTGGCGTAACTCAATGAAAGGAACAATAATAGGTACTCTGGGGTGACGATTGGATGATCTAATAAAGTGTTTTTTGAGGCAGTTGTTTCCCTTCTCTATAAAAATAAAATGGCTGATAGCTACTACTTTTGACCTCAAAAAGAAGATTGTGACATTCTCTCTAAAGGAAGTGGGCTACATATTGAAGGGGGCCATTAGTAAAGACAGCATGGCCCAAGAAAGAAGCAGAGCCAGACTGATCAGTGGTTTTCCCCAGTAAAAAGAAGTGGAAAAATAAAAGTTCTACCACACACCAAAGTCCTCCTTACTTTACAATATGGAAGTTCCCAGATTGTCTGAATGCTCCTGTGATGGCTACCATGTTATGGCACAGTCCTTTTTGGATTGAAGGACTCATTCCCCCAATGCTGGGCCCATTACCCAAGAATAGCCTTCAGTTGCTTACCTGTTTGGAGAAGCATCTTAAGTTGAACACAGCTTCTCATTAAAGTCATGTCACCCTTCTTCTGGCAGCCTGTCTCCTCCAATGACTGGCGCATGCAAGGATATAAACATTTATTTTGTTTGACTGAATCAGGGTAACCATGGAGGGCTTGTCTAGTTTTTGAACTCTTTATGGGTGTGGCTAAATTTTTGTGTTGACTTCTTCATCGCCCAACTTCTTCGGCTATCTCCTGTCTTCTTTTCTTCTCCAAGAGGAGTTGATTTTGAGAGCAATCTCCAATAAACGTTCTCATGCCTATTGACATCTTAGACCCTGCCTTCTGAGAAATCTAATTTATACCACTTTCTACCACACTTTACAGGAAATCTTTCTGTCACTGTGTTCAGTTTACCTGGGTTTTCTGGTCATTCTCCCATTCAAATAAGAGGCCTTCTGGAGAACTAAGAGTTCTCAACACTTGAAGAAGCAGCATAAGCCACATCATACTCATCAACCGCTTTCATTCATAATGTGCACGGACAACTATAAAAATCAACAGATATTTGAGAAAATCAATTCTATGAAAAATAGTCACAAGAAACCACTGGAACAGTTGGGGATAGAAGAAATAGGCCAATTGGAGATTCAGAAGCAATTTTTCCAAGTATATAATCTAGACACTGAAAAACACATTTCATATAGCAATGCAAATATAAGCCAAGATCAAAGAAAAATGATTCCTTAAAAATTTGAAATATGATTCTGAAATTAGAGAAGAAATTCTGAATTTAAAGGCTGAATTTTAAAAAAGAAATGTGATAAGATCAATCCTAGAAAAAAATAAGGACACCAAAAACTGGAAAATGTAGAGATATTAAGAGTTGTGGAAATATAACAAGTCGTCAAAGAGAAAATAACAACAGTGAGAGAAAAGAATAATTAAAAATTATATTCCCAATTTTCTGAAGCTGAAGACATACATGTTCACTGCAAAATCCTCTCAAGGGACAAAAATGACTCTTGGAGAAATTATCATAAACTTTTAATACCCTTATATGAAAGAAAATAGCATAAAAGCTTTGAGTCGAAAAAAGCCCTCCAGGAGAGCTGACCAGTACAAAGATGAACAGCGATGGGAGTGAGGAATGAATTTTTATTGTATTAAGCCTCTGAGACTCGAGTGTTATCTGTAATGAGAGCTCGTATCATCTTAGCATAAAATAAACTGGATGAGCTTGATAAATCAAGCAGTAGTGATTTAAGTGGGTTATTTAAAAATATCAAAACAAGCACCAGGTTTACAAGTAATACCGCTAATGATAACAGTGATGATGATGATGATGAAAAAGTAATAATAATAATAATAATAATAATAGTATCCAAATCCAAAGGCAGAGAAGGAGTGGGAAGTACTGTACATTTGTTAAATTCCTCATCATCATGGTGGTGGGGGGAGGTTTGACAATAAAGAGATACGATATAAATTTGACAAATTAGGGCTTAGATGACAAGATACAATTGTTTTTCTTATAGCTGAAACAACCATAAAATCTAGGAATCGTTAACACTGTGGTCTCTGAAGAAGACAGCTGGCAGTAAATGCAGATTATTGCTTTCCTCTCCTTTGTGCAACCCAATATCCTTTTACCATGTGCATGCATTATTTTAAAAATGTAAACATGTTTATTCTATTTCTTTAAAAAAAGTAAATTATGTATATCCCTTCAATGGAGGTCTACCCTGCATCCTGCAGATGAACTGAATGAAATAACAGAGTGTTTACAGTAGTAGTAAGATAACCTTCAGACATTATTAGGAGTCAATGAAATAAGCTGCCTAGTGTTGTATGTAAAAGGAACCCAACTGTGTAAATAAATGTGTGCAAATAAAGGTGTATATATAT